>NC_064644.1:505900205-506221359 GCF_023864345.2 Schistocerca serialis cubense | reverse complement strand
CACCGTCTTGCTTGTGATCATTGCCTTTAATGGACAAGCTCTTGCTTGGGACCATCTCCTTTTGCAGGCAACGTCTTGCCTAGGACCATTGCCTTTCACAAGCAGGCAACATCTTGCCTTGAATCATTGCTTTTCATGGGCAATCTCTTGCCTGGGACCATTGCCTTTCTCAGGCAAGCACTCGCCTGGAACCATTACCTTTGGCAGCCAAGTGCTTGTCTGGTACATTTCCCTGGAACTATTGCCCTACACAGGAAAGTATTTTCCTGGAACTGTTGCCTTTTGCAGACAAGCAGCTGTCTGGGACTATTGAGTTTCATGAGCGAGCTGTTGTCTGGGACCATTGTCTTTCATGGGCAAGCACTTGCTAGGGGCCATTGCCTTTCATGGGCAAGCACTTGCCTGCCTTGAACCATTGACTTTTATGGGCAAGCACTCGCCTTGTACCATTACCTTTCGCAACCAAGTACTTATCTGGTACAATTTGTTTCACAGGCGAACATTGCCTGAAACCATTGCCCTAAACAGAAAAGTATTTTCATGGGACCATTGCTTTTCACGAGCTAGTTCTTGCCTGGGACCCTTGCCTTTCGCAGGCAACGTCTTGCCTGGGACCATTGCTTTTCACAACCTAGCTCTTTCCTGGAACCATTGCCATTTGTGGGGAATGGCTTGCTTGGGATCATTGCATTTCATGGGCGAGTTCTTTCCTAGGACCATTGCCTTTCGTAGGCAAGCACTTGCCTATGACCATTGCTTTTAGCAGAAGAAGCACTTTCTGCGAAAGACATTGCTACCGGGTTCGAGGCCCTGTCAGGACACCGTTTTGATCCGCCAGGAAGTATCAGATCAGTACACATTCCGCTGCTGACTGAAAATTTATTCCGCCAGCCTCGACATCCATGCATCTTACTGCACTGATTCTCCTCAACCTACATCTACATCTACATCCATACTCCGCAAGACACCTGACGGTGTGTGGCGGAGGGTACTTTGAGTACCTCTGTCGGTTCCCCCTTCTATTCCAGTCTCGTATTGTTCGTGGAAAGAAAGATTGTCGGTATGCCCCTGTGTGGGCTCTAATCTCTCTGATTTTATCCTCGTGGTCTCTTCGCGAGATTTACGTAGGAGGGAGCAATATACTGCTTGACTCCTCAGTGAAGGTATGTTCTCGAAACTTCAACAAAAGCCCGTACCGAGCTACTGAGCGTCTCTCTCGCAGAGTCTTCCACTGGAATTTATTTATCATCTCCGTAACGCTTTCGCGATTACTAAATGATCCTGTAACGAAGCGCGCTGCTCTCCATCGGATCTTCTCTCTCTCTTCAATCAACCCTGTCTGTTACGGATCCCACACTGGTGAGCAGTATTCAAGCAGTGGGCGAACAAATGTACTGTAACCTACTTCCTTTGTTTTCGGATTGCATTTCCTTAGGATTCTTCCAATGAATCTCAGTCTGGCATCTGACGATTAATTTTATATGGTCATTCCATTTCAAATCACTCCTAATGCCTACTCCCAGATAATTTATGGAATTAACTGCTTCCAGTTGCTGACCTTCTATATTGTAGTTAAATGATAAAGGATCTGTCTTTCTATGTATTCGCAGCACATTACACTTATCTACATTGAAATTCAATTGCCATTCCCTGCACCATGCGTCAATTCGCTGCAGATCCTCCTGCATTTCAATACAATTTTCCGTTGTTACAACCTCTCAATAGACTACAGCATCATCCGCAAAAAGCCTCAGTGAATTTCCGATAGAACATTACGTAGGAAATCAGCATACATTGCACCATTTAGATTGCAATCGATAAAATGGTGGACAATTATCTTTCCTCCCATAGTGTCGCACCATACGTTAACTCGCATATTGTGAATAGCAACGGTACTACGACACTCTCCTGCGCCACACCTGAAATCACTCTTACTTCAGAAGACTTCTCTCCATTGTGAATGACATGCTGCGTTCTGTTATCTAGGAACTCTTCAATCCAATCACACAATTGGTCTGGTAGTCCATACGCTCTTACTTTGTTCATTAAACGACTGTGGGGAACTGTATCAAACGCCTTGCGGAAGTCAAGAAACACGGCATCTACCTGGGAACCCTTGTCTATGGCCCTCTGAGTCTCATGGACGAATAGCGCGAGGAGGGGTTTCACACGATCGTCTTTTTCGAAACCCACGCTGATTCCTACAGAGTAGATTTCTAGTCTCCAGAAAAGTCGTTATACTCGAACATAATACGTGTTCCAAAATTCTACAACTGATCGACGTTAGAGATATATGTCTATAGTTCTGCACATCTGTTCGACGTCCCTTCTTGAAAACGGGGATGACCTGTGCCCTTTTCCAATCTTTTGGAACGCTACGCTCTTCTAGAGACCTACGGTACACCGCTGCGAGAAGGGGGGCAAGTTCCTTCGCGTACTCTGTGTAAAATCGAACTGGTATCCCATCAGGTCCAGCGGGCAATCGACAAGTTGATTGTCTGCCATGACTCACGTTGGCAGCGGAGGGTCACCTGAGCGATTGATGCTAACTCTTCGCATTCCACAGTGATCTTGTGCTCTTTTAAGAGGTTTACCAGTATTTTATCCGATGAGACTGCGAGAGGAGAGGAAATCAAGCCACTGAAAGACGGTCCTCAATTACATTTTCTGCGCTGTCTCTGAATTACAGCGGTTCCTGGAAACGGTCTGCAGCCAGTTACTCGCACGACTGCATTTCCGACTGTGATACTGCTCCGCGTGTCACGGAACGTTTGACTCGCACGCCCCTTCCTCTCTTTGCGTTGTACAAATGAGGGAAACTGCTTGTGGCGACGGGAGGAGGTAGCGAGCTGTGGGCGCCTCTCCTCTGCCGCCTCCCTGTCAGACCGCCTGCCTTCCGGCGCCTTTTTGCGGCCGCAGTGTCCGCCTGCGCCAGCGCCGGCCGCCGGCTTTTTCCCGCCGCCACTTGTGCCGGGGCGAATTACGTCGCAGCCTGCATCCTGCCGCCGCTGCACGAGCGTCGCGCTCCCTGCTGGCTGCCAGCCGCTTATATTGCCTCACAGTACCACCTGCTGTCCCAGGCCAGACGTGTGAAGTGTTAATTACGTGCTTTAACAATGGCAGAAGCACGTTAAGAGATGGACAAGTATGTAGAGATTGAAGGAATCATGTGGAGAAATAAGGTCAGCGTAGTTTCCCAATAAAAAGTTTATACACAAACGAATCAATCAGATCAGCTGCCAGTGGATATTAATTTACACTACTGGCCATTAAAATTGCTACACCACGAAGATGTGCTACAGACGCAAATTTAACCGACAGGAAGAAGATGCTGTGATATGCAAATGATTAGCTTTCCAGAACATTCAAACAAGGTTGGCGCCGGTGGCGACACCTACAACGTGCTGATATGAGGAAAGTTTCCAACCGATTTCTCATACACAAACAGCAGTTGACCGGCGTTGCATAGTGAAACGTTGTTGTGATGCCTCGTGTAAGGAGGAGAAATACGTACCATCACGTTTCCGGCTTTGATAAAGGTCGGATTGTAGCATATCGCGATTGCGGTTTATCGTATCGCGACATTGCTGCTCGCGTTGGTCGAGATCCAAGGACTGTTAGCAGAATATGGAATCGGTGGGTTCAGGAGCGTAATACGGAACGCAGTGCTGGATCCCAACGGCCTCGTATCACTAGCAGTCGAGATGACAGGCATCTTATCCGCATAGCTGTAACGGATCGTGCAGCCACGTCTCGATCCCTGAGTCAACAGATGGGGACGTTTGCAAGACAACAACCATCTGCAAGAACAGTTGGACGACGTCTGCAGCAGCATGGACAATCAGCTCGGAGACCGTGGCTGCGGTTACCCTTGACGCTGCATCACAGACAGGAGCGCTTGTGATGGTGTACTCAACGACGAACCTGGGTGCACCAATGGCAAAACGTCATTTTTTCGGACGAATCCCAGTTCTGTTTACAGCACCATGATGGTCGCATCCGTCTCTGGCAACATCGCGGTGAACGCACATTGGAGGCGTGTATTCGTCATCTCCATACTGACGTATCACCCCGCGTGATAGTATGGGGTGCCATTGGTTACACGTGTCGGTCACCTCTTGTTCGCACTGACGGCACTTTGAACAGTGGAAGGAAACAGGAAGTGTTCAGCCACACGTGAAACGTCAACCACGACCTGTAACAAATGATGATGCCCAGTAGCTGCTGTCGCTCCTAATCCGTACATCAAAAGCAGACAAAATGCGCGAGAATCGGGAATCTCAAAAACGTCGGTGTTGAGAATGCTACATCAACATCGGCGTAATATGCACTATTGGGCAACGTAAAATCCACGATGGCTGAGACGAGTGGAACATCAGCGACCTTGGCGAGTTAACGTATGGTGCGACATTATGGGAGGAAGGATAATTGTCCACCATTTTATCGATTGCAATCTAAATGGTGCAATGTATGCTGATTTCCTACGTAATGTTCTACCGATGTTTCTACAAGATGTTTCACTGCATGACAGAATGGGGATGTACTTCCAACATGATGGATGTCCGGCACATAGCTCGCGTGCCTTTGAAGCGGTATTGAATAGCATATTTCATGACAGGTGGATTGGTCGTCGAAGCACCATACCATGGCCCGCATGTTCACCGGATCTGACGTCACCGGATTTATTTCTGTGGAGAACCTTAGAGGATATTTGCTGTCGTGATCCACCGACAACGTCTGACAACATGCGTCAGCGCATTGTCAATGCATGTACGAACATTACGGAAGGCGAACTACTCGGTTGACTGACTTCATTTTGAGCATTTATTGCATTAATGTTGTATTTACGCTGTAACAGTTCGCGTTTTCAGAAATGATAAGTTCACAAAGGTACATGTATCACATTGGAACAACCCAAATAAAATGTTCAAAAGTTCCTACGTTTTGTATTTTAATTTAAAAAATCTACCTGTTACCAACTGTTCG
Source organism: Schistocerca serialis cubense (assembly GCF_023864345.2). Taxonomy (NCBI): domain Eukaryota; kingdom Metazoa; phylum Arthropoda; class Insecta; order Orthoptera; family Acrididae; genus Schistocerca; species Schistocerca serialis. Next base: position 506,216,373 of record NC_064644.1, on the reverse strand, counting down.
TCTAAAATTGTGACTATTACAGCGCCATCTATGACAAAGCGAAAAAAGTGGTCCAACTAAAACATTAATATTTCTTTACGTACTACACGAATATGTAATAAATAATGGAGGTTTCTATTTAAAAAAAACACAGTTGATATCCGTTTGCCCTATGGCAGCGCCATCTAGCGGACCAACCATAGCGCCATCTGGTTTCCCCCTTCAAGCTAGACAAGTTTCGTTCTTTGTAGTTTTTTCGTTTTACGCTTATTTCGTGAGATATTTGGCCCGGTCACGATCAGTGGACCACCCTGTATACATATTGTCCATGTTACTATGGAACCCCGAGATAATGGAGAGCGTCCGGTGGGCGCACTGCGTGACACGTCAAGGCTTCCTCCTAAAATCCACTGAGTGCCGAGTAATATACTACTAACATCCCGTTAGAGATTCTGCCTTACACATAATCGTGCCGGTGGTCATTCTCTGCAAATCAGGTACATAATAGACAAAATAATGTTGTCTGTGTGTCCTTCGGCACTCACTGCCGCTCATCCGAGTTGAGGATATAAACGTTGAACGGCCTAGTCTAGTGCTGACTTTCTGCGTGTGGGATTGTATCCTGTGTGTGCTGCACAGTAATTTCAGAAATTGTTCACAACATTCTTCTCCAGTGCTGTGCGGATTTCTCTGTTGCATAGTTGAAACATATCGGATTGTCTCTTAAAAACTGTATCAGTTCTGAAACTTCCTTGCAGATTAAAACTGTGTGCCAGACCGAGACTCGAACTCGGGACCTTTGCCTTTCGCGGGCAAGTGCTCTACCAACTGAGCTACTCAAGCACGACTCACGCCCCGTCCTCACAGCTTTATTTCTGCGAGTACCTCATCTCCTACCTTCCAAACTTTCCTGAAGTTCTCCTGCGAACCTTGCAGAACTTGCACTCCTGAAAGAAAGAGTATTGCAGAGACATGGCTTAGCCACAGCCTGGGGGATATTTCCAGAATGATATTTTCACTCTGCAGCGGAGTGTGCGCTGATATGAAACTTCCTGGCAGATTAAAACTGTGCTCATTTGGTAGAGCACTTGCCCGCGAAAGGCAAAGGTCCCGAGTTCGAGTCTCGGTCTGGAACACAGTTTTAATCTGCCAGGAAGTTTCATATCAGCACACATTCCGCTGCAGAGTGAAAATCTCATTCTGTATCAGCTCTCTTCGAAAGTTTTGTTGCCTCGTTATGTGTGACTTGCGAGTACAACCTGCCTCGTGACTGAACAGTGTGTTGATACTGCCAGTCTCCTCTGGATCTGCCTGCATCCGTCCTCGACTGCCGCCAACCGCATCCAGTTCCTTTGTTTGTCCATTTCCGACACATCTTAGCCGGCTGCCTACCTCTGGCTAAATCTCATCCGTCTGCTCACGAAGGACAGTTTCTCTTAAAATCTTTATGTGTCGTTCGACAGTCGTATAATATTTTCTTAGCCGTTCCTCCCCATACTTAGGGCAAAATGTTGTACCTTGGAACATTTGCAGATTTTCGTTTCTAGCCAACCCTGTAATAGAATTTTGATACATTTTCTTATTCCATTTTTAAATAATAGCATTCACTTTCAATGTTCTGCAGTCTTTTTCTGAAATGACAAAAAAATTTCTAGAAAAGTAATGTTTTTCCCAATGTGAAGATGTGTTCCAAAGCAGAACAGGGTTTTGTTATTAGGAACAAATAATATATTGCAATTTAAATTTCCCCATGAAGAAAATACTGTACTGAATAGTCTATCTGTTACATTATCACTTCAAGACATCTTAATAATCAATAACTGAAATTAGATTACGTAGAATTATTATCTAAAACTAGCCGCCCCGGGTAACCGCGCGGTCTTCCGCGCCTTGCCACGGTTCGCGCGGCTCCACCCGTCGGAGTTTCGAGTCCTCCCTCGGGCACGGGTGTGTGTGTGTTGCCCTTAGCGTCTGTTACTTTAAGTTAGATTAAGTAGTGTGTAAACCTAGGGACCGATGACGTCAGCCGTTTGGACCCATAGGAACTTACCACAAAATACATAAAAAAAACTAGGTGTAATTAAGTATATTTTGAAACAGAAGCTACTAAAAATAACACAAATTTCCATATTCAAGACAGGAATAAATTTTAAGACGTTAAAGAAACTCATGCAAATATCAAATGTTCCATCATAGAGGACCTTCTACCGTTTCAGAATACAAAATGGAGCAAGACCGACGAAGTATGGCCTAAGCGTCCACACGTTATACAACTAGTTTTAAAAATTTCTAGAATTTAACTCATCATTAAATTCTATACATGAAGAATTAAGAATACTTTCGAAATAGCTTTACTACATTATGTAGTACTTAAATGCATATATTTACAAACTTTGAACAAAACACAGCCTCTTGTTTCTCAACAAAAAAATAGCAGAAAATGCCGGAAACTGCTTAGATTGTCTCTAGTGCGCATACCTTCAGGTGATCTTAAACCCTGTCACTAGACTGAAACACGGAGCAGGAACTATCAATTGTTCCTAGCTATGCCATTCTCCAGGTACAAAATTCCCCATTACGTGTATATAAATGTATATATGCGTGTGCGTTTCTTCCAGAATAGGCCTGGAACTGCTAGAGCGATTTCAGTCATATTTGCTACACCTGTGACGTGCCGTCTGGAAAACAATACTGCGGGGTGGAACAGCCCTAGAAACCATAGATCTTGGTGTGCAGCTTCTGTAACGTCTGCGGTATTTACAAGCAAACTTTGTACATGCCCATAATGAAACCGAAATCCACCGACAGTATTGCGGATTTTGTTGAGGGATATTTTCTGAGTATTTTGGGTGTAAGTTACACCTGGTCTCCGGTGAAACGTTACAGAGGAATTGGATTTCGGAGAATGATGTCGTTCCGCCTGTTGTTTTAAAATCGTCCTTTATTAAGCTCTTGCACCTAGTTTCGAGCTTTGCTCATTCTCAAGTACAATATGTGTGTGGATACGTCAGTCTCCATATTGCGAAGATGCTGAGTCGCATGCACGCACAACAAAAAGATTTTCACACTTAAAGCTTTCGGCCAGTGGCCTTTGTCAACAATAGACACACATACGCACACACACACTCACGCAAACGCAATTCACACACACGACTGCAGTCTCTGGCAACTGAAACCAGTCATGTGTGTGAATTTCGTTTGCGTGAGTGAGTGTTTATGTGTGTCTATTGTTGACAAAGGCCATTGGCCGAAAGCTTTAAGTGTTTTATTTAATCGTATGGCTGGGGCCCCTCCGTCGGGCAGGCCGTTCGCCGGGTGCCGGTCTTTCAATTTGACACCACTTGGGCGACGTGCAGTCGATGAGGATGATAGTATGATGATGAGGACAGCACAACACCCAGTCCCTGGGCGGAGAAAATTCCCCGAAACAGCCGGGAATCGAACCCGGGTCCAGAGGATTGACAATGCGTCATGCTGACCATTCAGCTACCGGCGGCGGATAGCTTTAAGTGTGAAAATCTTTTTGTTGTGCCGATCTACGACTCAACACCCCGCTATACGGTGAGTGGCAACTTTGCTTCTCATAATATTGTTACATTCCGTCCTGTATTTTCCATTCTTTGATACGTCAGTCTCATAAGTCGTACGAAATAAAATTCGTCAATCATCCGCGTCCTAGGAATAAATTTTTTTTAAAAAATGGGCACCTCGCCCACGGCTTTGAAGCCCAAGATATGTCGACCGGCTGCCGTGTCATCCACTGCCTTTTGTCGTCTTGCGGATGTGATATGTAGGGGCTGTGGTGAGCTCAACGCTCTCCCGGCCAACATTCCAGACCGTGGAGCCGCTACGTTTCATGTAGGCAGCTCCTCAGTTGGCATCACGAGGCTGAGAACACCCCGAACCAGAGCTCCTGACAAGGAAAACTCTTTGGCATGTCGGGACTGGAACCCAGTCCTCTGCATGACAGCCATCTACGCCCACTATTTTTTCCTCCTTTTTCTCGATCAGTTATTCGTCTTTTTTCGTGTGTGGTTCTGTGCGGATGTAGCATGACATCTTTCGTCGATGAGAACGCCACTCAGTTTTTAAAAAAAACAAAACAAAAAAAAGAGAGGGTGGCCAGTCCCGTGATCGAACTTGATGAGTGAGCTACCGTGGCAACGTACTCGGCTGCTGAGGCGGACGCGTGTTCGGAATATGTGTCCACAAATGAAATAAAATGATCGTACGGCATTGTTGGCAGGAAGAGCCCATGCGGCGAAGTTTGGCCGCCGTATCGCAAGTTCTTTTTAGTTGACACCACTTCGGCGACTTGCGAGTCAACGATAATGATGAAGGACACACAACACCCAGTCATCACGTGGCAGAGAAAAAATCCCTAGCCCCGCCGGGAACAGAACCCGGGACCCCGTGCGCAGGAAGCGAGAACGCTACCGCAAGACCACGAGCTGCGGACTGTCCACAAATTACACCCGCAAACAGCTGTTTGCAGTTCCACTACACGTGTACGTTCTCTTTCAACAAGATAACGCAAGAACTCGTGCTCCCCGTGCTATCCTCACCTACCGCAATGAAGAGGGTGATCTGCTGTTGACCTGGTCAGTACGTTTTCCAAACATGTCACCCACTGAAAACATCTATTCATGGGTTTGCCAAGAGACAGACGAAACCATTCGCCGGCCATTACCAGTGACGGACTCTGGCATACAGCATTAAATGACGTACCTGCACCTGTCATCCCAGCTCTGTTCACTCGTTTCCCAGCCAGGGTAGAGTCATTGTTTATGCGAGAGGTGGCAGGCCTGTGCATCGTGTATACCCCCGAATCACCTACAAATTACGTCACGCATTCTTCTTACTATACTGTACACGCACAGTAAGCAAAATTTCGTTCCTAGTGTTACTACACTAATGGCCATTAAATTGCTACACCAAGATGAAATGCAGATGATAAACGGGTATTCATTGGACAAATATATTATACTAGAACTGACATGTAATTACATTTTCAAGTAATTTGGGTGCATAGATCCTGAGAAATCAGTACCCAGAACAACCACCTCTCGCCGTAATAACGGCCTTGATACGACTGGGCATCGAGTCAGAGCTTGGATGGCGTGTACAGGTACAGCTGCCGTGCAGCTTCAACACGATACCACAGTTCAAGAGTAGTGACTGGCGTATTGTGACGAGTCAGTTGCTCGGCCACCACTGACCAGACGTTTTCAATTGGTGAGAGATGTGGAGAATGTGCTGGCCAGGGCAGCAGTCGAACATTTTCTGTATCCAGAAAGGCCCGTACAGGACCTGCAACATGTGGTCATGCATTATCCTGCGGAAATATAGGGTTTCGCAGGGATCGAATGAAGGGTAGAGCCACGGGTCGTATCACATCTGAACTGTAACGTCCCCTGTTCAAAGTATCGTCAGTGCGAACAAGAGGTGACCGAGAGGTGTAACCAATGGCACCCCATACCATCACGCTGGGTGATACGCCAGTATAGCGATGACGAATACACACTTCCAATGTGCGTTCACCGTGATGTCACCAAACACGGATGCGACCATCATGATGCTGTAAACAGAACCTGGACTCATCCAAAAATGACGTTTTGCCATTCGTGTACCCAGGTTCGTCGTTGAGTACACCATCGCAGGCGCTCCTGTCTGTGATGCAGCGTCAAGGGTAACCGCAGCCATGGTCTCCGAGCTGATAGTCCATGCTGCTGCAAACGTCGTCAAACTGATCGTGCAGATGGTTGTTGTCTTGCAAACGTCCCCATCTGTTGACTCAGGGATCGAGACGTGGCTGCACGATCCGTTACAGCCATGCGGATAAGATGCCTGTCATCTCGACTGCTAGTGATACGAGGCCGTTGGGATCCAGCACGGCGTTCCGTATTACCCTCCTGAACCCACCGATTCCATATTCTGCTAACTGTCCTTGGATCTCGACCAAAGCGAGCAGCAATTTCGCGATACGATAAAGCGCAATCGCGACAGGCTACAATCCGACCTTTATCAAAGTCAGAAACGTGATGGTACGCATTTCTCATTCTTATACGAGGCATCACAACAACGTTTCACCAGGCAACGCCGGTCAACTGCTGTTTGTGTATGAGAAATCGGTTGGAAACTTTCCTCATGTCAGCACGTTGTAGATGTCGCCACCGGTGCCAAACTTGTGTGAATGCTCTGAAAAGCTAAGCATTTGCATATCACAGCATCTTCTTCCTGTCGGTTAAATTTCGCGTCTGTAGCACGTCATCTTCGTGGTGTAGTAATTTTAATGGCTAGTAGTGTATTCCAGTGACCAAAAACGTATAACAGAAGGGTTTGAAAGTTACTCAAGGAACGTTTTTTGAAAGGATTAACAGTGTCTGCGGTTTGATGAACGCAATGGGAGAGCTGAGTTTGCTAGCGGTGTCGTAGCGTCAGGCACTTTGTGAGATCGCAGTGTTGGCCGTGGAATGGCGGAGAAACTCCGACACGCTACACGCTCGGTGGAGCAGCGGTGGAGGAGGAGGAACTGCATGGTTGGACCGTTTACGAGCACCGAGAAGTGGTCCTCCCTGGGTTACTTACGCTGGCGAACGTTGAAATGAGCAGTCTTTAAAAAAATTACGTCCCCTCCGTTCCTGTGAATGTTTCTAAGCGAATTTGTTTTCCTAGTTTTTCGCAGCATATTCGTTGAGTTCCTCACGACTTTGTCTCACATCCTCTTTACGATGCAGACAGAGAAATATGGTCCATTAGCCTTGCTTGACGCCCTTCTTAGTAGTAATGAGGAACAGATCGGTCAACGCATTACATGAAGCTAACGCACGAAAATGATATCGACTGCTGTAGCGACATACGGAGAAGCCATTCTGTTTGTGGGTTTTTTGACATTAAACTCTCTAGAGTGTGACAAAAGAAGAAGTGGGTACATGTTTTAATGAGGAGTTACCTGCATATGAGATTTACAGACTCAACGCGCCTGTAGAGATCATATCCAACACGATACGTTTCAAAGTCTGTAATTTTTTAAAAGAAATTTTCTTCTTTTTCCGAAATCGTCTCCTTTTTAGTTTTAATACGTTTTACTGTGCTTTGGCACCACTCTACCAAATTTGTAGAATAGGGTGAATTAGATAGTATTTCAAAGTGCATTTCCACAACTCTCGACCATTACAGGGTCAGATACACTGATCAGCCAGAATATTATGACCACCTACCTAATAGACCTAATTTTCCTGAATTCCGGGGAGGAGGGCAATGAGCTCTGACGCCTCGTTCAATCCATTCCCAGATGTCTTCAATCGGGTTCAGATCTGGCGAGTTGGGGGGCCAGTATGTCAATAGGAAGTCACCACTGTGTTCCTCGAACCACTCCGTCACACTCCTGGCCTTGTGACATGGCACATTATCTTGTTGAAAAATGCCAACTGCTGCTGTCGGGAAACCGATCGTCATGAAGTAGTGTGCAACCAGTGATCGATGCTCCTTGGCCGTTATGGTGCCTTGTACAAGTTCCACTTGACCCATAGATCTCCACGTGAATGTTCCCAAGAGCATAATGCAGGCGCCGCCAGCTTGTTTCCGTCCTGCAGTCCAGGTGTGAAGGAGCTGTTCCCCTGGAAGACGACGGATTCGCGCCCACCCATCGGTATGACGAAGAAGGTATTGGGATTTATCAGACCATGCAACGCTCTGCCACTGCGCCAACGTCGAGTGCCGAAGGTCACGTGCCCATTTCAGTCGTAGTTGCCGATGTCGTGATGTTAACATTGGCACACGTATGTGTCGTCGGCTGTTGAGACACACCTTTAGGAGTGTTGGATGGAGAGTGTGTCAGACATTTTTGTACTCTGTCCAGCATTCAATTTTGACGTTATAAGCAATTCCGCCAGAGTTCCCGCCTGTCCTGTTTTAGCAGTCTACCCGGCCTACGACGTCCGACACCCGTAATGAGGGGTGGACGCCCAACCTACGACGTCTCGACGTGGTTTCACCTTGGTTTCGCCGCGTGCTGAAAACACTCACCACAGCACTCATCGAACACCCAATAATCCGTGCGGAGCCTCCGGGCCATCACAATCTATACTCGATATCCTCGCGCGCCTTCCACATTCCGCCGGCCGGTGTGGCCGTGCGGTTCTAGGCGCTTCAGTCTGGAACCGCGTGACCGCTACGGTCGCAGGTTCGAATCCTGCCTCGGGCATGGATGTGTGTGATGTCCTTAGGTTAGTTAGGTTTAAGTAGTTCTAAGTTCTAGGGGACTGATGACCACAGATGTTAAGTCCCACAGTGCTCAGAGCCATTTGAACCATTTTTTGAACCTTCCACATTCCACACACGGACAGCACACTCACTGTAACTTCACTGAGGCGCCAGAGAAACTGGTATATGCATGTTTATTCAAATACAGAGATACGTAAACAGGCATAATGCGGCACTGCGGTCAGCAACGTCTACATAAGACAACAAGTGTCTGGTGCAGTTGTTAGATCGGTTACTGCTGCAACAATGGCAGGTTATCAAGATTTAAGTGAAAATGAACGTGGTGCTATAGTCGGCGCACAAGCTATGGGACACAGCATCTCCGAGGTAGCAAAGAAGTGGGGATTTTCCCGTAAGACCACATTACGAGTGTACTGTGAATATCAGGAATCCGGTAAAACATCCTGGCTCCGACATCGCTGCGGCCGGAAAAAGATCCTGCAACAACGGGACTAATGACGACTGAATAGAATCGTTGAGCGTGACAGAAGCGCAATGCTTCCGCAAATTAGTGCAGAGTTCAATGCTGGGCCATTAACAAGTGTCAGCGTCCAAACCATTCTACGAAACGTCATCGATATGGGCTTTCGGAGCCGAAGGCCCACTTGTTTCCCCTTGATGACAGTACGACAGAAAGTTTTACGCCTCGCTTGGCCCGTAAACACCGACATTGGACTGTTTACGACTGTAAAGATATTGTCTGGTCGGACGAGTCTCGTTTCAAATTGTATCGAGCGGATGGACGTGTACGGGTATGGAGACAACGTCGTGAATCCATTGTCTGCAGGGGACTGTTCAAGCTGGTGGAGGCTCAGTAATTGGGTGTGCCGTGTACAGTTGGACACCTGATACGTCTAAATACGACTCCGATAGGTGGCACGTACTTAAACATCTTATCTGATTACGTACTTCCGTTCATGTCCATTGTGCATTCCCACGAATCTGGGTAATTCCAGCAGGTTAATGCGACGCCCCACATACCCAGAATTGCTACAGAATGGCTCCAGAAACACTCTTTTGCGTTTAAACACTTCCGCTGGCCGCCAAACTTTCCAGACACGAACGTTATTAGGCATATCTGGTATATCTTGCAACGTGCTCTTCAAATGAGATCTGTACCCCTTGTACTCTCAAGGATTTATGGACAGCCCTGTAGGATTCATGGTGTCAGTTCCCTCCAGCACTACATCACGAGTCCATGCCACGCCGTGTTGCGGCACTTCTGCGTGCCCGCGGGGGCTGTGCACGATATTAGGCAGGTGTACCAGTTTCTTTTGCTCTTCAGTGTATATGCATCGTGCTTGTGTCTTACTAGCAGTCATTCTTCGCCAGGTGACGCTGCTATCACCCGGACGGATTTATATCGATATTATGTCGGTGGTCATAATGCTCTGGCTTATCAATGTATATGGCTGAGATCATTACGTTAAAAAAGCTATTTTGTATCTAGGCAAATGAAATCGCTGTTTTATCTGTTACTTGTGAGATTTACGTAGTATATATTCATAATATCTGCCTGCGGTGATTTGTTTCTTTCCGGTATCCGCCAAATATCACGAGCTGCGAATGGGAAGAGACTTGTATCTTGCATTTCCCGCTGATGGGGCAATAAATGCCTCTGAGTGAGCACAGAGCACAGGTTGAAACTAATGTATCCACCGTTTATCAGTCGTAAGAACCACTTGGAACACGCACGGCACAGCATTCCGCGTGTGGACCATTGTGAGCACTCAGGACATATACTTTACTAACGTCTTCAACCATTGACATTTTCTTAATTTCTATTCCAAGGATCACGGAAACATCATGGAACGTGTCATTACGTTAAATGAACCGCAGTCAATTGCACTGGGCAATTAAAATAATAACATCAGCAATGTACCGGAGGAAAGTTCCCATTGAAACTTTTTATTTATTTAGTCGTCGTAAAAGGCCGTCCGTTTCTACCATTCTCGTGATCGAACACCACCTAGCAAAAAAAAGTGAAGCACCCGCAGTGGGTGACGGAAACAAAATAAACTTCACGGGTTGAGAGTGTTGTTGTTGTTGTGGTCTTCAGTCCTGAGACTGGTTTGATGCAGCTCTCCATGCTACTCTATCCTGTGCAAGCTTCTTCATTTCCCAATACCTACTGCAACCTACATCCTTCTGAATCTGCTTAGTGTATTCATCTCTTGGTCTCCCCCTATGATTTTTACCCTCCACGCTGCCCTCAAATACTAAATTGGTGATCCCTTGATGCCTCAGAACATGTCCTACCAACCGATCCCTTCTTCTGGTCAAGTTGTGCCACAAACTTCTCTTCTCCCCAATCCTATTCAATACTTCCTCATTAGTTATGTGATCTACCCACCTAATCTTCAGCATTCTTCTGTAGCACCACATTTCAAAAGCTTCTATTCTCTTCTTGTCCAAACTATTTACCGTCCATGTTTCACTTCCATACATGGCTACACTCCATACAAATACTTTCAGAAATGACTTCCTGACACTTAAATCTATGCTCGATGTTAACAAATTTCTCTTCTTCAGAAACGCTTTCCTTGCCATTGCCAGTCTACATTTTATATCCTCTCTACTTCGTCCATCATCAGTTATTTTGCTCCCCAAATAGCAAAACTCCTTTACTACTTTAAGTGTCTCATTTCCTAATCTAATACCCTCAGCATCACCCGACTTAACTCGACTACATTCCATTATCCTCGTTTTGCTTTTGTTGATGTTCATTTTATATCCTCCCTTCAAGACACCATCCATTCCGTTCAACTGCTCTTCCAAGTCCTTTGCTGTCTGTGACAGAATTACAATGTCATCGGCGAACCTCAAAGTTTTTATTTCTTCTCCATGGATTTTAATACCTACTCCAAATTTTTCTTTTGTTTCCTTTACTGCTTGCTCAATATAGAGATTGAATAACATCGGGGAGAGGCTACAACCCTGTCTTACTCCCTTCCCAACCACAGCTTCCCTTGCATGTCCCTCAACTCTTATAACTGCCATCTGGTTTTTGTACAAGTTGTAAATAGCCTTTCGGTCCCTGTATTTTACCCCTGCCACCTTTAGAATTTGAAAGAGAGTATTCCAGTCAACATTGTCAAAAGCTTTCTCTAAGTCTACAAATGCTAGAAACGTAGGTTTGCCTTTCCTTAATCTTTCTTCTAAGATAAGTCGTAAGGTCAGTATTGCCTCACGTGTTCCAGTATTTCTACGGAATCCAAACTGATCTTCCCCGTTGAGAGTGTATGCGATGTTATTTCCGCGCTGACAAAATCGAGTCAAATTTACAAACAACTTTGCAGTTTGAACCCACTTACCAGTATGACATTGCACAGCCCCTGGCCTGGATTCATGCACTGATTCGGTTTGCAAGAGTATCATAGAGCCGTAGTATCCTTTCCTGAGGCAAGCCGGCCCACAACAGACGTAACTGGTTCCTGATATCCTGGATACTGCCACTGGGACGGGGTTGATGCCCGAGCTGGTCTCACCCATATTCTAATGTGGACAAATCTTGCAGGCCACATGGATAGCTCACCATCGGGCAGGCAGCTCATAGCGAGATTTGCCATGTGAGGACGAGCTTTATCTTTTTGGTAAATCGCACCAGGATTCTATCGCATGAGAGACAATACACGAGGAAGCAGAATTCCTGCCGGCCGCTGTGACCGAGTGGTTCTAGGCGCTTCAGTCCGGAACCGCGCTGCTACTACGGTCGCAGGTTCGAATCCTGCCTCGGGCATGGACGTGTGTAACGTCCTTAGGTTAGTTAGGTTTAAGTAGTTCTAAGTTCTAGGGGACTGATGACCTCAGATGTTAAGTCCCATAGTCCTCAGAGCCATTTGAACCATTTGATGGCATCTACCAGCAGGACAATGCAACGTCTCACAGAGCTCGCAATGTGCGTGCATGGTTCGAAGCGCAGCAGGATAAGGCTACCGTACTCCCGTGGCCACTAAACTCCCCTCATTTAAATCTAATTGGTAATCTGTGGGACCACTTCTACTGAGAATTTATCGGGTACTCTAACATTCTATGCCACAGGTAAGTCATTCGGGAAACTATACTTATGGTAAGCAAAAAGAAAACCTACTTACTATCATCACTTCTCTTCGAGGTCTGAGTGCCATGTCTATTTTTAGCATTACTGTGAACACATAGTGTTTATTTTCCTTTTACTTTCCTCCACTATTGTCTGCAGCCTACACTAAACGTTCAGCACATTTAGTAACATTTGACATTAGCAGGTGATATAGGAAAGCGAAATTATGTATATTTAGATGTTCTTTTTTAAAAAAATTAGACAATCTTTTAATTGTCTTGATCGCAAAAATATGTTACGTTGTATTTGATTGTAGTTTCAAAAAAATGGTTCAAATGGCTCTGAGCACTATGGGACTTAACTTCTAAGGTCATCAGTCCCCTAGAACGTAGAACTACTTAAACCTAACTAACCTAAGGACATCACACACATCCATGCCCGATTCGAACCTGCGACCGTAGCGGTCGCGCGGTTCGAGACTGTAGCGCCTAGAACCGCTCGGCCACTCCAGCGGTCAATTGTAGTTTCGGCTGCTAAAACTCGTCTTCAGATCACGCATTGTAATGACTCTGTATCTACGTACGCTGTAGGCTAGAATGCCGTTGTCTGATAATATATCTTGATACATTCTCATTAATGAGCCTAGATTCAATACTCTGTTGGTTATGCCAGCGAAGTTGCAGAGAAGCGTGGTTCTGTATTGCACACTATAGCTTTATTGGTATAACCCGCAGTGTACCGAATTTTGCCTCACTAATAAGCATGCGTCAAGAAATAATATCGGACGGTGACGTTCTAACCTTCGGTGTAAATAGACATAATTTATTTAGCAACCGCAAGTATAATTAAATGTAACATAACATATTTTTTTAAAAAATTTTCAGCATATTTCATTTAATGCTTTATCACCTTCGTTGCTGTTGAGGTAATGTTTACTTCTGATGTCAAAGAGACACGGGCTTCAGTTCGTATTATTTATTTAATACAGTCACGGGGTCTTCACAGCAAATATCACATTCTATGTTCATTCTTCTCGAGCCGGCCGCTGTGGCCGAGCGGTTGTAGGGGCTTCAGTCTGGAACCGCGTGACCGCTACAGTCGCAGGTTCGAATCCTGCCTCGGGCATGGATGTGTGTGATGTCCTTAGGTTAGATAGGTTTAACTAGGTCTAAGTTCTAGGGGACTGATGACCTCAGATGTTAAGTCCCATAGTGCTCAGAGCCATTTGAACCTCAGATGCTAAGTCCCATAGTGCTTAGAGCCATTTGAAGCATTCTTCTCGAAATTAGTTCGTCAGCGGGCAGCGGAAACTATGAAGTGCATGGCTTGAGAAGTCTCCCTCGCTTGAAAGCACAGCTGTGAGTGAACGCTTCGGCTTCGATCGGTAACATTCGCGTATCATCGTATGCTCTTTCACGCACAACTTGCCTTTGGTTCGGTGCCGCATGCAGCAGCAGCAGAGTAAGGGTGGCCAGTTAGGCAATCTGCGCAACTCCGCGAACTCTTGCACGCTTATAGCAACATGAGAATGGGCGCTTGGACGCAGTCTGACGACCTGAGCGCTGTCGGGTCTATTGCGAGGAATTTGGGCTGCATTACGTCAACGCAGCAACTCAGGTTTGCAACCGGAAAGACTGTCTGGGATCGGGTGGTGGCCCCTGAAACTTATACACTCTGTAGCCTCGTTCGATGGCGTTTGCGGACATTGGTGTCTATCAATATGTTCCTCAACAACACGACCATTTATATTCGTATCTCTGTCTCCTCGTACAGTTTTTGCTGTCTCCAGCTCCTTCTGTACCATGGAAGTTACTCCCTGATGTCTTAATACATGTCCTATCATACTGTCCGTTTCTCTTGTCTATGTTTCTCTCCTCGTCGATTCTGCGGAGAACGTCTTTATTTCTTATTTTATCAGTCTACATAATTTTCAACATTCTTCTACAGACCCTCATCTCAGACGCTGATTCTTTTCACTTCCCATTCTCCCACACCCATGAGGCACTACCATACAATACCGTGCTCGTAACGTACATTCTCAGAAATTTCTTCTCCAGTTAGGGCCGATGTTTGACACAAGTTTATTTCCTTTGGTCAAGGATGCCCTCTTCGTTTATGGTTCAAATGGCTCGGAGCACTATGGGACTTAACATCTGAGGTCATCAGTCCCCAGAAAAAATGGCTCTGAGCCCTATGGGACTTAACATCTGAGGTCATCAGTCGGCTAGAACTTAGAACTACTTAAACCTAACTAACCTAAGGACTTCACACACATCCATGCCCGAGGCAGGATTCGAACCGGCGACCGTAGCGGTTGCGCGGTTCCAGACTGAAGCGTCTAGAACCGCTCGGCCACTTCAGCCAGTTCTTCGACTATGCTAGTTTGCTTTTTAAGTGCTCCTTGCTTCGTCCGCCATTTTTAATTTTTGCTTCCAAATTCGCAGATTTCCTCCACTATGCCTACTATGTAATCACCAATTTTGACGTTAAGTTTACCGCTACTCTCACCTTTGCTACTCCTAATTTCTGTCGTCTTTCTTCGATTTACTCTCAAGTCATATTGCGCACTCATTAAACTGTACATTCCATTTAATTGGCCTTGTAATTCCTCTTCGCTTACACTGAGAATAGGAACGGAAACAGCAGATCTTAAAGGTCATATCCTTTCAGTCCGAATTTTAATCCACTTACCAAATTTCCTTCATCGCTTCTTAAATACACGGGTTGAACAGTAAAAGAAGGAGACTTCATTCCTCCGGTTTTAATCTCAGCTGCATATTGCGTTATTATTGTTCCCCGTAGTTTCTTCAATACAGTACGCAAATGCCTTCGACATGGCGGCACGCTGGGCCAGAGGCAGAGTTTCCGTGTGTCAGAGACGTGTCCGTGGCTGTGGCGGCCATCATTAATGCACGCTGCGTGCCGGCGAGCGGCCGCGCCAGGAATAGGGTGACCTGTCACCGCTCTGCTGACAGTCGGCGCTGCCCTCGCTGCCGGGCCGGCACGTACAGCGGAACTAAAAAAAAAGTAACAGAGCTGCAGGCATTCGGCTGCCAAGACCCTGTACTCCGTCCCGTCATCTCACTTAGCCTAAAGGGTGGTTCACGGTGGGTCAGTAAATCAGCCAAGCAGCGTGTGATTTAGCTACTAAACGTGTGCGGACGACATTCTTTACTCAATCAGTTTAGCACAGTGGTTTCGTGGGCGCACGATACAGCGGGTATAGATATTAACCAGTCAAGCACCTCCCTACCCCCGCCCTCACTGGCGCACCGCTGCACAGATGTGAATAGCTGTTTATAGTGTAAAGAAAAAACCGCCTCAGATCGCGTTTTTATTATTACTGTTCTTCTTATCATTATTGTTATTATTATTAGTAGTAGTAGTAGCTTTGCCCCAGTGATAAAGCCGGTTCCCGTCAGAGCACCGAAGTTCAGCGCTGTTGGGCTTGGCTAGCGCTTGGATGTGTGACCCTCCGGGTCTGCCGAGTGCTGTTGGCGAGTGGAGTGCACTCACAAGGGGAGTGCCAGGGTTGGGAAATGAAGTCTGGAGTGGGACGGCGCGTGTTTGCAGCACTACCCCATAGGGTTACAATGCCCCAGCCATACGGCCAGATGGTCAGCCATTCACGAGAAAAACGCTCCGAAACTATCAATCGTACAGTATATAATACCCATGCGTCCGCTCACTGAACCGAATGGCGCGGTGGCCAATGCAATATTGGTAACAATTCGTGCTTCTTATTTTCAAAGTATCTATTTGCTTTTCCTTAAAAAAAATTACAATGACGTTCAAATTGAAAACTTTTGTTCTTTCAACATTTTCAACTTTTCCAAGCAAATTATTTCCTTCAAATATTCGTTCGTATTGTTTTCTTTCTTTTTTTTCAATGTTTTATACGAATCTTGATGTCAGACCCCACTTTGGAGCGGTCTCCTGCTGCTGCTATCACAGGATAACTGAACCATCACGCTAGTGGGAAGGTTTGAAATTAGTATTCTTTCACTTTTGATATTCCAAACTGTCATAGGTATTTTTTGCCCCAAAGACGAAATTAAAGTTATCTTGCAGTTCCCAGTTACACATTTTGAGGTAATATGGATGCGAAATAGTTCTATGGTGCATTACTCTCAGAAATAAAATAACATTAAGATTACAAAGACGAAGGCAGAGCGCAAGCTCAGAGTGAAAAAAGATGAGACATATCAACCACGTCTTCTTCAAAAGAGCTATACCAGGATTTACTTTGCCCTGATTTAGAGAAAACAACAGAAAACTTAAATCTGGATGGCCTGATGCAGAACTGAACCCTTGTCCTCTCAAAAGCGATAACAACGTCTTGAGCTCTGCGCTCACCTCAGTCTCTGTCTACGAAGGTTAAGCCGTGAGTGAGTAGCACTCAGTTTGCCCTGCCGTCTGCTCGTAAAAACCACAAGTTGTTACCAATACAATCGTCTTCCTGTCACTTTTGGACTACTATTCTGCTAATATTTCGGTTGCTTTACAGCTGACTCATGGCGTCGGAGACAGCTGATAATTCTAGTGCTGCTTATGGAAAGGCTGCAGCGAAAGCCATTCCCGGATGCAGATAAAGAATCAGAGTCGGATGTGGTCGAGGGGAAAAAAAGTCGCGTCTGACACACCGTACTCAGGCGTCCAGCGAGTCGGCAACTCGCCTTAAGCTACAACAACGGAATACGCCGCAGGAGCGAAACGTTGTCAGATCGGGAAAATGCAAGGTATAACGAACGGTTGCGTGATAAGGTTTGCACGTTATCCCGCTATAACTCTCCTATTTTGTTCCTATGTTCGTGCTATACGGATAGATTTTTTTCTGTTGAAATAAAGCCGGTTCTTGTAACATAAAATTAATCTTACAGAAGAGTATATTAGCGACTGTCAGAAAAGCTGTTGTCCCCCGCTAAACGGATTTCCTACAGAATGTTAGATTCACTTCTTATCTGTCAGAGGTACGCGTAACTAGCACACACTCAACTACGCTCTCTCTGTCATAGTACATAATAAGATATTCAAAGAACAGGCAACTGTTTGAAAGTAACGTATGAATAAAGATTAGTGATGCAAGGTATTAGGCAACTAAGATGTAATATCGACACTGGCCCTTGACAGCAGACGACTGCAACTTGTAATTTTGTATGACATTCAATATCTAGCAGTTCAAAACTGCTTAATAAACACTAACAGTTTCCTGCTCTGTTTTAGCTGTCCGTGTGAAATAATAAATGATACTTAACACTATTCAGTTAGAATGACTTGTCGAATACTGTTGCCAGGCTGTCAATCAAATACATCGCTCTCTGTATATTGTACTTTTACATCACATAAACTCCCACAGTAGATGAGCTATTTTTTATGTTTGATTACAAAAGAATTAACTCTCGAAAGTGAGAACGTTTTTACTCTTTTAATAGTTTTAATTTTGACTTTGCTCTCAGATCTGTTAAGTTCATTCTCATAAACAGACACTGACGTACAAATTTCTCGTAATCTGTAATGTCTTTTTTTGCCGCCTCTGAAAGTGAGTTTCGTCAAAGACGAGAGATGTGTCAGAGAAGACATACCCTAACTTCCTTGGACATGCCTTGCAATGGCGTTGCCTCGCCGAAGATGCAATAAAATCTGCGACCGCTGCTACGCCAAGACAAAATGGACGCTCTTGGTAATGTGTTTGACAACCATAAACAGCAGATTAAAATTCAGTGTAATGGGATTTGCGCTAAGAGTCCACCGTTCGGCAGTTTGCGACATGCTGAAAGTCTCAACATTCACGTAATGGTGCCAGGATGGGAATTTGATGTCCAACTAGTGCAAAACACAAGTAATACGGTCAACAGTGTATGCCTGTTCCATAGTTATTTTATCAGAGCGTGTATGTTTATTTCATTCCACACGCATACCGTTTAAAATGCATGAATGTCTCCTGCTGTCGTTCAACTTCTGTCTCTTTTAAACTTCAGCCTATTGCTTAAAATGACACTCTCCTTAATACAGCCCTGAAGGAAAAAATCACAGTTCGATACACTGCAGCACTTAGCCAACACAGATCACAGTTCTTATCTGAAATTCTCACTTACTAAACTTCCTCTTTAATAACCTTCGGATTCAGCGTAGCAGTAACCTTCATTTTCATAATAATGAGGCGTAGAATTTTGATATTTCAAAACCTCAAAGCCGTCTTAACGTAGCCAAGTGCAACCAAAAAGATCCCTGTCGACCCAGTTCCGTAACTATTAATAGTTTCAACATACTAGTTTCCTGAACATAGTCTAATAATCCGAAAACCATTCGATTTAAAAAAAATACCGATAGAACAAAAACTCATTTTGTTTCTTTTCAACTTTAAATTACCTTTTTTCTGTCTGTACTGTCCTCTTTACTTGAGTCGAAAAAACTTGGCTACCGTTTACTGTGATGAAAAGGGCGCTCTTTTGGTTTTCTTCTCTCTGCCTTCTGCTGCTCCTTTTAGCCACTTTTCCTTCGTCTTAATCTTTGTATCTTGATCTCCATCTTCAGCTTGTACATCACTCTTAGTATCTCATCTATTCTGTTCACATGTCCACGCCATTTTCATTTTTTCTCCTCAATCTTCTGTCGCAGGATTTCTACATGTATTATCTCCATAAAACTCTCATTTCTCATCCGTTACATTTTTGTTACAACCTATTTTACTTCTAACAAGATTCGATAAACTTGATCACACATTTTTCCCCTTTTCTTCGTGCCGCAGATTTCTACAGGATGCAACAGAATTGTTAGATAATACGGTTCATCCATCACCCTATTTCATTGTTCGATATCATTCCGCTCACACACTGAAGCCCAAGATCTCGTCCAAGTCGTGGTTGACAAGTAATGACATGAACTAGGATGCTGCCCGTAGGGGCTAAGTACGACGGGACGCTGTGGCCTGTGAGTGCTACGGTAGCTGGAACCCCGGAAACTATCAGAGATCGAGCGTCTGGTGAAGCTGTGATAGGCCCAACAGGCCTTTAGTGAAGAAATGAGGAACTATCAAAAACGGAACAAGTCTCGGAGCGTGCCAAAGATAATAGCCACTATTTCCGCCGGGAACTTTTCGACCAACCGCCCGACACTCCCTAACACGTACTCAACGATCATCTGAAATAAGCCGCGCGGGATTAGCCGAGCGGTCTGAAGCGCTGCAGTCATGGACTGTGCGGCTGGTCCCGGTGGAGGTTCGAGTCCTCCCTCGGGCATGGATGTGTGTGTTTGTCCTTAGGATAATTTAGGTTAATTAGTGTGTAAGCTTAGGGACTGATGACCTTACCAGTTAAGTCCTATAAGATTTCACACATCATCACATCATCTGAAATAAAGGATCGGTAGAGAACAATTCCAAGGAGAGGAAAACCAGACTGCCGTTGTGAACCGTTACTCTTCCCAGCGGACAGCGACTATTTAGATGGATTAAAGTTAGTGCAATGTTAACGAAAATTGTGTAGAAGTGAATGGTGAAATGAAACTAAAACCGCCAGTAAAAGATTTTTTCAAAACAGAATGTTTCTGCTGTGACCGAACAGTCCTTGCTTTCTGAATACTCCTCATACGTGGTTGACGGTATTATCAGAAACTGCACAGTCTCTGTACTGCAGAACCAACGAATGTGCTCTCCATGATATGGAAGACGATTAAAAGTTTCAGTGTCACAAGCATGAAAATTATCCTCTCTGTCGTGTGCTGTGCGACTGATAAACGGAAGAAGCTTGCTGGCATAGTGAATTGCGAGTAAATTCAGGCTGCTAAAAATGAACTAACGTCATGCGAGTGTGCCAACAATTTGTAACACATTTAACAGTGACTGTATTACTGCTAAAAGGTACGGAAAATTAACTTGCAATGTACAAATGCACTTAGCTGTAGTAACCTGATATTTTACAAACTGAAAACAGCGTCCGAGTGTATCGAGTTACAATATTGACAGCTTCGAATGGCGTATATTTTCGTTAATGGAAAATCAGTCCCCCGAGTGATCCAGCGAAAAAAAATGCGAAACAGACGACATGTACTATATCACACAGAATCTCCAGCTCTGCCATTTAAGTGGTTTCCGTGCTTCAGTCTGGTTGGGCGAGAGTTGTCAAAAAGTTCAAATGGCTCTAAGCACTATGGGACTTAACATCTGAGGTCATCAGTCCCCTAGACTTAGAACTACTTAAACCTAACCAACCTAAGGACATCACACACATCCATGCCCGAGGCAGGATTCGGACCTGCGACCATAGCAGCCGCGTGGTTCCGGACTGAAGCTCCTAGAACCGCTCGATCACAGCGGCCGGCCACAGTTGTCAATTTACACTATCTGGTTAAAGATGTCCAGAAACTAGATGTCAGGAGGGGTGGTCCGGCCAGTATAAAAGGAGGCGCAGAATACTGTGTTATCGGCAGTAACAGCAGAATCGGTCGGTCAGGTCAGTGATCTCTGACGTAGACTAGTCACCGAATGTCACCTGAGTAACGAGACCACCAGGGACATTGGACACCTTCTAAAGATGCCGAAGTCGACTATTGATGAGGCGATTTGAAGTGAGGAAGAACAACCACAGCTAAAACAAGTCTAAGCAGACGTCACGTGCTGACGGACGGGAAACGTAGACTATTGTGGACGGTCGTTGTCAGAAGATTATTGACATCAGCGGATGGAATTACCCGCGAGTTTCAAAGTGCTACCAGAAGTCTAGTTAGCATAATAACTGTGAGCAATAAGTTAAAAATTATGGGGCAGAATGGTCGATCAGTTCCTCCTCGTAGGCCAGACATTTCTGTAGGTAGTACTAAGCGACGCTTGAGGTGGTGTACACAGAGCGACATCACTCGACAGTGGGTGATTGGAAACGAGTGATGTGAGGTGAAGAGTCACGCTATAACCTGCGGCAATGCTGTGGAAGGGTTTGGGTTTGGCGAATGCCTGGAGAACCTACTAGTACCAGCAGTGATGTACGGAGGAAGCTGTGTTGCTGTAGGGGAGCTTCTTCTGCTTCGGGTGTTAAATGTGGAAGGATATAGACACATTTTACAGCGTACTGTTGGAGAACAGTTCGGAGACGATGACTGTTTTGCATCAGCATGACAACGCATCACGTCATAAAGCAGCATGCGCGAGGCAATGGTTTGTGGAGAATAACATTCCTGACCACAATGGAACACCTTTGGGATGAGCTAAAATGCCGATTTTGTTGCAGACCCCCAGGTCCAACATTACTACCTTCTCTCGTTGTGGCTCTTGAGGAAGAATGGGCTACCATTCGTTCAGACTTTAGGGCACCTAATTGAAAGTATCCTCAGCAAAGTCCAAGCCGTCATAAACAAGAAGGGGGAAACACCCCAGATTACTGACCACTAGTAGCTGTTCGGATACTTTTCCTCAGATAACATATGTGGATCTAATGAATGCTTTGAAAGCTTCTAGCCTCTCTCGTGAAACCGCTTGCGTCCTGCTTGAAGGACAATTTCTTAAATTAATGTTGAATATAAGCCTATCCACAAACTGCATGCTATTTCCGAAATATTAGCTGTTTAGTTGTCCAGCAAATTGGTACAACGTCAGAAAACGCCATCCAGCTTAAAGCGCCTGACCGCTTGTGACGAATTGAGCGTCATACTAGGCAGAAATCTCCCCAGATAACAGATAAAGGGACAGCGCCTCTGCTGAGAATCTGACGTCGACAGAATTCCCATGCCCGGTGAGTGACTCACAAGTCCTGCTTATTTCCGCCAGCGCGCTTATGTGCACAACGAAAACGTTGACGCATTGTAAGATACTGGTCTCGCATTTTGGAAGAACTGAGTTCACATCTCCGTCAACTCATTCAGATGCGGGTTGCCCTTGGTTTCTCTAAATTGTGTAAGGCAAATACCGAAAGAAATAGAAAGGACAGGACCGAGTCTTCTTTTCATATTTCCCCAATCGCAGCTTGTGACGTTCCACTAATGACTTCGTCCTTGAAAGAACGTTAAAGCCTCTCAGCTTCCTTCTTATTACGCGCGCAGTTCTTCAAAAGTTTGGTCTTTACTGAAGACATCAAATGTGGTTAATGACGACATGAGTAGACCAGAAATTTGCTCACATTTACTGTCGCACTCGCACTATATCTATGAGCCTTTTTTATGCATGCTACCACAATCATCAACAGTAAATGAAACACCAAATCATAAAATTCATGTCACAACTTGAAGAGATTCAGTCGTCAAAATTCCAAATCGCGTGTCGTGTATGCTGCTTCTGGCTTCCTCTAAAATTACCTACCGCTCTGAATAAATATAACTAAACGAATAATTAGGCAGTAGACAAAATTTCGTAATTAGTGCCCTTCGTACACTGGGAGAGACGCTTCTTATATGGCGCATTCATGAGTCTCAATGACGAATTTTCTATTCAATTCCATGTATACATGTCTTCCTATCCTAGATCGCCAACGTGCGCTTATACAGTGGTGCTCCCACCGAAAGTTCCTGCTTCGAATCCTGATGATGCAATAAATTGTCATCACCAGTATTTTAGCAAACCACCTCCGTAACCGAATGACGAGCGCGTGTCTGCGTACCGCGCAGAGTACCTGGGTTCGTTCCCTTATAGGTCCATGATGGACTGCGGACTGGATTTCGGTGTAACTGAGTCACAGCAGCACTGAGGAGTCGATGAAGGGAGAAGTAGCGACTCCAGTCTGGAAAAGACAAGATTAAAATCCTATTATTCTTGGTTGGTTGGTTGATTTGGGGAAGGGGACAAAACAGCGATGTCATCGGTCCCGTCAGATTAGGGAAGGAAGTCGGCCGTGGCCTTTCAAAGGAACCATCCCTGACTTTGGCTGCAGCGATTTAGAAAAACCGAAATCAGGATAGCCGGACGCGGGTTTGAACCGTCGTCCTCCAGAATGCGAGTCCAGTCTGCTAACCAATGCACCTTCTCGCTCGGTATATTATTGTTGAAGAACCAAGTTTGCCAGATTTTTATTACTGTTAACACTTTCGACAGATCTACTATGTCATCATCGGATCTGAAAGTTACGTAGTGATGTTGCGTCAAATTGTAATAAAAAGTAGCAAGGAACTTCATCGATCTCGTCACGCTTGATTCTTCAAGAATAATATAAGTCAGATTATCCCCAACGATTGACGCAATGACAAACGTATATATCAAAATTAAAAAACTGGAAGAGTGGAGTGCTAACTATGTGCGACTGTATGTTGATATCCTGTGACCCCATATGGTGAAAGCTTTGTGGAGCCTTCTAGGCCTGACCGTAGAGTTAACTATAGGTAGTACTTTCTAGTAATAAGAGCACTGGACAAAAAATTAGTTAATTCTAGGAGATATGATGCTAATATCGTACAGTACTGCCTCTAGCCTCGATAATGGGCTCAATTCGTTGGAACACTCCACAAGTTTCTTGAAGTATGCCAGATCAAACTGAAGTCATTCACTGGTGATTAGGTACCACAGAACTGCCAAACTGTGAGAATGTTGATAGTTTCACCTGCTGCTGCAAACAGTTTCTAACATTTTCTTCGAGTTTAGGAGCCTGCCGCTGTGACCGAACGGTTCTAGGCGCTTCAGTCCGGAACCGCGCGACTGCTACGGTCGCAGGTTCGAATCCTGCCTCGGGTATGGATGTGTGTGATGTCCTTAGGTTAGTTAGGTTTAAGAAGTTCTAAGTTCTAGGGGACTGATGACATCAGATGTTAAGTCCCATAGTGCTCAGAGTCATTTGAACCATTTTTTTGAGTTTAGGGTCCTGTGTTGTAGCGGCCTAGTCGAGCTGTGAATGGGTGCGTGAGTGGCTGTTAAACCGGGATCTTATATGTGCCGCCCTGTGAACATGGCTGTTGTCATCTCTGGAGTGTCCACAGCGCACTCATCATATAGACGTAGAATGGTGAAATACACATCCTCATTTATGTCCACGGCAACCAGAATGTCGCGGCCCAACCCATGGTAGCGCACTTAGAGCTTCACAGAAGTGCTACAGCCTCCGCTCATTACCTCTTAAACTACTCACAGGGCGGTCGGTACAAAATAGCGAGTCAAAAATGGCTCTGAGCACTATGGGACTCAACTTCTGAGGTCATTAGTCCCCTAGAACTTAGAACTAGTTAAACCTAACTGACCAAAGGACATCACACACATCCACGCCCGAGGCAGGATTCGAACCTGCGACCGTAGCGGTCTCGCGGTTCCAGACTGCAGCGCCTAGAACCGCACGGCCACTTCGGCCGGCAATAGCGAGTCACTGGACCACACTAAACGCTTCCAGTCCGCTTTTGAGCAATTGTTATCAGGTCTGGCCCACTGAAGGCGTGCACCGTTATATGCCGCTGTGAGCTATGCCCTTTTCGAAGGTACCCAACTGCGAATGTCTGCTGCACGCAGTTCCCTTCCCAGTGTTCACTCCGAGACTGGTTGAGTTACGGTTACTGACAGCGGCAATTCCGGTCCGGTTTGAAACCGATTTATACCTACAAGGCTAGACATTCGTATCCGGTTCTTGTTGGTTGGGAACTTTTTATGACGGCTGCTTATACGCCGTGGAACTTCCGTAGGAGTGGAACAACATTCCCTGGAGACACTTTCGACAGAACGCGTTGATTTGCCAACAGTCGGATAACTTCATTCACGGAGTTATCATGGGCATGTCCAAATACGGTAACTTCTTTCTGCCACGTCTCCATGGTGTAACGAGCGCGTATTTAGGCGAGCTAATTGGCCGCCCAGTTTACTATTTTGCCAGTTACTTTATTCAAATGTTGATTGCAAGTGCTATTGAAAAACTATGCCAATTTAAAAGTGGTCAACCGCATGTGTTACGAGGTAAGATGGATTTGTTGTACGTCTGAATGCTAATGGGTCCAGGTCTCAGGTCGCGCCGGAGCAGTTCCATCAGCCGGTTATGTGACCGGCACGAGCGAGTCCAGGTGCGTAGACTAGCAGAGTCGCCGGACATGGAAAAATCTCAGTATGGGGAATTTTGACGGCTGTCATTCGCACGACCTTCGTGGAGGAGACAATGCTCCAACATATGGCGGAGAGCCACACAAGCCGAAAGATAGCTTCTCACTACTCTTTGAGAAGCTATAACAATAATTCACATAAAATATAAAGCAAATCTGAGTACACCGGCGATCCCAGAAAAATGAGGCACATCCAGTGACACAACAATAATTTCAATACTTTTAGAACTACAGAAACTTCCTGGCAGATTAAAACTGTGTGCCGGATCGAGACTCGAACTCGGAAACTTTGCCTTTCGCGGGCAAGTGCTCTACCATCTGAGCTACCCCAGCACGACTCACGAGCCCTCCTCAGAGCTTTACTTCTGCCAGTACCTCGTCTCCTACCTTCCAAACATTACGGAAGCTCTCCTTCAAACCTTGCAGAACTAGCACGCCTGAAAGAAAGGATATTGCGGAAACATGGCTTAGGCACAGCCTGGGAGCTGTTTCCAGAATGAGATTTTCACTCTGCAGCGGTGCGCTGGTATGAAACTTCCTGGCAGATTAAAACTGTGTGCCGGACCGAGACTCGAACTTGGGACCTTTGCCTTTCGCGGGCAAGTGTTCTACCATCTGAGTGCTAGTTCTGCAAGGTTCACAGGAGAGCTTCTGTAAAATCTGGAAGGTAGGAGGCGAGGTACTGGCAGAAGTAAAACTGTGAGGACGGGACGTGAGTCGCGCTTGGGTAGCTCAGATGGTAGAGCACTTATCCGCGAAAGGCGAAGGTCCCGAGTTCGAGTCTCGGTCCGGCACACAGTTTTAATCTGCCAGGAAGTTTCATATCAGCGCACACTCCGCTGCAAAGTGAAAATCTCATTCTGGAGAGCAACAGAAGTTAATATTTCACTGTGAATAAACATTTGCAGAATTGAGCTCTGAATTAATAACTTTTAATCGCTTCATGCGATATCAACAAACGATAACTCAGACGATAGCATTGCACTACAGCCATCGTCTGTGAAAGCTACGTACCTGTAGATATTTTATTTCTAGATTAACTACGTCTTTTATATCCTTTTAATTGCGCAAATGTTTGTTGGAACATCGTGTTCTCCACATTTACACAGCAAATGAACACAATATCAGTATCTCATATTTTGTCATACTTGTGTGTTTATTTCATAAACAGTTTACTATATTGCCAGTAACTTTATTCAGATGGTGACTGCAAGTGCTGTTAAAAACTGTGCTAATTTAAAGGTGGTGAATCGATGAGTCGGCGTACACCTCAATTGAAAAGAGAACCAAAGGAAAGGCGTAAATAATTGTTTGAATAATATTTTATGAGAATTCGTAGTCATTTAATGTGAGTGCACTTGTGCAAGAATACTAGCTTATTTTTTATGAACAACTTTTTATTTGTAATTACTGTGAATGATCTGAGTGTAACCGGATATAATATTATTGTATGATATTAGTTTACTCCAGGATGTGAACAAGATGTGTCAAATCATGTCTGTGGCACGTAAGAACGCAGTATTTCCGGTGGGAACGGCCTTCTGCCAATGGACAAACAACAGTAGCGGAACACTTCGGGAGTCGAGTGAAGACTGGGACTTTTCGAATGAAGAGCTCAAGGAAGCGATTCTGGACACTTCTACGCGAGTTCTGGAAAGAGGAGTAACGAGTGATATTTTATCGTGGAGATGTTTGACTGTAGGCAGTGAACGGCCGCTACCATTTTTTAACTTCTGAAGGGACTGCATATTTCGCGAGGTCTGAGGTGTTCCAGAAAAGGTCTCTGTTTCCGCTTGATTTATGGAACTGAGAACAAACAGAGTATGAGTTACTATTCTTAGAATCGCATGTGTTAATTTGTGAATCATCATGTTTAACTCTGAACTGTTTCGAGCTGGTGAATGTTCGTGTATTGTAATTACGAAATGGACTTAGTTTTCGCGTATGTTTCATGACTGTTTAGTTTAGGAATTTTGCTACCATCCTTGTAACGCTCTCAACGTAACTTTTCTGCATCCGACGAGGGTATTTTACGTCTGTAATTTAACTGAATATCTTATGACCACTCCCCATTTATCAGAGATGCCGTTTCTTGAACAAACATTATTCAATGTAATTCTCCGTCTATTACAGACGTTAGAGTAGAACCCTTGTTATTAAATTATCCATCAAACATTTATATATTTCTATGTATTTTATTAATTGGCGATTCTAGCCAGTGCTTAGACTATTTGACTGCAGGAACACAGCTACAGGTTATTGTTTGCAGCGAAATAGCTGCTCTATCCTGTGACTACATCGAGCTATTGTCCTTTTTTAAACAGAGCCGTGCATGGCCCAAGTACCTAAGGTACGAGCAATACCAGGCAAAGTCGCAAATGACTGGCTCCTATGGATTGCGGTGTAGATGAGCAACGCAGCAGCAGTCACCGTTAGGTGCTGTCGCAGAGGCAACCCATTCTATTGCGCTGATTCCATACAAGTAACTCGTACGTACACGTAACTTCAATACCGTCAGTCACACATCGGTGAAGGGCCCAGTGACCGCTGGTACTACTTTTACACCATCTACAACGCTCCAAATCGACCAGTACGGTCTTTTGAGGAAGTGACTAATGTTTGCCCTGTGAGTTCAAGATTCATGAAGTCAGGAAACATATTACTTCCGCCTACATACACCTTCTGAAATATCAACGACGGAAAAATCAGAGAAATTAGAGCTAACATGGAGGCTTAGGGGCAGTCTTCCTTCCCACGCAGTATGTGCGAATGAAACTGGGAAGGGAGGAAACGATAATAGTACGAGAAATATCCTCCGCCACCCACAGTATTGTTGATTTCGAGTATACACTGCCTGACAAAAAAAGATGACTCACCCAGAAGACATGGTCGGATTTCAAAGTACTTCGTACATACCATCGGCGACTATTAAAACTTAACCAGGTCCAGAAGCCCAGCTCCAACGTCAAATCTAACGTAACTTCTCATACTAGCCCTATTCACCAAATCTAACGTTGCAATCCCATCAATTCAGGTTTAACATAGTACAGCTGATCGTACCATGTTTTACATTTTTTAGAAAGTCTTGGGTCACTACCAGACGTACACCAATTAATCTGTTGATAACACTTGTTTATTTGTCAAGACTTTACAGGCACCGTAACACACCTGCTGGTACTCCAACTGCCCTCCGCCCCCAAAGGCTTTTGACAAGGTGTATTTACACATCTTTTAACAATTACGTTCTTTGACATTATTATGTTATTTCATGTTTGATGTAACAACTGCAATAAGTTAATCCGGCAAAACTGAGATTACAGAGTTTTAGTAGAAATTAATGCATATTTCCGAAATTAACGATCTTTTACAAGTGCAATTTTGAAACATACATACAGTTAACAATTAAATTCGTATTATTCAATCCAGAACATTCTCGAATATCTTTACGTAATTTAATGAATTATGCGATTTTATGAAACAATTTTTGGCTGGTAACGTTCAAAATGACTTTTTACAACATTTGAAGGCTAAAATGAGGAATAATTACGTACATAACAAAATCTTTAAATCGTGTTACAAAAAACTGATGAATCGTTCTTTTAACATGATACAAATTGTCTTTCTGAATCAGTTTATGTCCCCAGTTTAAAGGAATATTCTCTAGTTTTCGTAATATGTGGACATTACACTGAAATTCCATATAGAATATTCCAGAAACATTAATTACGAGTTTAATTACTGATTTTTAGTTGGTGATTTCCGTAAGAATATGTTGTCCTCAGTTGCAAAGATACATAAATGTTAAGCTTTTCCAAAATTAATGGTTAACACAGTTAATTTGCGTTCTGGTAAACAATGAATTTTACTAATTGAATTATAATTACGAAACTGAATGAAAGCAGTTACTAACATGTATACACTATTAACACTGATTCCAGAACTTGATCTTCCTCTTCAAAACGTCCCAAAATTCATAGCAAAGTGATAATGACTTATCCCAACTGTACATTACTTTACCTGATTAAGAACATACATTAACTGGTCTGTGACACAGTTTAACATTTTCGTTACAACTATTTCACACTGTTGCACTAAGTGAACTTATTCAATAAGTGTCCTTCTACACTACTCGCATCTTTATCAGAGTGTATCGCATACTACGAAACCTGCTGTATCGGGTACTCCATATGACACAATACAGCCTGTTTCGTTACAATATACAGGGTTATTTTTTCCACCGTGTATGAGCTCTAGTCTAGGTATTGATCGATGAGAGGATAGGGAACGAAGAAGGTCTAATGAATTTTTTGTCCGGCAATGCATGGATTCCACGCTAGAGACTATTTATTCAATCTTACATTGTTACAGAGACTGCGGTCTAATTCTGTACCATGCAGCCACAGTTACAGTATGTGTTGTAGGTTATTTCGATGTGCCTCAGCGCATGTGTGTACGCGCCGTAGCATATTCTGTCTCCCATTTTCACATCGGCTAGGTTGCATCCGAACAGTGTCGAAGGCAGCATGTAAAGGGGGCTCCAGTGTACCCACATCTGGAATGGGCTCTGCATACACGATACTTTTGAGATGGCCTCATAACCAGAAATCGCATGGGTTGAGATCCGGTGAACGAGCAGGCCATGCAGTTGGACCCCATCGTCCGACCCATCTGCCAGGAAAGACACGAATAAGATGCGTCTGGACGTTAACGACAATGTGGGCTGGAGCACAACCAGCATAAACCTTCGAATCATCAATTGCACTTCTTCCGTCAGGCGAGGCAAAGTCACCCGCAAAAAATGTCTATAGGTCCGGCCTGTTAGGCGACGTGGAAAGAAGACTAGTCCCAAAATACTGTCGCCAGTAATCCTGGCTCACACATCCGGCTGCATGGATGCTGATGATTCGCTGTCACCATACCAAGGGGGTTCTGCGTAGTATCCCACAGATGAATGTTATGAAAGTAAATACTATGCTGTGAATATGATGCATCCGGGGATTTTGGTCGCCCGGTGAAGAAACCAGAGACAAAACCGCTCCCTACGTGGGAATGTCGCTTGTAAGCACTGGACACGCAGTAAGTGATAAGGGTAGTAACAACTGTCATGGGGAATGTTCCACACAGTCGTGTGGCTTACCCAGCACTGGCGGGCCAACTGCCTGATACTCAAACGGTGGTCGCCTTCCACAGTGTTAATCACGTTTTCCTCCAAGTCTAGTGTCCGAACATCTCGGGCACGTCGTTCATGATTTCCTGCTTCCTGAGAAACACCCTGTCTCAAGCGGCGAAACAGCGTTGAATGCTGTGGTTGTTGCCGCCTGGGATAGGTCTCCCGATGCAACCTTGCTGCCCGCCTCCCGTTACCGTTTGCCTTTCCGTATGTAAACACCATGTCGGCAAGCTCTCGATTCGAACGCAGAACCACTGTGTACAACGCTGTATCATATCCACTACAAAGTGAGTCAGCAAGAGAAGTGACACAACATTACCAATTACTACGGTAGGAGAAGGCGCTAGGGTATGACTATGAGGAACAGTACCACCTCCCCATGCGTACTGTGACTGCGGCTGCGCGGTACAACGCGTATTAGACTGCAGTCTTTGTAACAAAGTATGATAGCCACAGAGTATGAAGTCTTCAGCATGGAAACCATGCATTTCCGGACGTAAGTTCGTTAGACCTTTTTTGTTCCATATCCTATCATTGAAGAATCCCTAGAGTTTGTACACGGTGGAGAAATTCACCCTGTATATATTATCAGGATTTGAATTCTGTGTGTGGGTAAAACAGCCATCATAGTGCCTTACCGTTGTTCGTATTTAGCGTCGTTACCAGGCCTGGTCGGGTATGTAAGGAATGTGAACAGCGTCGGATGTTCAGTGATCACTGTGAACGACACGAGGATGTTACAGCGTTATCAGAACCTGACAGAATTTTAAAGGGTTCTCACTGTGGGACTCTATTTTGCCGGTTGGCCGCTTCGTGCGTTATCGGGAACTATGTCGCATTGGAATGTGACAGTGGCCCGGTGTTGGACTGCACAGGAGTGTGAAGACAAGGTTCCCGTCGACCACGTCCAACGGCCACAAGGGACAATCGCTGTGTTATGCACAAAACACGTCGTCACCCCTTCACATCTGTGCCTTCTATCCGAGAACAAGTAATAGGCTCCGTGCAGCACTCCGTCATCCCACACCACTGGTAGAAGGCTAGAAACAGGCCAGACTAAGGAATTACAGTCCTATGCGTACACAACACAATGACTATATCATATAATGTAGACTGTGAAGTTTTACATTCTGCCAAAAAAAGGAAAAAAAACAGAAAGATGACCCTAATGGAAATAATGAAAATCAACAAACTCGTGACACAGAATGCCAGCCACGTATTAGACGTTCAAACTCAGTTTCCCCTCTAGTTAAATTAAGTTTTCGTTACAAATATTAGATTCTGGCTATAAGTCCATTTCATTTCTCATCATTTGTTATCTGTATCCCTACATAAAAATTCTGTTTACCCCTTTTTTAGCTAATGTAATTATTGTGATGTTTTCCTATGTAAACACTTGCTCATTTCTGTATCTTTTGTACAAATAATATCTGTTTAAGTCGCACATCCTGTTTATCTGTGTTTGAGGAGTCAGTTGTCACACGAAGATGGCTTGTCACATGAAGATGGCCTGAGAAGCCGAAAGTCGGTTCGTGACCAAATAAATATAATTTTGCAGAACATAAGGAAGTGACATCCTTTTTAATATTATTATGTTCTCCCAAGCAACGACGGAAAATTCAGTTAGCGTTATTCTAAAATTATTTATTTTACTTTTTCTTGCCTCAATGAGATTTTCACTCTGCAGCGGAGTGTGCGCTTATATGAAACTTCCTAGCAGACTTTTCTTGCCTCTTTCTCGTAGCTCTAAAACAAAATAACGTGACCGCTGAGCGTACATTAGTAAACGAAGTTTGCTCTTCGTCGATGGAGAACAGAACTCTTATCTTTCTTCTTATTTTTCGTTGTAGGTCTGCTTTGCCCTTGCTTTTGTATGCCAGTTTCCTTCACATCTTCACGTACGTTCATAAACCAGTTAGGTCTGCCTTAAAAGGCGGTTCAGTGTGTTGTACAATTCATCTAGTCAGCCAGCACTAACTTATTCATTGAACGTGCCTGTCTAATATTAATGTTGTAAGTGAAATCAAGAGGAAAATTTTTTCGCTGTGTTTGTGTCCATCGTAATTTAAATGTTTGTGCTGACGATGTGTTGTTTGTCTTTTTTTCTCATTTCTTGATTTCTTCACTTACTTTCATCGACCCCAGTGCTAGTGTTTCTGGTCGATACGTGCATTGCCGTCCGCGGTGGCCGAGCGGTTCTAGGCGCTTCAGTCCGGAACCGCGCGACTGCTACGGTCGCAGGTTCGAATCCTGCATAGGGCATGTATGTGTGTGATGTCCTTAGGTTAGTTAGGTTTAAGTAGTTCTAAGTTGTCGGGGACTGATGAGCTCAGATGTTGAGTCCGATAGTGCTCAGAACCATTTGAACCATTTTTGATAGGTGCTTTCTGAACGTAGTAGTGTATATTGGAATTTCTGGAGAGTTAGATTTTGTTGTTACCATCGTTCGTTAATTTGAATCATAAGTCATCTTTCTTATTATTGCTCTGGTAGCGTTCTTTCCTCTACGTTACACTGGCTGATTACTTGTAGATACTAAATTTTGTTTTATTCATTTGTCCGCACTTCGTGCTGAGGTTCTGTGGTGCATCTCGTTACTAGTCATTGACTGTAACGACAAGAGACTTTAATGAGGCATTTAGCAATAGTCTGAAGTTTCTGGTGCTAATTCCCCGACAAAGACCCAGTCATTGTCAGCTCTACGTACAGCGTTTCGGTTCTGACACATTGCGTCAGAAGGCTCTCCCCTCCATAGTCTACTTAAGGAAATAACTAGAAGGAATACAATACCCGGAATTTCCACATTTTATTGTGTACTGTTTAAAACCTGTTGCTTGATGACGATGGAATGTGTGTGTTCACGATATCTTGCATTGACCAAAACAGAAGCAGCGATATGAGGTAGGTATCGCTGCAGAATCACATCTACAACATTGCGTAACAGATAAGACTCGATAGAAGTCGAAAGCGTCCATTAAATTCTCGCGGAGCCGTTATCGCGCTGTCGATGTCGCCGTCAGCCCGTCGTATCCGGTAGATAACGGTCCATTTTACGACCGACTATGCGGCCTTTCCGTCCTCCGCAGCGCTTTACGTGTGCGAGTGGAAAGAAGTAAACGCCGTGGCAGGTACTTATATAGCGTAGTTGCACAAGAGAATATGTACGAAATATAGCGTGTTACTGAACTGGCTCGGAGAACACGCCGTTCGCTTACCATTCTGCAGTCTCTATACTAACAGTTTCAGTTTTTACAGAAACTTTATAGGTTTCTCCTTTGTTTATCTGGGTGACCAACTGCTAGGTTCGTGAGATTCAACTATCCACTCTTCTACCTTACGAGATGTCCTGTCCGTCTCAGCACAAATGCTGCAGCCCACACCATCATCAATCTGCCTTATGTACTCAAATCTGTGTCAGATCCTCTGATTTGTCCCTCTAACATCCATTCAACGACAGCTTTCACCAACGATTCATGTGGTAATACACTACTGGCCATTAAAATTGCTACACCAAGAAGAATTGCAGATGATAAACGGGTATTCATTGGACAAATATATTATATTAGAACTGACGTGTGATTACATTTTCACGCAATTTGTGTGCAAATATCCTGAGAAATCAGTACCCAGAACAACCACCTCTGGCCGTAATAACAGCATTGATATGCCTGGGCATTGAGTCAAACAGAGCTTGGATGGCGTGTACAGGTACAGCTGCCCATCCAGCTTCAACACGATACCACAGTTCATCAGGGGTAGTCACTGGCGTATTGTGACGAGCCAGTTGCTCGGCCACCATTGACCAGACGTTTCAATTGGTGAGAGATCTGGAGAATGTGCTGGCCAGGGCAGCAGTCGAACATTTTCTGTATCCAGAAAGGCCCGCACAGGACCTGCAACATGCGGTCGTGCATTATCCTGCTGAAATGTAGGGTTCCGCAGGGATCGAATGAAGGGTAGAGCCGGTCGGGATGGCCGAGCTGTTCTAGGCCCTACAGTCTGGAGCCGCGCGACCGCTACGGTCGCAGGTTCGAATCCTGCCTCGGGCATGTCCTTAGGTTAGTTAGGTTTAAATAATTCTAAGTTCTAGGGGACTGATGACCTCAGAAGTTAAGTTCCATAGTGCTCAGAGCCATTTGAACCATTTTTGAAGGATAGAGTCACGGGTCGTAACACATCTGAAATGTAACGTCCACTGTTCAAAGCACCGTCAATGCGAACAAGAGGTGACCGAGACGTGTAACCAATAGCACCCCATACCATCACGCCGGGTGATACGCCAGTACGGCGATGACGAATACACGCTTGCAATGTACGTTCACCGCGATGTCGCCAAACACATCTTGATGCTGTAAACAGAACCTGGATTCATCCGAAAAAATGACATTTTGCCATTCGTGAACCCAGGTTCGTCGGTGAGTACACCATCCTATCTGTGAGGCAGCGTTAAGGGTAATTGTCTCCGAGCTGATAGTCCATGCTGCTACAAACGTCGTCGAACTGTTCGTGCCGAAGGTTGTTGTCTTGCAAACATCCCCATTTGTTGTCTCAGGGATCGAGACGTGGCTGCACGATCCGTTACAGCCATGCGGATAAGATGCCTGTCGTCTCGACTGCTAATCATACGAGGCCGTTGGGATCCAGCACGGCGTTCCGTATTACTCTCCTGACCCGACCGATTCCATATTATACTAACAGTCATTGGATCTCGACCAACGCGAGCAGCAATGTCGGGATACGGTATACCGCAATCGCGATAGGCTACAATCCGTCCTTTATCAAAGTCGGAAACGTGATGTCACGCATTTCTCCTCCTTACACGAGGCATCACAACAACGTTTCACAAGGCAACGATGGTCAACTGCTGTTTGTGTATGAGAAATCGATTGGAAAGTTTCCTCATGTCAGCACGTTGTAGGTGTCGCCACCGGCGCCAACTTTGTGTGAATGCTCTGAAAAGCTAATCATTTGCATATCACAGCATCTTCTTCCTGTCGTTTAAATTTCTCGTCTGTAGCACGTCATCTTCGTGGTGTAGCAATTTTAATGGCCAGTAGTGTATGTATCCAACCAATATATCTCTTCGTTTCATACTGTTCTTTATAACTCATTTTTTCTTCTTGATTCATCCTCTGCCCGAGGACATCATACGTAGCGAAGCTGTACAGTGACCAGTGCAATATTTTGCTGAGCGGTAAACAAAAAACTTTAAACTAAGCTTGCTGATTCTCTTTCAGTTTATGGACCTGTTTTGTTGCGACACCATGAGGCTGTTTCAAGGACGGCACTGTTCACTCACCTCCGCTAGTTCATCTCAGTAGCAGTACTACTATTTGCTCATTGTCTTGTTAAGTAAAACCAAAATTGTTTGAGATGCAAACATTAAAGTTGCTCAAGAAAATGGCTACTAAAACGATAGCAAATTTTCACGTTAGTGGTTACTGCGTGAGCTGCAGTGTAACATATAGAGTGGTACAAAATTGCCTGGAAATTGACATTGGGACTGTATTCCACATCTACATCTGCGAACATAATCCGCAAGCCACCGTACGGTGCGTGACGGAAGGTGCGTTTTGCCACTACTAGTCATTTCCTTTCGTGTTCCACTCGCAAATGGAGCAAGAGTAAAACAACTGCCTACATACAACCACAAGAGCACTAATTTCTCTTTAATTCGTGACCCTTACGTGAAATGTACGTTGGGGACAATAGAATCGTTCTGCAGTCAGCTTCAGATGTCGCTAAATTTTCTTAATACTGTTCCGCGAAAAGAACGTCGGCTTCCCTCCAGGGATTCCCATTTAAGTTCCCGAGACATCTCCGTAATACTAGCATTTCGATCGCTACTACTAGTGACAAATCTAACAGGCTACCTGGAGGGGATCCGAAACACTTGAGCAGTACTCTAGAATGGGTTGCACTATTGTTCTATGGGTAGATGAGTGACACTTTCCGAAAATTCTCCCTATAAGACGAAGTCGGCCGTACGTCTTCCCTACTGTCAACCTGGCGTGCTCGTTCATTGCATATTACGAGGGTCACTCCAAAGGAAATGCACACTATTTTTTTAAATCCATCTTTTATTCTACATGTTTGAAAGTTTTACAATGTGTAGATACATCCTTTAGGAGCAATATTTCGATTTCTCCACATAATTTCCATCCCTCTCAACTGCCTTACGCCATCTTGGAACCAGCGCCTGTATACCCGCACGGTAAAATTCTGGACCAACCTGTTGGAGCCACTGTTTGGCAGCGTGCACAAAGGAGTCATCATCTTCAAACCTTGTTCCACGAAAAGAGACTTTCAGTTTCCCAAAGAGATGATAGTCACATGGAGCCACGTCAGGACTGTAAGGCGGGTGTTCCATTGTTGTCCATCCCTGTTTAGTGATCACTTCCATGGTTTTTTTGACTGACATGTGGCCGTGCGTTGTCGTGCAACAGCAAAACATCCTGTTTTTGCCGATGTAGTCGAACACGACT
Organism: Schistocerca serialis cubense; assembly: GCF_023864345.2. Taxonomy (NCBI): domain Eukaryota; kingdom Metazoa; phylum Arthropoda; class Insecta; order Orthoptera; family Acrididae; genus Schistocerca; species Schistocerca serialis. The sequence goes on along the minus strand of NC_064644.1, from coordinate 506,179,448 downwards.
CAGTCGAGCTTGAAGTTTTTTCAGTTTCGTCACATATGCATCAGAATTTATGGTAGTTCCACTTGGCACGATGTCCACAAGCAAGAGTCCTTCGGAATTGAAAAACAACATAGCCATAATTTTTCCAGCAGAGGGTGTGGTTTTGAATTTTTTTTTTTATTGTGTGAATTTGCATGATGCCACTCCATTGATTGCCTTTTGGTCTCTGATGAAAAACGAAGGAGCCACGTTTCATCACCTGTCACAATTCTTCCAAGAAATTCATCTCCACCATTCTCGTACTACTCCAGAAGTTCGCTGCATACCGATTTTCTTGTTTCTTTGTGAGCCACTGTCAACATCTTGGGAACCCACCTGGCACAAACACTTCCTTCCCCTAGCCCAACGTAGTGTGACAATTCCTTCACTGTGATGCATCTGTCAGCAGTCACCAGTTCGTTTACTCTCTGCACATTGCCTGGAGTGTGTGCAGTACGAGGCCTGCCACTGCGAGGACAATCCTCAATATTGCCGTACCTTCTTCCATCACATAACCTGCTTGCCCACCGACTAACTGTACTGCGATCGACAGCAGCATCTCCATACACCTTTTTCAATCTCTTGTGGATGTTTCCCACTGTCTCGTTTTCACGGTACAGGAATTCTATGGCAGCACGTTGCTTCTGACGAACGTCAAGTGTAGCAGCCATCTTGAAGACATGCTGTGATGGCACAGGTTGAACTAAGTTTGAAAACAAACGTGACGAATGTATCTACACACTGTAAAATTTTCACACATGCATAATGAAAACTGTATTTTTACAAAAATAGTGCGCATTTCTTTTGGGGTGACCCTCGTACTATGCAACGTTGCGCCTAGATATTTAATTATGTAACTGTATCAAGCAGCACACAACTAATGCTGTATTCGAAAGTCACATGACTTTTTTTCCCCTACTCAGCTGCATTGACTTCTACACTCAGTGCACATCAATTAGAAATCCTGTCTAAATCATCCTATATCCTGCTACAGTCACTCAATGACGACACCTTCCTGTTCACCACAGCATCACCAGCAAACAGACGTAAACTGCTGCTCAACTTGCCCACGAGATCATTTATGCATGTAGAGAATAATAGCCATTCTATCATACTTCTCTGAGGCACTCCTAACGATACCCTTGTCTCTGATGACCACTCACTGTCGGGGATGACATACTAGGTTCTATTATTTAAGAACTCTTCAAGCCATTCACATAACTGCGAACCTATTTGATATCCTTGTACCTTCGTTAACCCAGTCTGCATGGGTCACTGTGTCGAACACTTTCCCATGACGACAGTCTGTTTCCCTTCTTTTTTTCTTTTTTTAACACATCTTTATTAGATTACTTTCTTGTCTGTTTGTCTGTTTGGTGGAAACACCAAACGTGCCAGAGACTTGAAATTTTAAATGTAGCTCTCAGCTGGATAACAATGCCATATTAGCTCGCTATCTTGTCTGTCTGATCCACCTAGCTTCCAAAGGGGGGGGGGGGGGGGGTGGAAAGGGTTGGTAACGCCGGGCATCTCGGCTGCCCTGCAGGACCAGCATGTTGTGTGGATAGCATCGGAATGCATTCCAGGCGGTAAGCGAAGAGCTCGATGATGGTTGCTAGACAGCACTGCTACATCTGCGTGCGCTAGTATCGCCTCAACAGCACTCTCCTCGTGACACCACAGTACTTGCCTTTCAATTAGTGCAGACTACAGAGCTAGCCACACCGAGGCTCTGCCTTCAGTTGTGTGCTCGCTGCGCTCTTGTATCCTTCTCATTATACAGAATGGGTTTCACCTCATATTTCTCTACACGTTATGGTTTCGTTCTTGGATTACTCTTTAGAACTGCATTATCCTGCCATACCATCTGTTTTCTGTTGAGGAAAAACTGCCCTTCAGTCGGTTAACCATTGCTGATGGCCCCCAGGCCAATCTGCTAGTCTCTCCTTGATCTTCGAGTCAGTCTCAATCCTTGTCAGATACCGATCACATTAGTTTGCAATCTCAAATAAAAATTATACAAAATTATTTTTTCTTTCTTCTTTATTTTATTTTTTAGGAAAATAATAATTAAACAAAGTGAAATGTTATTTATTGGTATTCTGATATGATAAGGAGCAAAGACACTGAAATAAATATGACATTTAACACATCTCTGTCGTATAATCTTAAAATGTTTAAAATCCATTGAGCTCATACAAGACTAAAAGCAAAAAATAATTACGAAAGATTTCTATACATGACTCCACCACAGCTGGCAGGGGCGCCAAGTGCAATTTTTGTATACACTGCCGTATCACAATTAGCAGAGAAAACTGACACCAGTGAAAGTTCACCAGCGAAACGCAGGGAGGAGGGGAGCACCGAATGATAAGTCGCTTGTGTGGAAAAAGTTGTCTTGAACCTGCCGTGCATGGCTAAAACAGCGTCCAGCATCTGATTACTCTACAAATGAGTTAATGTGTTAAATATTTGACGTTAAGGATGTAAAATCTTTATGACTGAATGTGCAAAACCGTGATTGATACTTTCTACAAAATGTGTTGCGAATAGCGTTTGTAGTAAAGAAGTAATAAATTAAAACGTCATGCATAATACTGAAGTTTTACGCCAAGAACTGCGAAAATGTAGTAAGCGATGAAGTTTTTCCCTTTCATCAGTCTGTGAGGCTGTCAGGTTTGAAATTAATGTGTAACGTTTATTAGAAGTCGCTAAGTGTTGTCATTCTCAAATAGTGGATGAATAAAGTATGGGTAATTTCTGTGCAGTGTGTTACAACACCTCTACACATGTACGCAGTGTCTGATTTTAATACTTAACTTTTTTTAAAAAATATTTCATAATGCCTTCAGCTGCCATTCTCTTTATTTCATGTGCGATTGTACAGTTTTAGCCTTAGGCCATTTTCAAGTATCTAAAACGGAAGAATTAGCTATACTTTGGATACATTAGTGATACTTGTGATTTTGATGTAGGAACAGGTCATATCTGTAGATATACTAGGCGCGTTATAACTTACTTTGTTGATGATTTTTAGTAGTAAATTATGCCCTATATGTCGTTGCTCCTATGGCTCCATGTCATGCTCATAAAAGAAATCCGAGATGTTTTACGCTATTTTAGGAGCACGTTGCTGTCGAGCAGTTGTTGCAAAGCTCTTATATATTAGCCTCATGTTTCAACCAATGTAACACTAGGAAGGTTATAATTATTTTATAGAAATTTGTTAATGAACCCGCATTGGTTTTCTTCTCAATTTTATTCAATTAACGTTAATCATTTGCGTAAATATAACAATATGTAATTTCTTTAAAATAACTTATAAATATTTGTTCTTTTATTGGGGAGCACGTCATTTTTGAATAGTTGGTACAAAGATATTCTGGGTGAAATCTATCACAGCACTCTAATGAAAGAATACCGAAAACTATGACAGTCGAGTAAAAACTGCTTTGTGGTTGCGTGATGTTTTGCATTACAGTGTCGAAATAATGAAAATAATTGCCACTGGAAACCGTGAGATAGGCAACCTACAATTGGAACTGTGCAGCGTTTTTTAGCTGTTAGGTGATACAGATAGTACTTCGGATTATAGACTTCACACAGTAGCGTAATCAGTCCGGTACTCCTCACCCACTAACCAGTGTTAACGATACTCTTGAGTTGAGTTTCATTGGGCGTCCTAGCCATGCACGACACAGCTTGCCTGTTCGTCGCGGCTACTGCTCATGGAGAGGGTGCGTCCGATGTTCTTGTGGCATCATACGCTTATAATGCTTTGCGCTGCTCATTCGCTGTAGCTCCTGTTGCGGTAAAATTCTCCTTTGCTCTGTAAACGCTGTCCGGGAGATTTACGCAAGCACAGCGGCACATCTTGGAGCGCTTGCACAGAAAGCAGATGGTACTCATTTCTCGGGCCAGTAACGGTGTTTGTTTACCGGCCGATGAGATTACGGCAGTATATCCGCTGCCCGCTGCTGCTCTCCACACACACACACACACACACACACACACAAATAGCCGCGCGCTATCTGTAACAGAGTGACGAGTGATACCAGGCATTTTCTCGCCGCTCTCAGCTCGTCCACTCGACAACGCGCCACAGGGTTCACCGTACACAAAATGCTATTTACTTCTCACCAATCATCTGTATAATTATGTTAGGAGGGTCTTCATTCGCTTGTTGGCAGAACAAATTCATATGTAATAGCGAACAACAAATAATCTGCCTTTTTCTCCACAAATATTTTTTTAGTACACAGATTTTATCAGTGTGTACTTTAACAAAGTGTGTTCTCTTTTTGGCGTGTTTTCGTACTGTTCATTCTGTAAGCTGTACACTATCTGGTCAAAAGTCTCTGTACTTCTGTACATCAATATGAAGCGTGTCCACTTTTAGCCTTTACGATGGATTGATCTCTGCTAGGGACACTTTCAATGAGGTATCAATGTCTGAAGAGGTATGGCTGCCCATTCTTGATCAAGATGATGATGATGTGTGGTTTGTGGGGCGCTGAACTGCGCAGTTATCAGCGCTTGTACAAATTCCACTCTTTACTCAGTCCAATCTCGCCACTTTCATGAATGATGATGAAATGATGAGGAGGACACAAACACCCAGTTCTCGGGCGGAGAAAATCCCCAACCCGGCCGGGAATCGAACCCGGAACCCCGCGATCCAAAGGCAGCAACGCTAGCCACTAGACCACGGGCTTCGGACTCTTGATCAAGAGCCGAAAGCAGAGAAGGCAGTGATGTTTGATACTGGGGCCACCAGCGAAGTCGACGTTGTAACTCATCCCAGGAGTGTTCCATTGGATTCCGGTCTGGACTCTGGGTAGGTCAGTACATTTCAGCAATGCTAATGTCTTTTCCTCGCAGATGATGCTTTATGACAGGGCACATTGTCATGATGATGCAAACAATGGTCGTCTCCGAACTGCTCCTCTATTGTATGCAGTACACAGTTCTGTAAAATATTTTCACACCTTTCCGCTTTTAGCGTTTTCTCAAGCGCTCTAAGGGGACCACACCTTAATCACGAAAGCAACCGCATACCTCAACTCGAAACCACGCGTACTTCAGTGTTGGCATGATACATGACGACAGGTAACGTACTTCAGCTATTCGCCTAACACAAACCGTTGCAGCGGATTGTCACAGTGTGATCCATCACGCAAAATCACTCCTTTTCAGTCGTCCACTGTCCAGTGATGTACAGGGGGGAGACAGACGGTTTTTAATGAAATAATACTCAGCCAACTTTAAAATTAATGCATGTTTATTTTTATTTACACAAAATCAAAGCCCATTATTTGCCATTTTAGTTAACAAAGTTATTTGTGAAAAATAATGTCAAATTGATGTTCATCATTTCGAATGCAGGACTCAGGTCTCTTCTCAGAATCCTCCATCACACGGACTAAAATCTTTGAAGGGATGGCAGCAATTTCTTGAATGATTGCATTTTTTAACTCGACAAATTTCGTGGTTTGTGGTTATAGACACAGTTCTTAAGGTACCCCCACAGAAAAAAGTCACATACTGACAAGTCGGGAGACCTGGCAGGCCAAGGAACATTGCCAAAACGTGAGATAATCCTACCAGGGAACTTGTGTCTAAGAACTGTCATTGAAGTGTTTGTGGTGTGCGATGTTGCCCCATGCTGCTGGAACCAAATGCATTTTAAAGGGATTCGTCGTCCTCTTAGTTCTGGTTTCAAGAATGTTTCAAGCATACGAATGTAACGAACCGAATTAACAGTAACTGTGGCCCCGTTCTCTTCAAAATAAATAGGGTCCAATAATGCCAATAGAGCAAAGAGCACACCAGACTGTTACTTTTGTGAATGTAGAGGACGCTGGTGGATGAGGTGTGGATGCTCTGGAGCCCAGTAACGTAGGCTTTGCTTATTCACGGTCCCATTTAAATGAAAATGAGCTTCATCGCTCATCAATAAAATTTCATTTTCATTCCATCCCAAAATCACTTGCATTCTGTACAGCAAAATCGGTTTCCTTAAGTTGTTGGACAATGAGCATTTTGTAGGGATGGAATTTTAATTCTTCATGCAAAATTCGTCCAACCGATTTACGATTGATTCGTAACTCTCTAGCATGATGTCTAGCTGACCGTCCTGGGCTTCTGACTGCCGCTTGCCTTACCCTTTCGACATTTTCTGGTGTCGTTACTCTGCGTCTCGGGCCAGGGTGCTTCTTATCCAGTATGTTTCCAGTTGATCTGAAGTTTCCACCCATCTGAGGATTGTGTTACAGCTAGGAACAGCTTCATGTCGACCGATATTAAACCGCGCACTAAACAATCGCTGCATAGCGATAATGGACTCGCCACTTTTTCATAGACAAACACTCGACGTTGAAATTCCCACTGCTCCTTAGTGACTGAGTAAATGAAATGGCGTCTTGTGTGGATTAGAACTATCCCCACCACGACCACCTCCCACCCACCACCGCGCCCTCAGTACTACGCAGTCCAAAACCGTCCGTCTCACGTGTGTCACCCTGTAGCTCGTTACGCCACCTCAAGTGTCGCTTACATTGTTAGCACTCACTACAGATGCGTTTGGTTTATAAGGAACTGCTCGATCGTTGTACCCCAACCTTTTTAACTCGCTACGCACAGTCATTGTGCTAGCTGGACTGCTTGTAGCACTTTGGAACTAATGGATGATTCCTTCTGCGATCGTTTTACATACACCCTCCGCAATGCTCGACAGCCTGTGGCCGACAGTACATAAAGTCTGCTTGGTCTTGGCTTAGCTCTGGTTGTTCCTTCTCGTTCCACTTCACAACTATGTCACCAACAGTTGACTTGGATAGGTTTAGAAGGGTAGAAATGTCGCTGATGGCTCTTGCACTGCAATGACTAATCCACGTTCGACATTACTGAGCTACCAGTTCTACTGTTGCTGCTTCTATACTGACAACACAATACTTTTTTTCCCTCTCGCAGCTCCTCCTCTCGTGGCTTCTAGTGCTCATTTCCGCATTACATAGAGGGGTCCGTATACTTCTGGGCAGATCGTTTACTATAGATAAACACAGCGAGGTGGTGCAGTGATAACACACTGGACTCCATCAGGACATCGGATCAATTCCCGTCCTGCCATCCAGCTTCAAATTTTCTCTGATTTCCCCAAACCGCCTAAAGAAAATTCCGGGATGGTTCTTTCGAATGGTCACGACCGATTGCCTTCCCCATCTTTACACAATCCGGGCTTGTGCTCCGACTCTCATCATCTCGTCGTCGACGGAACGTTAAACCGTAGTCTTCCTTCCACATTACTCTTTAGTTTAATATTCTTGTATCCTAACATTGTCCATTGGTTACCGTAATACTTGTCATATTACACTTCTCTCGGCTGCGATCTAAATTAATTCTCTTAGTTGCGCGATTGACAGTAGCATTAGGCTTGTTTGATTTTGCGTGTTTTGTGATTAATTAGTAGCTCATTTGAGCGCCCTTATCTTTGCTGCCGCCTTAGTTTAATTTGTCATTCAAGGATAAGAATTTGAAGATATATATATATATATATATATATATATATATATATATATATATATATATATATATATATATATATATATTTGGGGAGCAGGGGAGAGGTCATCACTTATCGGACTGGTTTGACATGACCCGCCATGTCTTCCACTCATGTGCCAACCTCTTTATCTCACAGTAGCACATACACCCAACGCTCACATTTATTTCTTGGATATATTCAAACCTATGTATTTTCCTACCGTTGTACCCTGTACAAATCCCTCTCGGAGCATGGAACGAGGTGGCGCAGCGGTTAGCACACCGGACGCTCATTCGGGAGAATGATGGTTCAAATCCCCGTCGAGCTATCCAAATCTAGGTTTTCCGTTATTTCCCTTAATCGCTCTACGCAAATGCCAGGATGCCACGGCCGATTTCCTTTTCCATCGTTGAAACAGTCCGAGCTTGTGATCCGTCTCTAATGACCTGTATGCCACCGGAACACTACTGATATTCCTTCCTTCTTTCTTACCTCTAGTACTATGGAGGTTACTCGCTGGCTTCGAACACATGTCCTCTCACGCTGTCCTTTTTCTTGTCATATTTCTATCCACGCCTATTCTGCGTAGAACCACCTTATTTCGTACCTTATGTCTACCCGATTTTCCGCATCCTTATTTAGCCCCAGTGCTTAGACTCTCTTCTTTTCAGCTTCCCCCACCGTCCAAACAAAAGAGAGCTGTGTCATTATCTGTTGGCGTTCTTTTTATATAGAAGCCGATGCGATAATCCACGATCACAGTAATTCTGTGAGTATTCATTTTAATAAAAGGTGAGTTACATGAAAAATTTGGACTTGTCTACAATGTTTCATATGCTGTTTAGCTTGTCCCAATAAATTACAGTAAATCGGCGTGTAGTGGCAGCAGCGTCCTGTTTCTCGCGTTGCAGCTGGTTATTCTGTCAACATGTTCACTCCATTAATGGAGGGAGCGAGGGTTGTTCCTCGCACGCAGTGACAGCGTGAGGGCGAGTAGAGAAACAATTCATCCCAGGATCGTGTGGGCCACGAACAAAATTTCAACAGAAATAATTTTTCCTAATGATCAGCGCAATACTGGGGCTTTTACAAAAATCACATAATTAATCCGACATCACTGTCTGATAGGTCTATCCTTCCGCAACACATTGCTATTTTCAGCACTTCACGCATAATTAATTAGCTGGCAGAGATTTACATATTAATTTTGTGGACTTGCTGAATATCCGCGCAATCGACCCGTGATTTCGGTAATTCTATTAGTAATTTCATCAGCCGCTAAAATCTGCGATGGGAATTTAAGTGCACTGATAGTAACAGCCTCTTTCTTTGATGGGCTGAGTGTTAACGATTGGCACTACTCCAACGTGAAAGCGAATCCCTTTTAAAAATTCTATAATCTAGACACTTTTTCCTGAGATAAGAGAAAGAGGACTTCGACGATACAGCCTGTGTGAAACGTGATGATATAATAACGAGATAACAGCGCCACAATCTCGCCTTCAGAAGAAGAGGACGCAGAAACTTCTGCTCTACATTGGCAGCTACAAACTTTACAAAACATTTGCTTACATCATAAAATTCGTCACATAGTCCGCTATACATTGACTAAAACCGCCCTCTATGAATTTAGTCGTTCTGGATATACACACATCAAAAAAAGGTTCTGCATCACCTCGGTTCCGAGAGTTCCGGAACCATTACAGAAAACTGGAATAAAGGTCAGCCGCGCGGGATTAGCCGAGTAGTCTAAAGCGCTGCAGTCATGGACTGTGCGGCTGGTTCCGGCGGAGGTTCGAGTCCTCCCTCGGGCATGGGTGTGTGCGTTTGTCCTTATGATAATTTAGGTTAAACAGTGTGTAAGCTTAGGGACTGATGACCTTAGCAGTTGTCCCAGCCGGCCGAGGTGGCCGAGCGTTTCTAGGCGCTACAGTCTGGAGCCGCGCGACCGCTACGGTCGCAGGTTCGAATCCTGCTTCGGGCATGGATGTGGATGTCCTTAGGTTAGTTAGGTTTAAGTAGTTCTAAGTTCTAAGGGACTGATGACCTCATAAGTTAAGTCCCATAGTGAGCAGAGCCAGTTAAGTCCCATAAGATTTCACACACATTTGACATTTGAATAGAGGTCAACATAAACATCATTTCCGCTCTTTTTATTGCATGTTGTACCACCCTACAGCGAGACCTCCAGAGGTGGTGGTCCAGATTGCTGTACACACGTCTGCCTCTAATACCCAGTAGCACGTCCTCTTCGATTGATGCCTGCCTCTATTCGTCGTGGCCTACTATCCACAAGTTCATCAAGGCACTGTTGGTCCAGATTGTCCCACTCCTCAACGGCGATTCGGTGTAGATCCCTCAGAGTGATTGGTGAGTCACGTCATTCATAAACGGCCCTTTCCAATCTATCCCAGGCGTGTTCGATAGGGTTCATGTCTGCAGAACATGCTGGGCACTCTAGTCGAGCGACGCTGTTATTCTAAAGGAAGTCATTCACAAGATATACACGATCGGGGCGCGAATTGTCATCCATGAAGACGAATGTCTCGCCAATATGCTGCCAATATGGTTGCACTATCGGCCAGAGGATGGCATTCACGTATCGTGCAGCAGTTATGGCGCCTTCCATGACCACCAACGGCGTACGTCGGCCCCACGTAATGCCACCCCAAAACAGCAGAGAACCTCCACGTTGCTGCACTCGCTGGACAGTGTGTCTAAGGCGTTCAGCCTGACCGGGTTGCCTCCAAACTCGTCTCCGACTATTGTCTGGCTGAAGGCACATGCGACACTCGTCGGTGAAGGGAACGTGATGCCAATACTGAGCGGTCCATTCGGCATGTTGTTGGGCCCATCTGTACCGCACTGCATGGTGTCGTGGATGCAAAGATGGATCTCGCCATGGACGTCTGGAGTGAAGTTGCGCATCATGCAGCCTATTGCGCGCAGTTTGAGTCGTAACTTGACGTCCTGTGGCTGCAGGAAGAGCATTATTCAACGTATTGCCTTTGCTGTCAGGGTTCCTCCGAGCCATAATCCGCAGGTAGCGATCATCCACTGCCCTTGAGCGACCTGAGCGAGACATGTCATCGACACTTCCTGTCTATCTGTACCCCTCCATGTCCGAAAAACATCGCTTTGGCTCACTCCGAGACGCCTGTTCAGTTGTTGAGAGCCCTTCCTGGCACAAAGTAACAATGCGGACGCGATCGAAGCACGGTATTGATCGTCTAGGCGTGGTTGAACTAGAGACAACACTAGCCGCGTACCTCTTTCCTAGTGGAATGACTGGAACTGATTGGCTGTCGGATCCCTTCGTCTAATAGGCGCTGCCTATTGCATGGTTGTTTACATTTTTGGGCGGGTTTAGTGACATCTCTAAACAGTCAAAGGGACTGTGTCTGTGATACAATATCTACATTCAACGTGTATCTGCAGGCGTTCTGGGAGCCGGGGTGATGCAAAACCTTTTTTGATGTATGTATTTGTGATAGCGAGACGTAGCTATACAGCGTGAACATACGGAAATGCACCGTTGCCACCGTAGATGGCGCTGACGAATGACAGTTGCTCTGACCACGCGTCGTGTGTTCCTTGTGTGTTGCAGGCTGTGTGAGTGACGCAGCGTACTGTAAGCAGCAGAATGGTCCGTTATTCATGTTGAGAACAACCCGAGATCGTGATTGTGTACGGCCAAGCAGAAGGTCGAGGGGTAGCACGACAATACCAAAACAAGTACCCTAACAGACACCAACAACATTACACAAAATTTCAAGCTCTTTTTGGGCGTTTGCGTGATTTTAGGTCCTTTGAGACAGATGAACATGCAGGGAGATGGCGGACTGTGCGTACATCAGATCTGGATGACCATGTTCTACAGAATATGTAGACGAACTCTCGTGCAAACTCCAGGCAAGTGTCCCGCCAACATAGTGTGAGCCAAAGTACGGCGAGAACCGCTACTATCCCTGTCACCTGCAACCCCATGGAGGCCACTTTGAGCATCCGTTGTAACTTGGATGCGAAGCAGCTCTGTACTGTGTTCCTGGACGTTGCATGCACACCGCCCATTTACGGACACATGTGCATAGGATCTTTTCTCCTTCATTTCCAGTCAGCAATCTTTCCCTGCAGTTTGTCAGTTCCAATTAATGTTCACTCTGTATTTGTAGTTATCATCGCCGTAAGTACCATCAGTCAACTTAGGCTACTGTAGTGATACGTGCATAGATAGTTGGCCATTATGTATCCACATAACGGCATCCAGAACGGCATAGTTATGCTTATTGTATGTGAACTCTGATGTATATTACCTTCCCTCAGAACTGCTGTCATTATTGGGGGAGGCAGTCATGACAAAACTACTTCACCTCTTGTGCAAGACGTATGACTCGTGAGAAATACCCTCAGACTTGAAGAAGAAACTAATAATTTCAGTTCCAAAGAAAGCAGGTGTTGATAGGAGTGAATGGTATCGAACCAACAGTTTAATACGTCACGGCTGAAAAATACTCTAACAAATTATTTACGGAAGGGTGTGAAAATTGGTAGAATGTATCCCGGGAACGATCAGTTTTGGTTCCGGAGACATGTATGAAACACCGGAGTCCTTAGTAATTTACGAGTACAACTTATAATATAAACTGAAGAGACTCCAACCCACGTTTCCAAATTTAGGGAAAACTTGTGACAATGTTGAGTGGAATACACTTTCTGAAGTTCTGAAGGTAGCACAGACAAAATGTTCAGATTGTACAGAAACCAAACTACAGTTATAAGAAACGAAGGAGGTGGGGTGGAAGAGAAGTAATCGTTGAGAAGGGAGTGAGACAGCCTATTCTCGATTTCATTCGATCAGTACCTGAAGAAAGCAGTAAAGGAAACCAAGGAGCTATTCGGCTACAGCTGAAGGAGAAAGAATTAAACCTTTAGCGTTTTTCTATACCATAGATCGCAAAGGACTTGGAAGATCTATTGAACGGAATGGATAGTGTCTTGGAAGGAAGGATATCAACAAAAGCAAAACAAGAGTTCAGGGTAAAACAGTCGAATTATGTTAGATGCTCTGTGGGGAACTAGGTTATCAAATGAGATACTAAAACTAATTGACGAATTTTGCGCCCGCATCTCGTGGTCGTACGGTAGCGTTCTCGCTTCCCACGCCCGGGTTCCCGGGTTCGATTCCCGGCGGGGTCAGGGATTTTCTCTGCCTCGTGATGGCTGGGTGTTGTGTGCTGTCCTTAGGTTAGTTAGGTTTAAGTAGTTCTAAGTTCTAGGGGACTGATGACCATAGATGTTAAGTCCCATAGTGCTCCGAGCCATTTGAACCATTTTTTTGACGAATTTTGCTATTTAGGCAGCAAAATGACTTATGATAGAAGAAATATAGAGGATTCAAAATTCAGACTGACTATAGCAAGAAAAGCAGTTCTGAAAAACTAAAATTTCTTAGCATATAATGTAAATTAAATTGTTTAAGTGCAGTCTAGCTTTTTGCGGGAATGTAACGTGGACGATAAGCAGAACACTCAAGTAGAGAACCGAAAATTCGCAAATGTGGTGGTACAGAAGGGTGCTGAAGATTATATGGGAAAATCTAGTAACTAATGAAGAGGTACTGAATTGAAATAAGGAGGACTGAAATTTATGACACAACCTAACTAAAAGAAGGGATCGGTTGATAGGATACATCCTGAGACATCAAGGGATCGTCAGTTTGATAATGGAGCGAAGTGTGGCAGGTAAAAACTGCAGAGGGAGACCACGGCTCGAATACATTGAGCAGGTTAAAGCGGATTTAGATTTAAGTGCCTGAGCAGAAATATAGAGGCTTGTGTGGAGAGGTACATCAAACTACAATATAAATAAAAAAATATACACGTTGTCCCATAACTTCAGTGTTATATCACTCGTCTTGTAATTAACTGATTAATTAATGCACCAATTCAAAAAACGTTATTCTGGTTCTTCGCAGTTGTGTGATGCCTTAGGAGCAGACCTCTGTGGTGAACGCTACAACACCTGTCGAATTCTCACCGTATCTTCGCCACTTCTCCTTGGCCTGCCAACACTGTGCTTCAGATCAACACTCTTTGTTTCCATTAAGTCCCTTTGCAATTTTCTTATGGAAGCCGAGAGGGAGATGGTTTCCGTATCGCGCTCTGAAATTTCTCTGAGTTCAGGTGCCTGACTTCGTTTCAATAAATCAAGCCACGCACTGTGCCTTTTCCTGTAGCGATTACATTCTTCGATTCATTTATGGTACTCAGGACACCATGCAACAAGAGAGAAAACATTTTTTTCAGTCACGTTGCTCTTTTCATCTCGAAAGGGAAAACTTTTGTAAATTACCTTATATATAATGTGGTGCATGAGGCAAACAAAGTCGAGTTATTGAAGTTTTAACGTACCTTTTGGGACACGCTGTGCTACTGCACTTGTTCAACAGCAAAGGAGATTTTTTTCATTTGCTTCATTTGCCCAGTGTTAAGGTCGAGAGTCCTTTCTTAATAACAAGAAGCCACTACGACCTCTATTCAATCATTCGTTGTGCCCTGTGCGGCCTCAATATCCACTTTAACTTCTGTGAACTTCTCTTTTGTTGGACTTTCTAAAGACTTGGCTTCGTTCTTAATTAAGGAAGGGTAAGGTAAGTTTGGAGAATGGCGAAGCACTTAAAACTTCGACAAGAGCATCGCCGGTACAATTTCAAAATACGTCGCACCGGCAGTTTGCGCATTGATTGCTTATCTGGCCAAATGAGATTTCGACGTACTTGTTTAACAACTCGAGAAAATATCGTCAGGCAATAAAGAAATCGTATCATTCAAAAATAAAAGCACACTCTGCTGCAGATTCAAATATTCAAGTGGCAAAGGACTCTCTTCCGAGACGCTACCTAAAGACATGAAATAACAGATTGTTCATAAATATGAGTTCTGTGCCGTGTCACTTTACCTACACCTTCCGAGAAAAGAAGTTCACAAGCTACTAATAGAAATTTATTGAAGAGGTCTTACTTGGCTTGCTAAGTAGAGAGATCCTGCCGATGAACCATCAAATATCCTCCCTTTCTGGCCACAGGCAGGCTCTCCGAAAAATCACAAGTCTTTTTGCGATTCAGTGCAGGAAAAAAGTCCATGGAAAAATACAGTTTCAAGTAAACCAGACAAATATTTGTCACCCCCAGGAAACTAACACTGCCCCTAACATTGACAATGACGTAAGTTGGGCGAGGAAGAGAGTCGATGGGTTTCTTCAGGTATGCTATACCCAAAGGAAGCGTAGGAAGATTAGAGTTTAACGTCCCGTCGGCAACGCAGTCACTAGAGACTGAGAACAAGCTAGGGTTACGAAAGGATGGGCAAGGAAATAGGGGTGTTCCTTTTTCCAACGAACCATCCCATTTGCCTGGAACAATTTAGGGAAATCACGGGAAATCGAAATCAGCATGGCCCGACGGGGATTTGGACGGTGGTCCTAACGAATGAGAGTCCAGTGTGATGACCACAGCGCCACCTCGCTCGATTACTATACCCAGCTGCAGACACTCGTCGGTTATTGGATTCCAGAGGCTTACACCTGCTGTTCCAAATAGTTCCACATATGTTCTGTAATACACTCTGACAAGAACAAAAAAAAAAGACGCACCACGAAGGAATTATACGAGTGGGAGACAAATTCGTAGATGTGATGTACATGTACAGACAAACAAATGATTACAATTTTAAAAAAATGGATGATTTATTCCAGAGAAACAGGTTCACAAATTGAGCAAGTCAATAACTCGTTGCTCCACCTCTGTCCCTTATGTAGGAAGTCGTTCGTCTTGGCAGTGATTGATTGAGTTGTTGGATCTCCTCCTGAGGGATATCGTGCCAAGTTCTGTCTGATTGGCGCGTTAGATCGCCAAAATCCCCAGCTGGTTTGAGGGCCGTGCTCGGATGCTCCTGACATTCTCAACTGGGGAGAGACCCGGCGGCCTTGCTGGTCAAGGTTGGGAAACATGAAGGCAAGCAATAGAAACTCTTATTGTGTGTGAGAGGGCAGTGTCTTGCTGAAATGTAAGCTCAGGATGGTTTGCAATGAAGGGCAACAAAACGGGGTGTAGAATATCGTCGACGTATCGCTTTGCTGTAAAGTGCCACGGATGGCAACCGAATGGATCCTGCTGTGAAATGGCACCTCAGACCATCACCCCTGGTTGTCGGGCTGTACGGCGGGCGACAGTCTAGTTGCTATCCGACCACTGTCCGGGGCGTCTCAAGATACAACTTCACTGGTCATCGGAACACTTTCCCAAGCGGGACTCGTCACTGAAGACAGTTCTGCACCAGTCAGTGAGGTTCTAGTGTCAACACGCCTGACACCAGAGCAAACGTGCTTGTTGGTGTGTAGAGGTCAACGGTAGTGGGCGCAAGGGCGCCGGGAACTCAGCTCCCTTTCTGTGAGCCGCCAGTTAATGGTCCTTGGAATCATTGGAGCACCGGATGCACGTCGGAACGATGACAACGATGAACCAGAGCTCTGAGTGCCTCTCTCACCGTTACTTGGTATTCACGTTCTGGGATCTGTCTAGGCCGACTCCTTCTTTCTTCACACTGTGAGCGCTTCGCTGATTACGCAAGCCGGCTTCTTTGAGCACATCTATATTAATATTACACTACAGGCCATTAAAATTGCTACACCAAGAAGAAATGCAGATGATAAACGGGTATTTATTGGACAAATATATTATACTAGAGCACACATGTGATTACACTTTCGCTCAGTTTGGGTGCATAGGACCTGAGAAATCAGTACCCAGGACAACCACCTCTGACCGTAATAACGGCCTTGATACGCCTGGGCATTGAGTCAAACAGAGCTTGGGTAACGTGTACAGGTACAGCTGCCCATCCATCTTCAACACGATAGTCGGCCGGTGTGGCCGTGCGGTTCTACGCGCTTCAGTCTGGAACCGCGTGCCCGCTACGTCGCAGGTTCGAATCCTGTCTCGGGCATGGATGTGTGTGATGTCCTTAGGTTAGTTAGGTTTAAGTAGTTCTAAGTTCTAGGGGACTGATGACCACAGGTGTTAAGTCCCATAGTGCTCAGAGCCATTTGAACCATTCAGCACGATACCACAGTTCATCAAGAAT
This sequence comes from Schistocerca serialis cubense, assembly GCF_023864345.2. Classification (NCBI taxonomy): domain Eukaryota; kingdom Metazoa; phylum Arthropoda; class Insecta; order Orthoptera; family Acrididae; genus Schistocerca; species Schistocerca serialis. The sequence continues at coordinate 506,162,747 of NC_064644.1, read as the reverse complement.
AGTGACTGGCGTATTGTGACGAGCCAGTTGCCCTGCCACCATTGACCAAACGTTTTCAATTGGTGAGAGATCTGGAGAATGTCCTGGCTACGGCAGCAGTCGAACATTTTCTGTATCCAGAAAGGTCCGTACAGGAGCTGCAACATACGGTCGTGAATTATCCTGTTGAAATGTAGGGTATCGAAGGGATCGAATGAAGGGTAGAGCCACGGGTCGTAACACATCTGAAATGGAACGTCCACTGTTAAAAGTGCAGTCAGTGCGAGCAAGAGGTGACCGAAACGTGTAATCAATGGCACCCCATAACATCACGCCGGGTGATAATGCCAGTAGGGCGATGGCGAATACACACTACCAATGTGCGTTCACCGCGATGTCGCGAAACACGTATGCGGCCATCATGATGCTGTAAATAGAACCTGGATTCATCCGAAAATATGACGTTTTGCCATTCGTGCACCCAGGTTCGTCGTTGAGTACACCATCGCAGGTGATCCTTTCTGTGATGCAGCGTCAAGGGTAACCGCAGCCATGGTCTCCGATCTGATAGTCCATGCTGCTACAAACGTCGTCGAACTGTTCGTGCAGATGGTTCTTGTCTCGCAAACTTCCCCATCTGTTGACTCAGGGATCGAGACGTGGCTGCACGATCCGTTACAGCCATGCGGATAAGATGCCCGTCATCTCGACTGCTAGTCATACGAGGCCGTCGGCATCCACCACGGCGTTCCGTATTACCCTCCTGAACCTCCCGATTCCATATTCTGCTAACAGTCATTGGATCTCGACCAACGCGAGCAGCAATGTCGCGATACGATAAACCGCAATCGCGATAGGCTGCAATCCGAACTTTATCAAAGTCGGAAACGTGATGGTAGGCATTTCTCCTCCTTACAGGAGGCATCACAACAACGTTTCGCCGGCCGCGGTGGTCTAGCGGTTCTGGCGCTGCAGTCCGGAACCGCGGGACTGCTACGGTGGCAGGTTCGAATCCTGCCTCGGGCATGGGTGTGTGTGATGTCCTTAGGTTAGTTAGGTTTAAGTAGTTCTAAGTTCTAGGGGACTTATGACCTAAGATGTTGAGTCCCATAGTGCTCAGAGCCATTTGAACCATTTGAACAACAACGTTTCCCCATGCAACGCCGGTCAACTTCTGTTTGTGTATGAGAAATCGGTTGGAAACTTTCCTCATGTCAGCACGTTGTAGGTGTCGCCACCGGCGCCAACCTTGTGTGAATGCTCTGAAAACATAATCATTTGCATACCACAGCATCTTCTTCCTGTCGGTTAAATTTCGCGTCTGTAGCACGTCACCTTCGTGGTGAAGCAATTTTAATGGCCAGTGGTGTACTACCCGGCCATACAGCAATATCGCCAGGTAAGGTAGCCAGAGTACAGAAGCGTTACCGGCAACACTACCGCGGCCGCACAGGGCCGTAAAGCACTGTCCGTGTGAACGCAGCTGTACTGAAGGTGAGGTGGTGGCTGGCGGGCGACTCCTCACCGCGGTCGGAGGCCTGAATGGCAGCGGAGGAGACGGGGAGGATGTGCGACGGCGGCAGAGCCCCCGGCCCCCAGGGGCAGTAGGGGGCGGGCGGCCTGTGGTAGTGCCACGCCGGCTCGCACCCGATCCGCTCGGATCGAACCAGGCCAGATGGGCCGCCGAGGCAGAGGGTGAGGTCGCGACGCCGGTCGATAGGCGGCGACACCGAGCCCCCACCACGGCGCTGTCTCTTTTTATGCCGTCTGCCACCGCCGTTGGCGCTGCGACTTAACTATCTCCCGGGTGGAAACTGTGCTTCCTGTCACAGTCGCCACTATTATGACACGGTGTTAACGTACTTACTTTGTAAGTAGAGGACATACGGTACGTTGTTAACTAGCTTCCAGCCACTAACGTGATGACATTTTATTTTAACACATTTCATTGTTTCTTGCCGTTACCGGTGTTGTGAATGTAGTAATTGAATCGTACATTACTTCAGCCCAAACATTCACATTGCCGAAAAACCTGTTCTCTGCTAATTTTTATTAATTGCGGCTGGTTTGAACACTTGCAGCAATTTTTTCATAGGGCGGCACTATAACAAAGACGTGGCAACACAGTAAGAACTTTGGTACAGTTTGATGTATCACACTTGATGTCCTAAACCTAATACAGCCATATTTAATATAACTTTGCAGACTATTGACACTCGTTGATCGAGTCACTATCACTGAATGTAATTTCGCAGACACTCTGGACTGGTTCAAGTTCTGTGTAAACACTGACTGCTAGGTCGGAAGATAGTCTTCAGAGTACTGTGCTGACGTGACTGCAGGCACTGAACAATACTGTCTAATTGTTTAGTGCCCGCACCACATCATACACTACCGGCCATTAAAATTGCTACACCACGAAGATGACGTGCTACAGACGCGAAATTTGACCGACAGGAAGAAGATGCTGTGATATGCAAATGATCAGCTTTTCAGAGCATTCACACAAGGTTGGCGCCGGTGGCGACACCTACAACGCGCTCACATGAGGAAAGTTTCCAACCGATTTCTCATACACGAACAGCAGTTGACCGGCGTTGCCTGGTAAAACGTTGTTGTGATGCCTCGTGTAAGGAGGAGAAATGCGTACCATCACGTTTCCGACTTGCTGCTCGCGTTGGTCGAGATCCAATGACTGTTAGCAGAATATGAAATCGGGGGGTTCAGGAGGGTAATACGGAACGCCGTGGTGGATCCCAACGGCCTCGTATGACTAGCAGTCGAGATGACAGGCATCTTATCCGCATGGCTGTAACGGATCGTGCAGCCACGTCTCGATCCCTGAGTCAACAGATGGAGAAGTTTGCGAGACAAGAACCATCTGCACGAACAGTTCGACGACGTTTGCAGCAGCATGGACTATCAGATCGGAGACCATGGCTGCGGTTACCCTTGACGCTGCATCACAGAAAGGATCACCTGCGAGGTGTACTTAACGACGAACCTGGGTGCACGAATGGCAAAACGTCATATTTTCGGATGAATCCAGGTTCTATTTACAGCATCATGATGCCCGCATCCGTGTTTGGCGACATCGCGGTGAACGCACATTGGAAGTGTGTATTCGTCATCGCCCTGCTGGCATTATCACCCAGCGTGATGGTATGGGGTGCCATTGGTTACACGTCTCGGTCACCTCTTGCTCGCACTGACTGCACTTTTAACAGTGGACGTTCAATTTCAGATGTGTTACGACCCGTGGCTCTACCCTTCATTCGATCCCTTCGATACCCTACATTTCAACAGGATAATTTACGACCGCATGTTGCAGCTCCTGTACGGGCCTTTGTGGATACAGAAAATGTTCGACTGCTGCCCTGGCCAGCACATTGTCCAGATCTCTCACCAATTGAAAACGTCTGGTCAATGGTGGCCGAGCAGCTGGATGATGCCCGCATCCGTGTTTGGCGACATCGCGGTGAACGCACATTGGAAGTGTGTATTCGTCATCGCCCTGCTGGCATTATCACCCAGCGTGATGGTATGGGGTGCCATTGGTTACACGTCTCGGTCACCTCTTGCTCGCACTGACTGCACTTTTAACAGTGGACGTTCAATTTCAGATGTGTTACGACCCGTGGCTCTACCCTTCATTCGATCCCTTCGATACCCTACATTTCAACAGGATAATTTACGACCGCATGTTGCAGCTCCTGTACGGGCCTTTGTGGATACAGAAAATGTTCGACTGCTGCCCTGGCCAGCACATTGTCCAGATCTCTCACCAATTGAAAACGTCTGGTCAATGGTGGCCGAGCAGCTGGCTTGTCACAATACGCCAGTCACTGCTCTTGATGAACTGTGGTATCGTGTTGAAGCTGTATGGGCAGCTGTACCTGTACACACCATCCAAGCTCTGTTTGACTCAATGCCCAGGCGTATCAAGGCCGTTATTACGGCCAGAGGTGGCTGTTCTGGGTACTAATTTCTCAGGATCTATGCACCCAAATTGCGTGAAAATGTAATCACATGTCAGTTCTAGTATAATATATACGTCCAATGAATACTCATTTATCATCTGCATTTATTGTTGGTGTAGCAATTTTAATGGCCAGTAGTGTATTTTGCTGCCTCTTGACGGAAGGATTTCGGTGTGTTCCAGCAGACGGTGGAATCGAAGTAATCCACACGTGGTCTACAGCATTCCCTATAAGCTGACCACAGATTTGGCGGGTGTGCATGAAACACTGGAGGCAGTGGCGCTGAAGCAGGAAGAGGCCCGTCTTCGTAAGCACTGTCTGGAGGCTGCCGCACTGTCATGAAAGTTGCCAGACAGCGGGTTATGCGTATGGCGGCAGCCTTTCGCATTATTTGTCATGGATCCCTTGCTTTGTGCATGACAACAGGTTTCGAACGTTGTGTTCATGATGACATGGTTGCACTGTATTTTAAGGACAAACCACCTCCATAGTTGAATGGTGTGCCAGCATTGTAGCTCAGGGTGTTCGATAAGGAGACTGGGCACCCTCTGTAATAATAACAAAATTGAGTGAAGTTCTCATCGATAGAATTTAAGAGATGTCATGCAACATCCACACAGTACCACTGACGAATAACGACGAAGAAACAGATCGAAAGGAAGACGACAAAAATGTGGTTAGCATCGCTGCGTTCAGAGCAGAAGGGCCCGGCTTCGATTCTCCGTATCACCTCAGACTTTTGCTGAGGTAGTGAGGTCTGGAATGGGCCCACACAGCGTTGTGTTGCCTGAATAAAGAAACGGCGTCACCACCAGTATTCACCTACTGGCAATGACGGCTGGAGGAATTTGCGACATTCTGATCACATGTCCCATGGGCATAGATCGCTCCTCATGCTGCCTTCTAGACAGCAGTCGGCCAGTTGGAACAAGTCTAAGGTCTAATCCCCGACTGGTGTTTACGTTTTCTGTCCAACAGCTGTCGAATGCTTAGAATACTGTGGGACGCTACAGTGAAAACATTTTAAAGTGATAAATTTTCGATAAGAAAGTGGAAAAACGAGTAAAATTCGAGTTGGAACTGTACGATAAATGTGTAGCACATGACATATTGAGTGTGCCGTAATTGCATTGTAGGCTTGCAATATATATATATATTTGTGTGTGAAACACGAAATATCGTGTCGAACAAATATTGGTAGCCGTGTTTACACTGAGGTGAGGTGACAAGCTGTTGCAAGCTAGTCGTTTGACAGACGGAGAACTGCCGCCACCATTGGCTAGCTTGCGCTATATCCACATTACATATGGCGGCAGTATTGCGTGCGCAATATAAGAAAGGGCAGTGCATTGGCGGAGATGTCAATTGTACTCAGGTGAGTCATGTGAAAAGGTTTTCGGCATGGCTGTGGCTGCGTAACGGTAATTAACAGACTCTGAACGCGGAATGGTAGTTGGAGATAGATGGATGAGACATTCCATATCGGAAATACTTAGGGAATTCAGTATTCTGCGGTCCACTGTGTCAAGAGTGAGTCGACAATACCACATTTCAGGCGTTACCACTCACCACGGACAACGCAGTGGTCGATGGCCCTCACCTAACGACCGAGAGCAGCAGCGTTTGCACGCAGTTGCCAGTGCTAACAGACAAGCAACTTTGCGCGAAATAACCGTAGAAACCAATGCGGGACGTACGACTAACGTACCCGGTTAGGATAGTGCGGCAAAATTTGGCGTTAATGGGCTATGGGTGAAGACAAACAATGCGAGTGTCTTTGGTAACAGCAGGACATCGCCTGCAACGCCTCTCCTGGGGTCGTGACAATATCCGTTGGACCCTAGACGACTGAAAGCCTTGGCCTGATTAGATGAGGCCCGATTTCTGTTGGTGAGAGCTATTGGTAGGGTTCGAGTGTGGCGCAGACCCCACGAAGACATGGACCCAGGTTGCAAACAAGGCACTGTACAAGCTAGAAGCGGCTCCGTAATAGTGTGGGCTGTGTTGACATGGAATGGACTGAGTGCTCTTGCCCAACTGAACCGATCACTGACTGGAAATGTTTATGTTCTGCTACTCGGAGACCTTTTGCAACCATTCATAGAATTCACTTTCCCAAACAACGGTGGAATTTTTATGAATGACAGTCCTCCGTTTCTTTGGGGCATAATTGTTCCTGATTGGTTTGAAGAACATTCTGGACAATTCGAGCGAATGATTTGGCCGCCCAGATTGCCCGACATGAATCCCATCGAACATCTATGGGACATAATCCATAGTACTGCGAATCCGCATGCACGTATCTGTTGTTGTGCGTCTGTTTCCTGTAAACTTTATGTCCTAGTTTGGCGCTACATGTTCCACTACACCTCCACACCCAGAAAAGTAATCGCCCCGTTATTATCCATTTCTAGCGTGGAATGTACAGGGTGTTTCAAAAATGACCGATATATTTGAAACGGCAATAAAAACTAAACGAGCAGCGATAGAAATACACCGTTTGTTGCAATATGCTTGGGACAACAGTACATTTTCAGGCGGACAAACTTTCGAAATTACAGTAGTTACAATTTTCAACAACAGATGGCGCTGCAAGTGATGTGAAGGATATAGAAGACAACGCAGTCTGTGGGTGCGTCATTCTGTACGTCGTCTTCCTGCTGTAAGCGTGTGCTGTTCACAACGTGCAAGTGTGCTGTAGACAACATGGTTTATTCCTTAGAACAGAGGATTTTTCTGGTGTTGGAATTCCACTGCATAGAACACAGTGTTGTTGCAACAAGACGAAGTTTTCAACGGAGGTTTAATGTAACCAAAGGACCGAAAAGCGATACAATAAAGGATCTGTTTGAAAAATTTCAACAGACTGGGAACTTGACGGATGAACGTGCTGGAAAGTTAGGGCGACCGCGTACGGCAACCACAGAGGGCAACGCGCAGCTAGTGCAGCAGGTGATCCAACAGCGGCCTTGGGTTTCCGTTCGCCGTGTTGCAGCTGCGGTCCAAATGACGCCAAAGTCCACGTATCGTCTCATGCGCCAGAGTTTACACCTCTATCCATACAAAATTCAAACGCGGCAACCCCTCAGCGCCACTACCATTGCTGCACGAGAGACATTCGCTAACGATATAGTGCACAGGATTGATGACGGCGATATGCATGTGGGCAGCATTTGGTTTACTGACGAAGCTTATTTTTACCTGGACGGCTTCGTCAATAAACAGAACTGGCTCATATGGGGAACCGAAAAGCCCCATGTTGCAGTCCCATCGTCCCTGCATCCTCAAAAAGTACTGGTCTGGGCCGCCATTTCTTCCAAAGGAATCATTGGCCCATTTTTCAGATCCGAAACGATTACTGCATCACGCTATCTGGACATTCTTCGTGAATTTGTGGCGGTACAAACTGCCTTAGACGACGCTGTGAACACCTCGTGGTTTATGCAAGATGGTGCCTGGCCACATAGCACGGCCGACGTCTTTAATTTCCTGAATGAATATTTCGATGATCGTGTGATTGCTTTGGGCTATCCGAAACATACAGGAGGCGGCGTGGATTGGCCTCCCTATTCGCCAGACATGAACCCCTGTGACTTCTTTCTGTGGGGACACTTGAAAGACCAGGTGTACCGCCAGAATCCAGAAACAATTGAACAGCTGAACAGTACATCGCATCTGCATGTGAAGCCATTCCGCCAGACACGTTGTCAAAGGTTTCGGGTAATTTCATTCAGAGACTACGCCATATTATTGCTACGCATGGTGGATATGTGGAAAATATCGTACTATAGAGTTTCCCAGACCGCAGCGCCATCTGTTGTTGAAAATTGTAACTACTGTAATTTCGAAAGTTTGTCTGCCTGAAAATGTACTGTTGTCCCAAGCATATTGCAACAAACGGTGTATTTCTATCGCTGCTCGTTTAGTTTTTATTGCCGTTTCAAATATACCGGTCATTTTTGAAACACCCTGTATGTTATTATGTAAGCTGTTGAGGTGCTGATGGAATCGGAGTTATTCTGTTTCCCCAGGCGACCATATGACAAACGATATTGCCGTGCCTGTGTTATTCTGACTACCATGCAAAGATTCTTTGGACGTGCATGTATGACCAAAGAAACTTTGCATCGTAATCAGAATAACACAGGCACGGCAATATCGTACTTATCTGTCGATACTAGGCAAGCGACTTCCAAGTACAACGTCTAACCTGCACGGGAATATACATAATGGATGTGCGAGTATAGGCCGTAGACACGTGGTTGGCGACATATGGAAGTTTGACTCTGGCACTGAGTCGTGCACGGGTAGCCAAATGGTAAGGTGACCGCACGCAGAAAGCGGGAAGCCCGGTTTCGAGTCCCGATCCGGCACAAATTTTCTTTGTCGTCATTCCATTCTACAGCTTATGGTTGTCATTCTCAATTGCGAATTCATTTAATGTACGTGGCGAACGTGTCGTCCACGTACCTGAGCCAGTAGCGTGACTTAAAATGGTTCAAATGGCTCTGAGCACTACGGCGGGACTTAACATCTGAGGTCATCAGTCCCCTAGAAAATGGTTCAAATGGCTCTGAGCACTATGGGACTTAACATCCGTGGTCATCAGTCCCCTAGAACTTAGAACTACTTAAACCTAACTAATCTAACGACATCACACACATCCATGCCCGAAGCAGGATTCGAACCTGCGACCGTAGCGGGCGCGCGGTTCCAGACTGAAGCGCCTAGAACCGCTCGGCCACACCGGCCGGCTGCGTGGCTTACTGGTGTGGAATTAAGCACCGTCTGTTCGAAAGCTTCCATGAAAATGTTAGCTGCTAGAGGTGAAAAAGGATGAGCCCATTGACATTCCGTCTGCCTGCTCATAAAATTTGCTCTATTAAGTGAAATATGTTGATGACAAGCACAGCTCTGACATAAAACTTTTGTCTACCAACGTGCCTATAGCAGAATCCATTAACATCCGATAGGAGTAAATACCGCCAGAGATATGCAACTTAATGCAATTGTTCTTCTCTTCAACATTTTGGTATAAACGACCTTTAGTTTCTGGAAGTTCGTCACAGGCAAAATAGACAACGGTACAGAATAAACTCTTCCTGTTGCTCTCTTACCTCATGTGAGAGGGGGTCAGCGACCGTGTAGGCAAAAGGTCCTGCGTCGCGGAGGAATTAAATCCATATTTGAGAGTGGCTGTAAAATCCGAGATCTGTTGAAGCCCGTAGATGCTCTCTACACTGCAGGCGTCTACAAACTTTAATGTGTATGCGGCAAAGTCTATGTTGGTGAATCTAGGAGACCCATTAGCGCTCGAGTGTCTGAGCATGAACAGACAGAACAACAGGTTGCCGAATACCACCAGTAATATGACCTCTGTATCAGTATTCTAAGACCTCGCGGTGTGTACTCTGCAGTCGTGCACTCGGCAGCGAAAAATAAGAGAAGCTGTTGAAATAACCAAACTAGTGTTGCTAACTTAGTGGATTTTCCACTAAAACTGGTGGTTTCTACCCTCCTTTTAGTGGGGAAATATTGCTTCTAGTGGCTGGTGGATTTTATAGTGGTTTGTTCATTTCACGGAAGGAGGCGGCTTGCACAAGTGAAGGGAGTGCAGCAACGGGTTTCAAACAATGGTTGCTCACTTATTCCATTGTCGCTTCGAATAACCACTGAGCGCTTGTTGTTGGCTCACGCAGGGTGCGTCACGTCAGATGCGCAGAAAAAGTAACTCGACTGTCGTCGTTCGTGGTGTGCACTACACAATTGTGATTCTCAGTGTATGGTATTATTTCACGACTTCATACGTGGACAACTATGCTGAAAACACAATATCCCCAAAAGTTTCTGGATGCATGGCTTCAAGACCCACATTTAAAAAGATTGGCTTCAAATTATTGAAAGTACTACGGGTCACGTAGCGAAGCGCAAATTTTGTGGTACTGTCTTAAGGAGTCGCTATGGAGATTTGAAGTCTCTTGGGATTTCAAAAAAGCATCAACAAAATAAAAAGGTAAGAAACCTTTTTTCCAATAGATTAGTCATTCATTGGTCGGATTTACATCTTTGACCACTCTTTGATAAGTAAATTGTTATAGGTTGTAATAATGCAGCCTAAAATTGCTTTTAAGCCAGAGCCCATTGGAAATAAGAAAAAGGAAGAAGCAAGACTTGCATTGTTCACAGCCATGCATATGTGTAGTCGACCATTTGGGAGAGGTAATTTATCAAAGTCATGCAAAAGATAGCGAAAAAGTTCAGGTGCACCGAACTAAGCGCACCTCAGTTATAAAAAACGTATCAGCTCCGCATTTTACTGACGTTCTAAAACAACATTGTAGAGATCAGTTTAGCTTATTAATTGATGAATCTACTGACATTGCTGTACATAAATACTTGGGATTGATTATAGTTTATTACAGAAAATTACACCAAAAAAATAGAATCTGCATACCTTGACCTTGCTGAACTGCACGAATGTAATGCTGAAGCTGTTATCTCTGCTATAAAGAAGACATTTCAACGATTCGATTTGCGACTTGAAAATTTAATGGGCATTGGTACAGATACTGCCTGTGTCATGGTTGGAGTAAATAACGGAGTATTTACGGAACTGAAAGAAGAGGTACGACACCAGATTTTAGTACGTTGCTTGTGCCATTCCATGCAACTGGCTGTTTCAGCTGCTGCAAAAGAATTTTTGCCGAGAAATTTGAAGTTTTTAATGAAAGAGACATATCACTGGTTTAGTCGCTCTCTTCCAGGTCGGCAGCTTGTGGCCTCGCGGTCGCGTTCTCGCTTCGCGACCACGGGGTCACGGCTTCGCTTCCCGGCGGAATCAGGGATTTTCACCTGCCTCGAGATGACTGGGTGTTTGTGTTGTCCTCATCGTTTCATCATCATTCATGAAAGTGGCGAGACTGGACTGAGGAAAGGATGGGAATTTTTACGGGCGTTGATAACAGCGCAGTTGAGCGCCCCACAATCCGAAACATCATCACCATCCTCTTCCAGACAGTCTCTTTATAAGGATCTATACAAAAACATCAACGACGGACAGAAACCGTTAAAAATAGTTCAAGCGACCCAGACAAGGTGGTTATCAATAGAACCCGCTGTATCAAGAAACGCAATGGTCAGAGCTAACAACACATGTTTCCGTAGCTAAAGTGCGCGAAAGGTGTCACATGGCAGAGTTATTGGAAGCTATGTATGCGAAGGAGATTAATTACGCATATATTTCATTTTTATGTCCAATATTAACTGTATAAACAGTCAATGAAATGCTCCAATCAAGAGATACAGACAACATCAAACTCTTTGATCAGTTGCCCAACCTGATAGATATGCGTGTCAGCAAAGTTACGTTATCTGCAAATAAAGTTAATATTTTTACTCAAAATATTCGTGATTTGGCGGCCAGAGTGGCCGTGCGGTTCTGGGCGCTACAGTCTGGAACCGAGCGACCGCTACGGTCGCAGGTTCGAATCCTGCCTCGGACATGGATGTGTGTGATGTCCTTAGGTTAGTTTGGTTTAATTAGTTCTAAGTTCTAGGCGACTGATGACCTCAGAAGTTAAGTCGCATAGTGCTCAGAGCCATTTGAACCATTTATTCGTAATTTCTTCGATAGAAGATGTTATCGGGGGTTCCGCTTTGAAAAGCAGTTGCTTGAAATGAGAGAAAAAGAATTTCTTCGGAAAGACGAAGAAATGTTGCGTAATCTGTGCATAAAATTGAAGAAATAAAAACTAGGTTACCAGAAAATTTGACGTGATGAAATAAATTTCCAGGATAAGCACTAAATCACAAGAAAGGAAATATAATTCATGTAATGGCTCAGTTCAATAAAAATGTAGAACTTATAGCAGTGGCGAAAAATTCATTTGTTGAATGGGAACGAGACCAAAGATACAAAAAAAAGTTTGGAATGAAGTATTGTATTTCAAAGATGCTCAAAGGGAATCCAGATTTGAGAATTAGCGACTTCTGCGATTATTCTCCTAATACTGTCTCATTCCAATGCCGATGTTGGGAGACGGTTTAGCAGTATCAATGTAATAAAAAACAAGCAGAGGAATAGAATGAAGTTAAATCTTTTAGCTGATATTGTAAGAATAGGGCGGTTTGAAGTTGGAAGTAAAATGCTGCAACGAATATGACATTCCAATAAACGTTGTAAAACAAATAGGTACCAAGGAACCGCATCAGTCTGAAACCGACGATGATGATGCAGACAAAAATGATTCATCTGAAGAAGACGAATACATTTAAATAATTAGCTGCTGTTATAGAAATTTTTGTATGTTCCTGACCTTGAGTGGCTGATTTATTTGTTGTATGGTGATTTAATGATTTTCAATATTTTATTACTTAATAATAAATATGAAACTAATTAATAACGTACCTATTGTTTTATTTCATAATAATTTAAGAAATTTAGTAGACATTTTAGAGATTATGAGAGTAGGGGCATTTTGGTTAGCGGTTTTCTGGTGGTTTTTGCACTTGAAACTGGTGGCGAGTTCACTTTAACTGTTGGCAACACTGAACCAAACGCCCTAACAGCATGAACACGGAGGATGGCTTCGAGTTACCCAGGACCTGGCCGCATGTGTTGCCCAGCCACTAGCATCGCCTGAAGCGGGTTTAACAGCAGAAACAGCGGTCACGAGAGAGCTGCCGTGTCGCTTCAAAATTTCGCTGCAGGAAAACACTACCCACGCGTACAAGCTGCCGATTTGCTTTGGCCTACCAATCAGCTACGAGAGTTACCTACCAGTCACCTCCCAGAGAAGCACAGCAATCGCCTACCGTGCAGCCATCCCCCCCCCCCCCCCCCTATAGCCATCCCCCTGCATAGCATTCTTTTTCAAACTGTCCACTGACATTTCAGATATGTGACGTCGGTACAGGATTTGGTGGACACCATTGCAACTAACGGAAAAAAATATGGAATGAAAATTAACACAAATAAAACAAAAGTATTGGCAATAGGAGGAAATAAGGAAATAAAAATTGTGCTGAATGGAGAAACACTAGAACAGGTGCAAAATTTTAAGTATCTTGGAAGCAGGATAGACACCGACTGGAAGTGCACCACAGAAATTAAAACAAGGATAGCAATGGCAAAAGAGGCGTTTTATGAGAAAAGGAGAATCTTCTGCAGCGGTCTGGACAGAGAACTCAGAAAGAGACTCATAAAATGTCTTGTATGGAGTGTTCTTCTATATGGCGCTGAAACATGGACTATGAGGAAAAAAGACAGAGAAAGGCTGGAGGCTTTTGAGGAGGAGGAGGAGGAGGAGGAAATTAGTGTTTAAAGTCCCGTCGACAACGAGGTCATTAGAGACGGAGCGCAAGCTCGGATGAGGGAAGGATGGGAAAGAAGTCGGCCGTGCCCTTTCAAAGGAACCATCCCGGCATTTGCCTGAAGCGATTTAGGGAAATCACGGAAAACCTAAATCAGGATGGCCGGAGACGGGATTGAACCGTCGTCCTCCCGAATGCGAGTCCAGTGTGCTAACCACTGCGCCACCTCGCTCGGTGAGGCTTTTGAGATCTGGACATGGCGGAAGATGGAAAGAATAAGTTGGATGGACAGAGTAAAAAATGAAGAAGTACTGAGAAGAGTGGGAGAGAAAAGGCAGTTACTAGATGTAATAAAGAGAAGAAAAAGAAATTGGATTGGGCATATATTAAGAAAGAATGACGGACTGATAAAAACAGTTTTAGAAGGTTATGTAGAAGGGAAAAGGAAGCGAGGAAGGAAGAGATTCCAGATACTGGATGACATGATGGACGGTACAACATACAGCAGCCTTAAGAAGGAAGCAATGGATCGCAGAAAATGGAGAGGCAAAGGACCAGCTAATATAGCAGATAACTGATGATGATGATGACGTCGGTAGCCACCATATAACTGAAATACTGTACGGAGTGTTCTTAAACTTCGTTTACAAACATCTAGGACTTGTAGAGGGGAGTGAGTACATTTACGGAAACGTACGGAACCGTTTCCGTTCTACGACGGTTTCAGTTGGGATGTGTAGCGCGTCGACGTCTGCTGAGGGAAAAAGTAGTTTCAGGGTTACTTATACTGCTACGCAGTAGGATAGACAAGACGTCGTGTATTACGTCGGACGGTCACCTGATGTTATTTAACGTCTGTGGGCTCGTATGCAAAGTTTAATTTACGAGACCTCTGTAGAGACAGAGGAAGATCTGCTGGACGAGTTCTGGGGGCTGCACCAGAAATAGAAGAGACGCCAGGTGGGGGTAGTGTGGACCAGAACATGCTTCGTGGGCACAATGTCTGTTACAACGTTGATGGTCACCACATCGAGCCGCTGTTGTAATGCACCGGTACTATTCTATATGTACAGTATGCTCGATCCTTTTTTTATTTTGGAATAATGTAAACAGGTAATGTTTAAGTGTTAATGCAAGCAAATGTGCTTAAGTGCGAAACGGGTGTTTCGTTATGTTTCCTTTCGAATTCTTACGTAATAATTGTACTGCATCAGGCGTAATACATTTCCTCAAGCAGAAATGGATGAGTTAAACATCTGACTTAAAACCGTCGTAGAACAGAAACTGTACGTTTCCTGACATGGGTTCCTGTTGAAAATATTATATACTCACTCCCCTCTACAAGTCCTGGAACTTTGTAACGGGAATTTCGAACTCCATGTATAGGGGACGACATTCAGCAGTACCCAGCAGTTAACCGTCCTGAAGAGAACCGCTGCAATGTTGGCCGAAACGTCAGCAGTTTAGTTGCTATAGCGTTTTATAATGATGCGACCTAATACCCAAAATTATTTTATTCAGAATGACACTGATCGTGGAAGCCTAAGAACTTATAACTACAAAATTTTGTTGCTGAAGGTTGGATTCCCCCTGTAGAAAGACAATAACTTGGCGATATACAAGGCAGTGTTGATTATGGGCGACAAAGGCTTACTTACATAATTCAAAATGCTATGGCCACATGCACACCTAAACTAGGAACAATCTATGTTGTTATAATATTAAAACTGTCACATTTACGTCCTATTTTAAATAATACAGGTCTTAAACTTCACAATAAACTAAATGGAAAAGGAATGTGCTTGCGTCGGCTCGCTCCATCGCATTCACACTCCGCTGCAGGGGTGTACTAACGAGTGCCTGACTCATCACTCCAGTCGACGCTTCGACCGGCCATGGTGAGGTGGTCGGTGATTCACTGAAGTGTGGTCCGTCTGTTTAAAGCGGCGCAGTCGCCAGCCACGCATCTCAGCAACTAGTCGTGTCCCGCTGGGGTCTGGCAGCGGTGGTTTCAACCGTATCAACGTACTCTTGTTGTGTTGATTCCATACATTTTGTGTATGGTATTCTTCTTCTTTGTGGTTCTGCAGTTCGCTGTGAATCTTGGCCTCTTCAATATTTCTTCATCAATTACCACGATCCACTCCTCGACTTAGTATCCTCTAGAGCCCATTTTCTGCTGGTCCTCCATCACTCCATCGATCCAAGTGGTTCTCGATCGATCTCGGCCTCTTTGAACTCCTGGCTTTCCTTCCGATAACCTTTCAGATACTACCATATAACTCATCCGTGCCATCTGCCCCTGCACTCTCAATCTGGCTAGTTCCAATAGGTGCATTTTTTAAATTCTTATAGGCAGATCTTTGTATACAGTGCACGGCTCAAATTTTTGCCCCCTCCTCCATCCACCAACAATTCTTCGCTGCACCTTTCTCTCAAAGGCATCTAGCGTTCCAATATCTTTTGATGTCAAGGACCAAGTTTCCCAGGCATATGTAAGCGCTGGTCCTATAAGTGATTTATAAACTGTTAATCTTGATGGTCATTCGTCCGCCGGAGGAGGGTGTTAAGTTCGGTGGCCGCCTTCGTGTTATTCCAGACGAGTATGTTCTGTTCCGACACTTCTCTCTCTTGGATATCATCAAGCAAACAATAAACCGGAACTACACAAGCACTGCTCACAGTCACCTACACTCATCAGTCAGGAAGACTCTGGACACAACAACAGGAAAGGGCGTTACTGTGAACGAACAAATAAAACCTTTAAAACAGGGTCTCCGACGTGACCTGCAGCCAGCGGACCGCATGCGCCCCAAAGCAAGTGTTAGTGCGACCCAACAAGTAAGCAGCTATTACACGATCGTTAAAAAAACCATAAAACTCCGTTTAAGTAAAGTTGTGATAAAAAGAATATTTTCAATTTGAAATTCCCGTCACACGATGCTATTCTTTCCTCTCTTTTTTTCTCGGCTATTATAGTTAGTGTTAAGTATATTATGCGGAGCCCAAAAATGCTCGTCTTCGTCCTGTATGGCCCAGGTAACCTAAATGTTTGACGCACCTTCTTATGGTGAAGCAGCTCAACCTGACGTTAGGAGCATCCCAGCCAAATACTTCATACAAATTTAGTTTTTTCCCATTTATTGCTGCCTTCGGACATGTCCTATTAACCTAGCTTTTCTTCTGGTCTAGTTGTGCCACAAAATTCTGCCCCCCACCCCCTTCCCTCGCTATTCACGTTTTTCATCTCCATTACTTATTCTGTCAGATATTCAGCACTCCACATTTCAAAAACATCAACCTTCTTGTCTGTAATATTTTTCGTCCACATTTCACTCCTATTCCAAACAAATACTTTCAGAAGAGACGTCCTAACACTTTTTTTTATTTTTAGAACCGCTACTGTGCAATACACTTCTGTATCGGCATATTTTATGAGAAACGATCGATTTCGGTACTGGATCAAACCATCATCGATTCCAAAAAAAACATCTCATCTTTGAATTTGCGTAACTGTAATAACAATTATCAGATATACATTGTACAACGCTAATGGTAGCTGTTTATATGCCACATATATACAGCTATTATTAGTGAAGTACAGTGTGTATCTGATAACTGTTACGCCAAACACGCAAGTGAATAACTGAGATGGTTTTGGGACCCGATGATGGTCTGATCCTAGACTGAAATCGTTCGTCTCTGATACAATAAAGCGATACAGTTGTGTGTTACATAACGCAGATCTGAACATTCATTAAAGCAGTACAACACCACTTGCATAAAATACTTCTTTTATGTTCGATGTTTTCGATTAAAACATCACTTTCTATTGACAGTCAGTTTGTCCTGCTTGTTATGCAGGATGCTGCAGGACCTCTCCAACAAACGCGAAGGGATGATAGATCACACAAAAACGATCATTTTTTGTTAAGGAACGTATATGTTTCCGTCCGCCGTTTAAGAGTTATGTGTGGTGTCACCGCCAGACACCACACTTGCTAGGTGGTAGCCTTTAAATCGGCCGCGGTCCGCTAGTATACGTCGGACCCGCGTGTCGCCACTGTCAGTGATTGCAGACCGAGCGCCACCACACGGCAGGTCTAGTGAGACGTCCTAGCACTCGCCCCAGTTGTACAGCCGACTTTGCTAGGAAAGGTTCACTGACAAATAAGCTCTCATTTGCCGAGACGATTGTTAGCATATCCTTCAGCTACGTCATTTGCTACGACCTAGCAAGGCGCCATTACCAGTTTATATTGAGATTATAACATGTACCGTCAAGAGCGATGTACACCAATTGTGGATTAAAGTTAAGTATTCTACCAGTTACCTCCTGTTTTGCTAGTCTTATTTCTCTGACCTGTTCCAGACCTCACGCCAGCGTGAGCTTAAACGCGTGCCTTTCGGCTACCGGTCATAGTGGATTGGCTGTCTGGCCAGTCCACTACATTATGCGTATGTTCATGATACGCTCCGGTGCCTACCGATCTGTTGCGCAGCTTCCAGTGACAATGTCATTCTGTGCAGTCGTGCCAGTCACGTCTCTCAGCTTGTGTTTTAATACTGTATCTTCAGTGTCGTGTATATTTCTGGTCCTGAATTAAAATTTTCTTGCTGCTAGAACTCAGTGAAACACGGAGTATGGATTTTCTGAGCTCACTGACATGATTATCTATTACGGCGAAGCGAGGGGAAATGTAAGAGCAGTTCTTTGTACCTACGAAAATCGTTGCCTTAAGAGAAGACACCGACACCGTAACACCTTTGTTGCATTTCATGGACGTTTACGAGAAACATGGACTTTGCTTCCTCAGCCTGTTGGTATGGACAGGCGTGACAAGAGAGTCGATTAAGCAATGAACGTCCAAGCGGCACGCGCGACACGGCCCATGCTTTGGCGACGGGTCAGGTATCTGTTTGAAGAGTGTTGCAGTACAGCCTAACTGTACCATTTTCAAAGGATGCAGGTTTCAGGACCAACTGATTGCCTTGTTTCGTACACTGACTATTGAACGAGGTTGCCTTTCACGTACATTTTTTATTCGCAGATGGGGCCTTCCTTACACGTGAGGAGTAATTTAACAGCAGGAACAGCAACATCTGGGGCTATGAGAGCCCGGATGCCGTTGGTTGCTTTTAGATCGCACCAGCGAAGATTCTCCGTAAACATGTGGGTGGAAGTTGTGAATAATCATCTGCTGGGACTTGTAATACTGCCACGTTTGTTAACTGAAGAAGCTTCCTTAGAGTTCCTGCATACCACAGTTCTGGAACAGCAGGAAAATCTACTCTTGCCGTGAGCGCAGGTGTCGATTTTAGGGAACACTAGATAGGACAAGGAGGTCGTCTTGCATGGCCAGCTGGTTGTTCTGACTTGACGCCCCTTAACTGCTTCCTTTGGTACGTGTCAAGGCTGTGGTTTACGTTACTCCAATTGCCACCACAGATGAATTGATAGGTCGAATGATTGATGGATTCTACGAAGTTCAACAGAATCCTGACGTGCTCTTCAGAGTTGGACGGGCATTGATACGAACACGTACAACATGTATTGACGCACTTGATACATGTAATGTGTTACGACAGTGAAAGGAACCTGTGGCCACTGGAGACAGTGCCACAAGTTCCTCCAAAAAATCGTAACACAACACACACACCAATGGAATATTAACAAAGGTAAATCCACCTGATGATGGAGGTTTAAACCTTTGAAACGCGTCGTGGAGATAAACAGTGACTGGTAACAGTAAACTTGTTTCATTTAATGTCAATAAAAATCACGGTAAAGCCTAACCTAAAATGTTCGCACATACAGGTATCCTTGTAAATTTCATACTTTATTTTTAAGGCAATGTCTCTCGTTTAGAAATTTGTCAAGCACTTCAATTTGAAAACTGATTTGATGCAATTTCCAGACTAGTCTATCTCTAGCATGTCTATTCATCCCTGCGTAACATCTGTAACCTGCATTCTCTTGAATTTGTTCATTGAAGTCAAGCTATCTACAATTTTTACCGCCCATACTTCCCTCCATTGCCAAACTAACAATTCATTGACGCCTCATGATGTATCCTATCCATTCATCCCGTCTTTTAGTTAAGTTGTGCCATAAATTTTGTTTTTCTCAATTCTCTTCAGTACCTCCTCTTTGGTTACGCAATCTACCCATCTAATCTTCATCACTCTTTGTCGTACTAGATTTCAAATGCTTCTATTCTCTTCTTATCTAAACTGCTTGTCGTACATGTTTCATTCAATACCATGTAAGGCTACAGTCCAGAGAAATATCTCCGCAAAAGGCTTCCTAACGTTTGAATTTATATTCGCTATCAACAACTGTCTCTTTTTCAGAAATACTTTTCCTCCTATTGCCAGTCTGCAATTTGTATCTCCTCTATTTCGTCCATCATCAGTTATTTTGCTGCCGAAATAGCAAAACTCTTGTACTACTTTTAGAGTCTCATTTCTTAGTCTAGTTCTATCAGCATCGCCTGTTTTAATTCGACTACATTCGATTAGCTTTCTTTTTGGTTCATGTGTCCCTTATCACCTCTTTTCAAGACACTGCGCGTTTCACTCAACTGATCTCTCAAGTACTTTGCCGTCCCTGATAGAGTTACCATGTCATCGACAAATCTCGAAGTGTTTATTTATCCTCGCTGAACTTTAATTCGCTTTCCAAATTTCTCTTTGATTTCTTTCACTGCTTACTGAATGTACAGATTGAATAACACCTGGAATAGACTGTTGTTCTATGTCACTCTTTTCGCAACCACTGCTTCCCTTTACACCCCTTCCATGACTCTTACAACGGCAGTCTGGTTTCTGTACGAGTTGTAAATAGCCTTTCGCTCCCTGTATTTTATCTATGCTACCCTCAGAATTTCAGAGACATCTCAGTCAACATTGTCAAAATCTGTTCTTTATAAGCATAGATTTGGCTTTCTTTAAGCTGTCTTCTAAGATCAGCCGTAAGGTCAGTATCGTCTCGCGTGCTCTTACATTTCTTCGGAATTCAAATAGATCTTCCCTGAGATCGGCTTCTACCAGTTTTCTCATTACAGTATCTTTTAAATAATTTTTGTAACCATGACGTATTAAACTGATAGTTCGGTAATATTCACACCTGTCGGCGCCTGGATTCTTCAGAAATAGAATTATTACATTCTTCTTGAAGTATGATGGTGTTTCGCCTGTCCCATAAATCTTCCGTACCAAGTGAAATAATTTTTTCAAGGCTGGCTCTCCGAATGCTCTCAATAATCCAGTGGGAATATCGTCTGCTCCAGGGACCTTGTTTCGATGTACGTATTTCAGTGCTCTGTCAAATTCTTCTCGCAGTAATATAACCTTCCATCCCAACGTGATTTACTTCCTCTTCCCTTTATACAATATTGTCTTCAAGTTCATTTCCCTTGTAAAGTCCTTTAATTCGCATTTACTCCTTCCACTTTTTAATTCTTGGCAGTTGTTTCAAATCTTTTTTCTCCTTGTTCCGGTCAGTTGTTGATGCCTATATAGAAGATACTGGAATATTTATTTGTGTAAACTCATGCTGCATAATTTAAATAATAATAATAATAATAAATGTCAGTTTTCGCTTTGCCGTTGCTTCCATACTTTCCCTTTTATTTGGTAAATTTCCGTAGTACTTCTACTTTTCCATCCATCTTTCGTCCACTTTGTATCCATTATGTTTGTGCATTTCTTCTTTCCAATGTCTGTAGATTCGTTAACTAAGCTTGTGCATATAGTGGATATATACCAGTAAAGTATGTACTTGTCCGTTACACTGATTCATTCATCTTTTGAATATGTGTGTAATTCACTTTCTGTTTACGATATCGCATAATACAGAAATTTTCTAATTTATGTCTGTTTTACATATTTGGTCTGTCATGTTCTTTGGTGAATTCCGTGTTTTTTTATTGTACTTTCTTTAGCATTTTTGACAGTTTCATAAGTATTTTAGACAATCAGTCTGCCATTTGTGCGGTAGCGTATATCACGACAGTGGTCTCTCGAAGAAGATCGTCGCTATACTTGCAATCACCTTCGCAGTCCATTGTTTTTATCAGGGAACGATACACAGCACGAAGCGAATGGAAGCAAACAAATGCAGCCAAGGCAATGCGAAGCAGTTTGCAAATAGAACTGAGGATTAAGTATACGGTGTTTTCCTTGAGTCTTCATGAAAACTCGCCACCTTTCTTCCGTTTTAACTTTTTAAATAAGTGTGTTTTGATACGTCAGTTGCCGAAGTGGCCGTGCGGTTAAAGGCGCTGCAGTCTGGAACCGCAACACCGCTACGGTCGCAGGTTCGAATCCTGCCTCGGGCATGGATGTTTGTGATGTCCTTAGGCTAGTTAGGTTTAACTAGTTCTAAGTTCTAAGGGACTAATGGCCTCAGCAGTTGAGTCCCATAGTGCTCAGAGCCATTTGAACCATTTTTTGATACGTCAGCTGAGAGAAAATGGCGCATATGAAGAGATTTTCAGAAAAAACATTACATACGTCACATATGCATAATGATAACCATTTCTTTTGTATTGACTGAACACTTTTTAGCCTTCTTTCTCAAACTGTATTATTACTGAATCTTCCTGGCAGATTAACACTGTGTGCCGGACCGAGACTCGAACTCGGGACCTTTGCCTTTCGCGGGCAAGTGCTCTACCAACTGAGCTACCCAAGCACGACTCACGCCCCGTACTCACAGCTTTACTTCTGCCAGTACCTCGTGTCCTACTTTCCAAACTTTACAGAAGCTCTCCTGCGAACTTGCCCGCGAAATGCAAAGGTCCCGAGTTCGAGTCTCGGTCCGGCACACAGTTTTAATCTGCCAGGAAGTTTCATACCAGCGCAGAGTGAAAATCTCATTCTGTATTATTACTGTATGACGCAGTTTTCGGTAATAAGCATTTTTCTAGTACACCTGATCCCAAAGATGAGAACTAAGCACATATAAGCATATCAGCTTGGTAATCTATCGTCAGATGTCTTGTCTGGTCGGCCGCTGTGACCGAGCGGTTCTAGACGCTTCAAATTGTCCAAATGGCCCTGAGCACTATGGGACTTTACATCTATCGATCTTAACAGCTATGCCAGAGGGGTCGGCAAGATGCTATTAGAATAAAAAATATATTAAATATATTTTGTATGACAGATTTGTTGTTTTGGCCGCTTCCTGCATGAGCAGAGCTTTAGCGAACTTCTGCGCCTAGCGTCTTCCTAGAGCCAACTGACACTATCATACTCTAGCGCAAAACTAGAATTAGATAGAGGCAAATAGTTCTGCGGTATGTCGTTAGACTGCGCACGCTGCCTCTTTGCAGCTGACAACTGACAATCACTTTACACAGAACCTCGCATTTCAGACGACAATCGGCCATTATTAATTTATTGCTAGTGGTTCCACAGATGAGGGGGTCCTCGAGAAAATTTTGTTGGAAACCCCTGATTTAGCAGATTAAAGGCTATGTGACAGTTGATATGTATATTTCCCATTTAATTAACCATATTTTATTGACGTTATCTCCCTAACACATTAATGAAATATTTTAAGTACTCCGCGCATGTCATTGCTGACATTAGAAACTGTCTAATTCATAGCAGCTACTGAAATGCGAAACAATTAGTAACGTAAATATTCCCATCTGCTACTAATCAGAATGTAAATGCTAGCCGTCAGCTTATGCTGGTCGTCGATGATTAGTGTTCCCCTTTTAAATCCCTCCCCATTTGTAATGAGAAGTCAGCAAAACGCGTCAACTGATATATGTGCGAGGTTTTGGAATAATGCTAACTAAAAATGTAGTTCAATGTGCGTACAAACTCACAGATCAAACATTTTTTTTTCCTACGCCATTTTGCTTACTTCGTCAGAAACATGACTCTCGCATTGGAATAAAATCCTCTCTGAATATCAGAGTTCTGCATGATTGCTGTAATGTTGTATCCAACGTGACAATTGTTAGCACCAAAAAGCAATAACGCAGCAACCATAGGCTATACTCGTTCTCCCGTGTTCTCTTCCGTTCCTTCTGGTGTAGACGTTTATTCACAGATACAAACGAGTGGCTGTGAATACTGGCGAATTGTAAGAGGTTGCCCGTTCACTAGTGTTCCCTTCCATTCGTTCCAGTGCAAACCAGGACTTATGTTGGCGCATCTGTGAATATACTTGAGGATCAGCAGAGACTAGGGTCTTAGTGAGCGGAGTGTCTGAAGAACGAGTAACATTCGTGGGAGTTCCTTTAGCGTAGCGCATTGTAGGATGAGTAGCACGCGACGATGGGAACTAGTTTCGAAACAGCTGTTACGTCCACGAGGGAAGGGAGGCGCAGTCGCTGGGAGCTGCTACGTAACCACGCGGAGAAAGGAAGAGTACGCTAACTGAACACCCAGGTATCTTCGCTTCGTAGTAAACACACTTTAAACTTTTCTTTTGGAACTTCTAATGACCTTTCCTTTCTGCAATAGAATATTTATTTACTCTTACATTCCAGAAAAGTTTCGGCTTTTATATTAAAGGGACCGTCAGTTTTATGGTCACCTGTCGAGGATGGATGGAAACAGACTAACAAGAAAAGTGTTTGAACATAGTAACAGGAACGAAAAAACCAACAATAAATGGATACAGATGGTGAAAAAGGATTTGGCCTATTTTAATGTCACCCGTGAGTCAATCAGGGACAGGGAAAAGTTTAGACAAATAGTGAACGAAATTAAGTGTTTTCCAGAAGAAACGAAACTAAAGAATAATAACAGGAAATGGTCGGAAGAGCGGAGGAGGAACCACTCGAAAATGATGAGGAAATATTGGGAAGAGAGAAAAAAAGATCAAAAAGCCGGGCAAGTGAATTGTTGAACGTGGTCCAAAGATGGCCGAAATCGAAAGAAGAAGAAGAAAGGGACCGTCAGCATGATACATTTTTGTTTTCATGTATAACTTCTAACAGTGTCACTACAATTTCTACCTATAGGTAAAAGGGAAAAATCTTTACCGCAAATGTCAGCTATCGGTTGGTAGAACGCTTCTTCAGTTTTACGCATAACATATGTGTGTTTTACCAACACCGATTTTGGATTCCAGGTGAATCACACAAATAAAAGTCTGTATCTTCTTGCTCCTGGATAATACTCTCACTCCAGATACAATGACCGTAGACGGATTTCAGTGCAGTTGCTTTAAGCGACAATAATTTACGTAACTTAGAACCAAAACGAAAATGGACTCCACACTACTACAACCACATAGTTCTCAACACAGAACATATTTTGCCTTACGAGGAGTAACAGTTAATATCCATATCAAATGGCTGATTTGAATTAAATTACTGAAAATTAATGTAACACAATCTACAACAAATTGCTGTTCCAGTCCTATTGTTGAGAAAAATAAAAAAAAAAACAGCCACAAATGCGGTGCAGGGATTAGCCAAAGGTGATCAGCCTTGGTAAGTTTCAGAATCACAAGTAATTAGAAAACTGTATTCTTCATGGAAATATCCATGGAAGACTGTTTTAATATAAAAGGCGAAAAGTGTTTCACATAAATACCAGGCAACAGAAAGAAAAATACTTTTAAAATTATTGTAACAGATATTTTTACACTTGCTGCGAAAAGTAACCGCACCAACAAACTTATTAAAAAAAACATCGAGCAAGGTGGCTGGTCCCGCATTCGGGAGGACGACGGTTCAAACCCGCGTCCGGCCATCCTGATTTCGGTTTTCCGTGATTTACCTAAATTGCTTCAGGCAAATGCTGGGATAGTTCCTTTGAAAGCGCACGACCGATGTACTTCGCCATCCTTCCCTGATTCGACGGGACCGATGACCTTTATATTGTTCCCTCTCCCCAACCAACTAACCGACTAACCAACCAACAAAAACTTAAGCTGTGTTGCAATGAGTGACGTCACTTGATGCACAAAATTCGTCTTGCGACGTGAAAAAGAAAAAAAGAATGCCCAGAGATCTTCGCAGTTTCCGACCGACCTCCGTGTCATCCTGTCCACATGGCGTCACTGGGAGGTATGGAGGTATGCGCTGGCCGCGCGGGATTAGCCGAGCGGTCTGAGGCGCTGCAGTCATGGACTGTGCGGCTGGTCCCGGCGGAGCTTCGAGTCCTCCCTTGGGCATGGGTGTGTGTGAGTTTGTCCTTAGGATAATTTAGGTTAAGTAGTGTGTAAGCTTAGGGACTGATGACCTTAGCAGTTAAGTCCCATAAGATTTCACACACATTTGAACATTTTTGGTATGCGCTGTGGAGGAACATGGGGTCAACACATCGCCCTCCCGCTCGTGTTGACTTCCCAGACCTTGGAGCCACTCCTTCTTATTAAAGCAGTTAGTTACTTGTTTCATAGATCGTAGTCCTATACTCCGAAAATGGATTTCGGGAGGCAGATACGATAGTCCTGCATCACCGCTCGTGGCAAAGTTCTTGCATAGATGGTTTGCCACTGTCTTCCTCCGATCTGTCATGAGGTGTCACCCGTATCGTGTGAGTGACTGTGAGGACTGCTTGTACAGTGAAGTGTGGACTGCTTGTACAGTGTAGTGTTGGGTTTGTGTTGTTACGGATGAAGGGAAACCCACTGCCGGCGCATTGCCTGCTCCTCTCGTATAGCACCGAGGGAACCGTCAAGCTCAGCGTCCCCATCTGACGGGTAATGCGGAGAGCGTTGGAAGATAATCCAGGACGCTGGTGTGAAGGGTGATCCGGAACTTTGTGCCACCATCTCTCCCGCCGGCCAAAAACTGGCAGTGAAAATTTTCCAGGCCGGCCGGGTGTGGCCAACGGTTGTAGGCGCCTCAGTCTGGAACCGCGCGACCGCTACGGTCGCAGGTTCGAATCCTGCCTCGCGCATGGATGTGTGTGACGTCCTTAGGTTAGTTAGGTTTAAGTAGTTCTAAGTTCTCGGGGACTGATGACCTCAGATGTTAAGTCCCATAGTGCTCAGAGCCATTTGAACCATTTGAAATTTTTCCACTATTAGGATATGACCGGCTTACCTCCAGGTTGAGCACATCCAGCGTCCGTTAGCGACGTCGTCTAATGAAATGTTTATACGCATATCAAGAATTTCTCTGTGGTATAGAATGAGGTGTTGAGGAGAAGCATCTTCAATCTACATTTGAAAATATTTCTCCTATCTGTCGAACAGATTATTTCCATCGGTAGATTGTCAAGAGGTTTTATAGCTGTGCGTTTCGCCCATGTCTGTTCCCAAGTTGGATTCGTTATACGGTAATGCAGATCCTTCCCCTCTAGTATTGTACCTGTGAATATCTATTACTCTCAGCCTCTGCCTGATCGCTGATAAATTCGAAAAGTGAATAAATGTATTTTGAGGCTGTGCTTAATATTCCCAGCTGGTTAAAGAGATTCCTGAAAGATGTATATTTTTTAACCCCACACATAATTCTAATTGTGTTCTTTTATGCAATACGTACTTCTTGTCTAAGTGAAAAGCTACCAAGAATATTATCCCATAATACATCACAGAATGAAAATATACAAAAAACGTTACCTTACTGACTCCTGTATCACATAGTTGGCAATTATTTTTATGGCAGAGGTTGTTGAACGTCAACGTTTAGCGTTTCTGTTATAAGGTTTTTGCAGTTTAAGTTTTCATCAATTTCATATCTGAGAACTTCGAACTTTCTACTGTATATGTTACTTCTTTCCAGAATGAAAGGAGGTGGTAGAGCATTTGCCCGCGAAAGGCAAATGTCCCGAGTTCGAGTCTTCGTCCGGCATACAGTTTTAATCTGCCAGGAATTTTCATATCAGCGCAAACTCCGCTGCAGAGTGAAAATCTCATTCTGGAAACATCCCCCAGGCTGTGGCTAAGTCATGTCTCCGCAATATCCTTTCTTTCAGGAGTGCTAGTTCTGCAAGGTTCGCAGGAGAGCTTCTGTAAAGTTTGGAAGGTAGGAGACGAGGTATTGGCAGAAGTAAGGCTGTGACGACGGGGTGTGAGTCGTGCTTGGGTAGCTCAGATGGTAGAGCACTTGCCCGCGAAAGGCAAAGGTCCCGAGTTCGAGTCTCGGTCCGGCACACAGTTTTAATCTGCCAGGAAGTTTCATGTTACTTCTTGTTCGTGTCTTGATTAACAGCAGGTGGTGTATTTATAACAGAACAGAGTTGGATGAGCTGTGTTCTTTCAAAGTCTGAAGCTATTATGCAAAACCAGTCAATAACTTTTACAGAGACATCATTTATTATTTTCTCTGTTGATGCGTCGACTTCACAACAATGCTTGTATCATCTACGAAAAGGGCTAATTATGCCTCCGGATTCAAATAAAATGGCAGATAATTAACAATAACTAAATAAGCCGTTGATTGAGCCTTGAACGACTCTCGTAGTAATTTTTCCCTGTATAGATGACGTGGCCCCCTCTTTAACTCGAACAGCATAGGGTAATTTTTTGCATTCTACAGCATGTGTTTTCGTTTTCCAAATTTTAAAGGGGGAAACTGGATCTCGCTGTTAAAACTTACAGCCAGCACATTTTTGGCCATACTCATTAGGAAAATTATAGATTTCCTTCCTTTATTTCAAAGACTCAGCCATTTTATAATATTGTGTTGTGCATTCAACCCTAGTACAGTCAATGAAAGAAGATCCCTGACAGTTGCAGTGGGCTTGGGGCGGCTGCTTCGCACGTGTGCATCCATCAATCAGGTAACGCGATTTTGTATGTGTGCTGTGGCAACGCCTCAGTGTTCTCAGAACTCTATAGACGACTGTTACACTGTTTTCGGCTGCAACCCATTACGCTTCACATTTGAATGAACAGTGAAAATGTGGCCAGCGATAAAATTCATTCTTTTCATTACTTTGTGGGGGGTGTCAGCGAGAACAAGTATCGAAAAGGTTTGAAATTATGTATAAAATTCGCTGGAAGCAGCTAAGAGCTGTCATTCTGAAATAGTGGACGAAAGCAGTGTGGGTAACTTGCGCGTCATGAGTTACACTGCTTCGAGATATATAGGCAGTTTCTAATTGTAATATTTATCTTAGTCTCTTAAACCTGTACATAATATACCTCTTGGGGTTGCCAAGCGGTTCTAGGCGCTTCAGTCTGGGACCGCGCGACCGCTACGGTCGCGGGTTCGAGTCCTGCCTCGGGCATCGATGTGTGTGATGTCCTTAGGTTAGTTAGGTTTAAGTAGTTCTAAGTTATAGGGGACTGATGACCTCAGATGTTAAGTCCCATAGTGCTCAGAGCCATTTCAACCATTTTTGAATATACTTCTTAATGAGACATTGTGATAGCATTTTAAATTTTTTAATTCGGTTATTAACAGAATGAAATAATGACATAAAAATTTTTGTACTCGCTGGGAGTCGTTAGATAGGCAACCTGCAAATAAGACTATTGGGTAACCAATTTAGTCATTTAATAATACAGGTAGTTAATAAGTATTATTGAATACCATAATGATTTCAGTTCTTTTCATTTCTAATCTCTTCAATTAATTAAATCATTGCATATTAAATAAATA
This sequence comes from Schistocerca serialis cubense, assembly GCF_023864345.2. Taxonomy (NCBI): domain Eukaryota; kingdom Metazoa; phylum Arthropoda; class Insecta; order Orthoptera; family Acrididae; genus Schistocerca; species Schistocerca serialis. Next base: position 506,133,946 of record NC_064644.1, on the reverse strand, counting down.
ATGAACTCTAAATGCCACGTTATAGGCTTTTAATTCGAAAATTGCTCTAAAATGCTCTTTTTACTTTTAATTATTACAAAATTTCCTGTGTAAGGGCCTGCACCACATGGTCGGCCTGGTGGTGTATAGGCCCCAACACGAAAGTGGTGCGCCCTTCCTGACACCACCACTGTCCCCGTGGCGGAGTCGCTCTACCCAATCCGTCCGAGTCTAGAGTAAATCTATGTTCAAGTGCGGTAACGTTTTTCTAAACGCTTGCGGAGCGTGTATTGGGGCCAGACGTGAGTCCCAGCTCAGCGTTTACCTAGTTGGATGTGGAAAACCTCCTATAAACCACCTCCAGGCTGCCGGGTCACCAGTCCTCATCTGTAATCCGCGAGACGAATTTGGTCTGTGGCTGGCTCGCCTCCCCGTATCACGGAAGCGGCGCGCTGAAGTGCTCGGGTATCTGGGCGGGTCCTGTTGTGCCGTAAATGAGGAAAACATTTCGCACAAGCTGTCTCACCTTGAATTAAAATTTTTTATCGTTATTCTACGTAAAAAATGGCAGTCCCACTGACCTTTAAATCCGAGAAGTGAGCCTTTAAGTTTTCCTGTGTGCCGGCAAATACCACGAGGAAAGAGCGGCAAGTCTGACACAATCCCGCAGGCTGCAGTAGTTTGTACCGCTGACTGCATTGTAAACAGGACGGCCACGTCACGTTCTTCTTTGAGAGACGGGCTGTTGTTACCGTGACTGACGAGGCGGCACAGTCTGCCACATACGGAAGTGCGTGCTTCAGAAGTTCTTAGTACCAGGATGGAATTTTTCACTCTGCAGCGGAGTGTGCGCTGATAAGAAACTTCCTGGCGGATTGAAACTGTATGCCGGACTGAGATTCGAACTTGGGACCCGAGTCAGAGACTCGGTCCGGCACGCACTTCTAATCTGCCAGGAAGTTTCATATCAGCGCACACTCCGCTGCAGAGTGAAAAATTTCATTCTGGAAACATCCTCCAGGCTGTGGCAAAGCCATATCTCCGCAATATCCTTTCTTCCAGGAGTGTTAGTCCTGAAAGTTTCGCAGGAAAGCTTCTGTGATGTTTGGAAGGTAGGAGATGAGTTACTGGCGGAATTAAAGCTGTGAGAACGGGTCGTGAGTCGTGCTTGGGTAGGGCAGATGATAGAGCACTTGCCCGCGAAGGGCAACAGGTCCCGACTTTGAGTCTCGGTCCGGCACACAGTTTTAATCTGCCAGGAAGTTTCAAGTTCTTACTTACTTTCAGTGTCCAGACAAGAACGTCTAAACTCCCTTTTTCTGAAATTATGCACCGTTAACAGCCTTGTCACTGCATTGACACTGGTCATCTTCAGGATAGCCCTACTTAACCATGTTTACTTTATATTGTGAGACTCCTGTTCTTAATCTATTCAGTGCCCTCCATATGCTATAACTCAGTTGCTGCGCTTTTGTGATTTCTTCTTTGGGAAGCAAGTTTCTATTTTGTACTGAGTCTAACTTCAAAGATACGCGGCAGGTCTCGGGTCGCTCCTATCGGTAATGTCCGCTGGATAAAGCTCTTCCTTGACATAAAATGAGTTGGAAATTTTCAGGGGTTGTACGTGAATTGCCGTGCGCCGGTTTGCTGTTTTTCCTCCCTGTTTTGCCGGCTACGTTCCGTCTGATATTTTATGGTGCAATGGCCGCAAGTGGGTAAATTTTGTGGACAGGTGTAAGCCTCAGGCATCTCGCGAAAATCCTGACAGTCTCATTGAAAGTCTACATCTACATATATACTCCGCTAGCCACCAAACGATGTGTGGCAGAGGGCACAATTCACGCTAAAGCCCTATTTCCCTCACTCTGTTCCAGTCGTAGATCGCGCGAGGGAGAAACGACTGTCTGAACTCCTCAGTACGAGCTATAATTTCCCTTATCTTTGAATGGTGATCATTGCGCAATTTGAAAGTTGGTGTTAATAATATATGCTCTACATCCTCGGCGAAGATCGGATTTCGGAATTTAGTGAGCAGCCCCTTTCGTTTAACGCGTCGTCTATCTGCACGTGTGTCCCACTTCAAACTTTCAATGACATTTGTAACGCTCTCGCTATGGCTAAATGTACCATTCACGAATCTTGCCGCTCTTCTTTGGACCTTCTCAATCTCTTGAATCAGACCCAACTGGTGAGGGGCCCATACAGACAATGATCACCATTCAGAGACAAGGGAAATAAGAGCTCGTACTGAGGCGTTCAAACAAAATGTGTGTGAAATCTTATGGGACTTAACTGCTAAGGTCATCAGTCCCTAAGCTTACACACTACTTAACCTAAATTATTCTAAGGACAAACACACACACCCATGCCCGAGGGAGGACTCGAACCTCCGCCGGAACCATGAGGCGTTCAGACAGTTGTTCCTCCCTCGCGCGATCTACGTCTGAAACAGAGGGAGGGGGGGGGGGGGGGGGAGGGAATAGGACTTTGGCGCGAATTGTGCCCTCCGGCTTACACCGCTTGATGGCTAGCGGAGTATATATGTAGATGTAGACTTTCAATGAGACTATCAGGATTTTCGCGAGATAACTGAGGCTTACAACTCTCCACAAAATTTACCCACTTGCGGCCATAGCACCATAAAATATCAGACGGAAAGTAGCTAAGTACTTGCTCGGAATGGCAAGATGGCTCCCATAATGGTGCCGCATATTCACTGGCTGCAAAACAAGTCCCACAGTTGTGTGCTCCCCATGTTGATCCAGTCAGTTTACGTACACTTTTGTTTCTACCACTTATTTTTCCTGTACGCTCTCTGCAGTCTTTTTTGTTTTTAAATGACGGTGTGCGGCGTAAACTGAATCTAAAATATTTTGGGGTCAGTGATCTGGTCTCAACCCCCTTCCATTCTTCTGCCAGCTGTCTATTAGGCAGGTGAAGTGCGCAAGCTTGAGCTTTTCCTGGAATAGGTCGCTGATGATTTTCCTCGTGGTAATTTCCCAAGGTTTCCAAAGCCTGCGTTAGTTTTCTTTCCATCTCTTCAGAAATTCTACCTTGAGCTCTTCTTGTGAGGCTTCTGAGCATTTGTCGTATCCCACGATAAGTTCTTTTGCGTTGGCCAAAGCGCATTAGGCTTTTAGTCTGTCACGTGCGGTATATGTGGTAGCATTAGAAGTGTTAAATGTCGAGGTCCTTCAAAGTCTCGTTACATGGTTAACACGTTTCGTAATTTTTAAACAGTTAGTCCAGGAGAGTAGAGGTAAGAACTTTCAGCGACCAGTGCACAGCACAATACAATATTTGGAATATTTTTGCTCGTTTGTACTTGGCTTGTATTCAAGATGTTCCCGCAATACTGATAGAAACTGTCTGGGATGACACAGGAGGTAAATTTTTCAATTTGAAGTACAGAGTCGTGGTCCGTTACAACTCAGTCGAAAGTTAGAAGCAAAAATTAGAAAATTTTCAAATTTACCGTTGTTCTGCTTAATTTGATAAAATAGCGAGTACAGGGTAACTATGGCGTCCACGAAACACTTCAAAAAATCGTTACAGATAAATGGTTAAGAACAATGCAACAAATTATATAGTGTGTGAAAGACAAATTCACTAATTTACTTTATTTGTAAATGTTCTGCCTCTCCACTCTTTGTCACACGCACACATCTAATCGGTAGCTCAGTTGTGCTTATGCCCCACGCAGCATATCAAGACTAACGGTGTGAACAGCTGCTACGATGCAGTGTCGCATGTGATAATTACCTGGTATGACACAGAAGATAAATTTTTCAATTTGATGTACAGAGTCGTGGTCCGTAATTACTGAGTCGAAATTTAGAAGCGAAAATTAGAAAACTTACAAATTTACCTTTGCTAAACGATATCTTTGACGTAGCCTCGCAAGAAAAGATCGCAAGCCGTGAAGTCCGGGGATCGTGGTGGCCACTATTGTAGCGCCAGACCAGCGGCCATAGGACGGCCTATCCAGCAACGTGGCAACGTCTCATTCGGTTAATCTCGTACACAATTGTGGAAATATCAAGGGCCGCTATCTTGTTCAAAGATGAAATCCCTGCTTCAATTTTCAGGTTGCAATATGAGCCACAGCTGTACCACGTCGAAATATGTGACACCATTGACAGCTCTCTCAACGAAGAAGAAGAAGACTGACTGACTTGTTGGACACAGCATAAAACACGTTAGCTTGTCGGAATCCCAGACGTGTTCGGCAGTTGGTTAAGCGTGTGTTGTGTCGGTTGACATTTCCAGACAGATGGAAAACTGTTTCGTCACTGAAGCTTAATTTGATTGCGAAGACATTTTCAAGGTGGTTCTGCCTATCGATGCAGAACTGCAGACGGCGCTACTTGTCATCATGGCTTTTGGCTTGCAGGAGCTGCAATTTGTACGGCTCAACTTTTACTCAATTAACGGAAGCAGGAGAGCTTCTGTAAAGTTTGGAAGGTAGGAGAAGAGATACTGGCAGAAGTAAAGTGTGGGTACCGGGCGTGAGTCGTGTTTCGGTAGCTCAGATGGTAGAGCACTTGCCCGCGAAAGGCAAAGGTCCCGAGTTCGAGTCTCGGTCGGGCACACAGTTTTAATCTGCCAGGAAGTTTCGTATCACCGCACACTCCGCTGCAGAGTGAAAATCTCATTCTGGAAACATCCTCCAGGCTGTGGCTAAGCCATGTCTCCGCAGTATCCTTTCTTTCAGGAGTGCTAGTTCTGCAAGGTTCGCAGGAGAGCTTCTGTAAAGTTTGGAAGGTAGGAGACGAGATACTGGCAGAAGTAAAGCTGTGGGTACTGGGCGTGAGTCGTGCTTCGGTAGCTCAGATGGTAGAGCACTTGCCCGCGAAAGGCAAAGGTCCCGAGTTCCAGTCTCGGTCGGGCACACAGTTTTAATCTGCCAGGAAGTTTCAATTAACGGAAGATTTTCCACGCGTTGGACGAGGGACGTTCCGTTCTGCACTAGCTCGAAGGGTAGACTTAGGGACTTCGCAGCATCTTGTCCCGCATGCAGTCCACTGCTGACTGACTCACACAGTCGCACACACAACCATCTACACGGAATTTCTTGTGCCAGTTCACTGTGCTTATGTAAACTAATGGTGACTTGTGAAACTTGACACGGAAAGCTCGGACACAAACCACCGATTGACAAAGGGGAAATTCTAGCACACAAAATACTTTCTCTTCCTTTTGTAAATAATAGATTTCAGCTATCAGTCGTCCTTTGGAATTTTTATTGGCAGATCTAGATTTCGGCTAGCAACTAGCCATTCTCAATGCACTATCCTTTTTTGGCCAATGCATGTAACGCCTGTTGGTCTGGCTTTGTACACAGTCCATGGAATTAGGTTTAAATAGTTCTAAGTTCTAGGCGACTGATGACCTCAGAAGCTAAGTCGCATAGTGCTCAGAGCCATTTCAACCATTTTGAACTGTCCTACACGATGGTGTTGACTGCTACAGCTGAGTTCACGAACTGGACTGAGCTCTCACATGCTCGACACTATAGTGACCTTAGCGTGAGGGCATTGCTTTTCTTCTGGGGCGCCTCCCATACGTTGTTGCGGATTGCAGCGAGATCTCGCTGTCGTCTAGCGTATCGAGCTGAGTTGCCGACTTTGGTGTAGCACCGCGATCTCTGAACGATGCTACATGAATTATTAGCAACAGCTTCGTTTACATCTCTTTCGTTCGCTCCGCTCGTCATATGCTTGGTTCTTATCCTCTGCGAAATATGAAAGTGTCCACCCAGTACATTTTTTGCATATTCGCTGAATTGGCACTCTTGCTGGATAACGTCTTCCGTAATACATTTGTTGAACATAAAGCTACGTTCAAAACAATTGTTGACAATAACGTTCCGGCCGGCCGCGGCGGTCTAGCGGTTCTAGGCGCGCAGTCCGGAACCGCGCGACTGCTACGGTCGCAGGTTCGAATCCTGCCTCGGGCATGGATGTGTGTGATGTCCTTAGGTTAGTTAGGTTTAAGTAGTTCTAAGTTCTAGGGGACTGATGACCTCAGAAGTTAAGTCCCATAGTGCTCAGAGCCATTTGAACCATTTTTTGAATAACGTTCCGAAGCTTCTACGCAGGCGCGACATGCTCAGCCCTAACAGCTCGGACAACGGACAACCCTGGTGCTGCTCAAACTGTAGCGTAGCAGGGACGGGGGGTGGGGGCGGGGGAGGCCAGAATTCTCGTGATGAGATCATCTGCAGCCTCCACAAGCGTCTCGTGTATGTGCAGGAACTTTCACTTGGCGCTACAAAAAGATCAGGTGGACGAGGCGGCCATGAAACAGCGGCTCTAGTTCCTGCCCACCTTTCGGGAAACCACTGCTGCAAGACAAGAAAAAAAAGCTGGAGCTCGCTTGCAAGAAAACGAGATATTAAAAAAACTTTGGATAACATGACACATTGCCAGTTGGAACAGCGGGCAACACAATGTGTCTGTAATCACACTGTTATTTTGCCTAATGACTGTCAGTTTCGGTACCAAGTACCATCATCAGGCCACCCTACAATAAAAACATAATAGCACGTAATTAAAATATTTTTCGGAATTAGCGTAGGGTGCTGTGCACAACCTTAAAATATAAGCAACCGAATATCTCTGGCACACAGTCGCGAAGTTCGCTTACATTACTATTCTAAAAGTAAAGGACAATGCTAATTATGGCCAGAAGAGATAAGTGTGGGGCCCTGCCCACTCGTCTCGTATAGGGTGCCTAAAGAATGCTGCGTTCTCGGAATGCTATACAACAATTCGAGCAAATCACATTAATAGCTTTTATTATTAACTTTGGATTTACAACGGTGTCGCAAGCGATGGGCGACATGCAAACGAGAAATGTTCTTCGTTATAGACAATGTCCCTGTAAGCAATGGATATGGATCACTAATAACTGCCATCGTAGAGCCGGTCAACAACTGTGCTGGTCCGCGAGTCCCGGTGTGGTGCTGTGCGAATACTGTGCGACCGAGGCTGGCGGCAGCGGCGCTTAGATTTCCATCGGCTAGAGGGAAGTGGCAACAAAACGACTATTCACGTTGGTGTGTAGAATATATGAGTCTGGCGACATACCATCTGACTTTCGGAAAAGCATAATCCACACAATTCCGAAGACGGCAAGAGCTGACAAGTGCGAGAATTATCGCACAATCAGCTTAACAGCTCATGCATCGAAGCTGCTTACAAGAATAATATACAGAAGAATGGAAAAGAAAATTGAGAATGCGCTAGGTGACGATCAGTTTGGCTTTAGGAAAAGTAAAGAGACGAGAGAGGCAATTCTGACGTTACGGCTAATAATGGAACCAAGGCTAAAGAAAAATCAAGACACTTTCATAGGATTTGTCGACCTGGAAAAAGCGTTCGACAATATAAAATGGTGCAAGCTGTTCGAGATTCTGAAAAAAGTAGGGGTAAGCTATAGGGAGAGACAGGTCATATACAATATGTACAACAACCAAGAGGGAATAATAAGAGTGGACGATCAAGAACGAAGTGCTCGTATTAAGAAGGCTGTAAGACAAGGCTGTAGCCTTTCGCCCCTACTCTTCAATCTGTACATCGAGGAAGCAATGATGGAAATAAAAGAAAGGTTCGGGAGTGGAATTAAAATACAAGGTGAAAGGATATCAATGATACGATTCGCTGATGACATTGCTATCCTGAGTGAAAGTCAAGAAGAATTAAATGATCTGCTGAACGGAATGAACAGTCTAATGAGTACACAGTATGGTTTGAGAGTAAATCGGAGAAAGACGAAGGTAATGAGTAGTAGTAGAAATGAGAACAGCGAGAAACTTAACAGCAGGATTGATGGTCACGAAGTCAGTGAAGTTAAGGAATTCTGCTACCTAGGCAGTAAAATAACCAATGACGGACGGAGCAAGGAGGACATCAAAAGCAGACTCGCTATGACAAAGAAGGCATTTCTGGCCAAGAGAAGTCTACTAACATCAAATACCGGCCTTAATTTGAGGAAGAAATTTCTGAGGATGTACGTCTGGAGTACAGCATTGTATGGTAGTGAAACATGGACTGTGGGAAAACCGGAACAGAAGAGAATCGAAGCATTTGAGATGTGGTGCTATAGACGAATGTTGAAAATCAGGTGGACTGATAAGGTAAGGAATGAGGAGGTTCTATGCAGAATCGGAGAGGAAAGGAATATGTGGAAAACACTGATAAGGAGAAGGGACAGGATGACAGGACATCTGCTAAGACATGAGGGAATGACTTCCATGGTACTAGAGGGAGCTGTAGAGGGCAAAAACTGTAGAGGAAGACAGAGATTGGAATACGTCAAGCAAATAATTGAGGGCGTAGGTTGCAATCGCTACTCTGAGATGAAGAGGTTAGCACAGAAAAGGAATTCGTGGCGGGCCGCATCAAACCAGTCAGTAGACAGATGACCAAAAAAAAAAAAAAAAAAGAGGGCGCTCCTGTCGTGGTGCGGTCCTTGTCAGCGGGCTATTGGCTGACGTCGTCTCATCCAGGGGGGGGGGGGGGGGGCACTTAGGCAAAAACGCTTGCTGTTGGGTGCAGCGCCTACCCTGACGTCCATGGCAAGATCCACCTTTGCAACCACGACACCATGCAACGTGGTACAGGTGGTCCCAACAACATGCCGAATGGACCGCTCAGGATTGGCATCATGTTTTCACCGATGAGTGTTGCATATTCCTTCAACCAGACAATCGTCGCAGATGTGTTTGAAGGCAACCCGGTCAGACTGAATGCTTAGACACACTGTCCCGCGAGTGTAACAAGGTGGATGTTCCCTGCTACTTTGGGGTGGCATTGTGTGGTGCCGACGTACGCCGCTGGTGGTCATGGAAGGCGCCGTAACAGCTGTACGATACGTGAATGTCATCCTCTGACCGATAGTGCAACCATATCGGCAGCACATGGTGAGGCATTCGTCTTCATGGGCGGCAATTCGCGCCCCCAACGTGCACGTCTTGTGAATGACTTCCTTCAGGATAACGGCATCCCTCGACTAGAGTGACCAGCATGTTCTCCAGACGTGAACCCTATCGAACATTCCTGGGGTAGATTGGAAAGCCGGCCGGAGTGGCCGTGCGGTTCTAGGCGCTTCAGTCTGGAACCGCGCGACTGCTACGGTCGCAGGTTCGAATCCTGCCACGGGCATGGATGTGTGTGATGTCCTTAGGTTAGTTAGGTTTAAGTAGTTCTAAGTTATAGGGGACTGATGACCACAGCAGTTAAGTCCCATAGTGCTCAGAGCCATTTGAACCATTTTGATAGATTGGAAAGGACTGTTTATGGACAACGTGATCCACCAACCACTCTGTGGGATCTACTCCGAATCGCCGTTGAGGAGTGGAACAATCTGGACCCCTTGATGAACTTGTGGATAGTATACCAAGACGAATACAGGCAAGCATCAATGCAAGAGGACGTGCTACTGGGTATTAGAGGTACCGGTGTGTACAGCAATGTGGACCACCACCTCTGGTGTCGCTGTATGGTGGTACAACATGCAATGTGTGGTTTTCACGAGCAATAAAAACGGCGGAATTGACGTTTATGTTGGTCTCTATTCCAATTTTCTGAACATGTTCCGGAACTCTCGGAACCGAGGTGATGCAAAATTTCCTTTGATATATGTAAAATATCATGGTGCTTGAAAAATGTATGGCTACATGCTTGTCGGTTGTGCGAACCCTATGCCTTCAACTACATACGTAAGCAGTTTATTATGTTGTCGAAACAGCGTTGGTCAGTTATATTCCACGGTCAGAGTTATCCCATACATAAACTGTCTCTTCAAAAGCATCCAGACATGTATTAGTGGACATTAATGTGGGATGTGTCCACTCTTCGCCTGTATGACTTCTTGAACTGTGCGGTGGGCCGTTTCATTGCGGTGTCTGAATGTCTTTGGAGGAATGGCAGCCCATTTTTCCTCAAGAGCCGAAACCAGAGAAGGTGACGTTCGACATTGTGGTCTGAAGCGAAGTCGACGTGCTAACCCATCCCAGTGTTGTTCCATTGGGTTCGGGACGGGAGTGTGGGCAAGCCAGTCCATTTAAAGAATGGTATTGGTGAAGATCATTTCCTTCCAGGTGCTTTTATGACAGGATGCATTCTTATGTTGATACAGTCCTCGTCACCAAGCTGTTCCCCTACTGTAGCCAGTAAAACCCGTAAAATGTGTTCATATTCTGCTGCATTTAGCGTTTTCTTAAGCGTCGTAATGGGACTGTACCCTAACCATGTAAAACACTGCCAACCGTAAGCATAATCTCTTCCCTTGTTCACTGTTGGCACTGCACATGGGAACTTAACAGCACGACTGTCCGTGCTGGAAAAGGCGCGCTCAGCTCCCAAAGTTCCAAAGAATCAGCTATGCGTGAGGGGTACAATGTACTGCGTCATCTCACTATGGATAGCAGTGCTCCACAAAAACCATGTGACTAATTGGCGTTGACGAGTGTTTGGCGGGGGTAGCTTCCATGTAGTTTACGTTTACATTTGCACATGACGAGCGGAATGCGTGTGAAGAGTTGCGTCCCCGCACTCGCAGCCAGTGGCTGCGAGCTTCTCACCGGAAGCGCCGGAATAAAAAGAAGGGCACGCGAGGGTAGGGGACACGCGTAGCCCGTCTGTCTTGCGTCGTGTTACGTACGGCGCGGCGCGGCCTGGACAATGACCCGACTGGACTGCGGCTGCCGACCTTGGCATCACTTGCGGCGAGAAACCGCTCAAGGCTACCTCCTCTCGCCTCTAATCCACTCACCACTTTGTCTTCCCCAGCAAAGGTCACGGGACGGAACGAGCCAAAGAAAGACGTCACCTGTTGACATTCCAGTACCGAACGTTTAGTCGAAACGTCAATTAACCGGAAGCACTCCAGTCGGCGCGGCGTATCCAAATTTACGCGAGCGCCGTATAAAAGCCCCGTTGGCGGTGTCCCCTCCCGTACCAACCATCATTGTTGTTGTCCTGTGTTGACCGCTGAATATTTGCTTGTGACGAGGGCCGTTGCATATCGAATGTGTTTGCTACTGAGCAACGAATATTCCACAAAAACTGAAATATCGCCTCTTTACTGCCTAAACGTTTCTTTATTCGTATGCTTTTTCCTGCGCAATTAGTTAGTAGCCGAATCGATAGCTGTCGAATCTCTCCAATTCGCTACCCTCGGTGGCTTCGACCGCGATCTCTCTCGTGTTAAGGTTTGAAACCAACATTTAGTGGAGGTGAAAAAAGCCGAGTCTCCATCACTACACACTGTACGAAGTCGGCAGCTAAGTTTTCTCATTCACGAAGTATATTTTTAACAATTGAAAGATTTGTTTTATTAGTATTACACATGTGTAGTAGATTTAACCTATTTTCTCCGAAATTCCCAATATTAATGCAATAGTTAAAGCTTTTACATTGAGTCAAGTGAAAGGATAACAAACAGTTCTTTCTTGTTACTGACAATAGAATTACAGTACTTCAAAGAATTTCTGTTTTTGTCGAACTTGAGTCATTTTAAACAGCGCTTCCACGGATATAGAAAACAAAATATCAGATTGGCAGGAAGCATTTAGTTTTTTGTCGATTGCTCAGCAATATATGTGACCTGTTTTATTATGCTTTTGTAAGAAGTGACAATCGTTTCTATCCTTCATTTCCAGTTCTTAAACAAATTTAGATTTTATGTTTTACGACTTCTGCTTAATTCAGTGCAGATATTGCAACAATATCAAGATAATAAGCATAATATATTAGGAAGCATGCTTTTAGAGGAAACTCTTGTAGTGAGATATTGACATTCTGTCGTCTCAAAAACTTCGTTATACATCGACTTTTAAGATTTGACGATAGGGCTGTCATCTCTCCCGATATATTAGGACGATAACCGTTGTGGAACTACTTGTCCAGACATCCCGACAAGACCCAATTTTGTCCCGATTTCGCAAGATACTGTTTCGAGCTTGGCTCAAGTACTGAAGTAACGCAATCAGTTAGCTCATCATGTAAATACAGCCGCAGTTAGTTTTACTTATGCCATCAAGTTTATGTTGACGAGGTCGTCTCACAGATGGCGTTGCGTTTTGTGTATCATGTATCGACGCTCAAAGCACCTTCTACGTGTAGCGCCATCAATCGAGAAAATATCAGCTTTCTACTGTAGTACAGGGCTGGAACTATTTACGCAGCGCCACGCGGAAGAATCGAGCAGTTCCCATTTGAATGGCGATCTGATAAGACGATTCTTTCTAAACTTAATACGAACAACGAGTGGAAGTGTTTAGTGCGGGTATATAGGGCGTGAAGTGTATACTGTCGTGTTCTTCTATGACTGAAGTGTTATTGTCTATTGCTTACCGTCTACTAAACTTATCGTAGCTTACAAAAATGCCTAACGGTGAAAAGAGAGCGTGTCATTTTGCGGGTGATTACACAGAAGAGTGGTCTTTTGTCAAGCAAGAACGTACGGGATCAGGAAGCGTTATGTGAGATTTGTAGCTGTTTCAGCTCAGTAATTTACGGAGGTAAGGCAGGTGTGAGGCATCACATTTCTACGAAGAATCATACAGTTAGATTCACGGTAGCATTGGCATCAAAGCCATTTCTGTATTCATGATTAATGAAGACACCCAGGCAGAATTGCTCGTTGCTGCTGCAGAACTAACAACAGCTTACAAAGTTGTCAGGCATCATCAGTCCCTAGTTGTTTTGACCGTGCCGTAAGACTGCATCCTGACTCAAAAGTCGCCGCAAAGAAGTCTGCAGCATGGACCACACTCCGCTTACGAATTCATAGAAGAGTTACAAGAAGTTTCATTCCTTTAGTGGTTCAGTCCTTTCCTGAAACTGACGGGATCCGACAGAAGCTGTTGCAGTTTGATTCGCTGAATGACGAAACATCGGAGGCAATTGCAAAGTTTTATCTAGGCACTTTAAGACAAATTCCATTAGATAAATTAAGCGCTTTTTGTGGAGACAGTAGCAAATAGCAACTTCGGAGTGCTTCATCGACGCGGCAGCGGAATGTGTTTCACGACATTAAAAAAGAGCTAGAAAGAAATGTAGAAGGAACTGGATGGCCTGCCCATATTCTCCACAATACTATATCAAGCGCTGCTGAAGTCTTAACTGTCGGCATTGAAAAAAAATGCTCCTGAAAATATTTAATTATTTTTCAATATGCACTGGATGGATAGAGAAGCTGAAAGAGTTCTACTTATACATTGATGTCAATCGTCAGACTCTTCTCATTCAAAAATTAGATGGCTGTAGTTTTGGATTCCATTAAAAATTTATTGACGTCGAAGACAGGCCACCTAAAATAACTTCAGACTTTTTCAGCAGCCAATCAGTGAAATTTGCTTCATGTTTCTGCAGTCAAACTTGGCTCTGTTGGAAAAAAAAAATAAAAAGCATCGAGAAGAATGAAGTCTCGATAATTGAAAAATAAATATATTAATCGACACTCAAAGATGTCTGAATGAATGGAAGACCGGCAATTTCATTGACATGCAAACCAAGATGAATTTGAACAAGTTAAAGAAGGAGAACCCTAACCAAGAAATAATTACTTTGATTTCGAAATTTGATACTATGGCTTTCTATACCATAGCATTTGATTAACACCCGTGGAAGAAAGGTGGATTTACTTTCCTAAGGAAACCAAAAATCCTGAAGGCTAATGCCAACTGCTAAAGTTATGAAAGTATTTGCTTTTTATTCGAGCACACAACGCTACTGTGGAAAGAGTACATATTTTCACTGCTGGCCCAGGGACTGTCGAATCAGTCTTATGCTGCCTGTTTAACTACAAGCTGATTTACATGGTTTTATTAAAAGGGAAAAGAGACATGCTGAAAAAGATGAAATCCTCTGAAACATGTGGTGTACCAACTACTTCTGCCACAACAAGTTCCATGTAATTGTGTTCTAAACAAAAAGTAATTACGTTAAATAATTGTTTACTTACTTTTTGCACTGGGGCCTCAGAATGTTCCGACGAGGTCCCAGCTAGATATGGCAAACCTGTCCGAGGATCAACATACATCCTAACTTTCAAATCATGGAAATGTCTCTGCAAGTATTTTGAAGCATGTTTGAAGCATACTCTTCTGTAGACATTCGGCTTACAATTCTTCCTATTCAAAGCAAGGATACAAACATTGCTCCGTGCTTCATCAGTTTTCAGATTACGGGAAAGACCTTGCAATTAATATTCCATAAATTACCGCACGTATTTTTACAAGACAGATGAATAATGGCTCACATCATACAATTCGTAATATACTACTGCCCATTAAAATTGCTACACCAAGAAGAATTGCAGATGATAAACGGGTATTCATTGGACAAATATATTATACTAGAACTGACATGTGATTACATTTTCACGCAATTTGGGTGCATCGATCCTGAGAAGTCAGTACCCAGAACACCCACCTCCGGCCGCAATAACAGCCTTGATACGCGTCGGCATTGAGTCAGAGCTTGAATGGCGTGTACAGGTACAGCTGCCCATGCAGCTTCAGCACGATACCACAGTTCATCAAGAGTAGTGACTGGCGTATTGTGACGAGCCAGTTGCTCGGCCACCATTGACCAGACGTTTCAATTGGTGAGAGATCTGGCCAGGGCTGCAGTCGAATATTTTCTGTATCCATAAAGGCCCGTACAAGACCTGCAACATGCAGTCGTGCATTATCCTGCTGAAATGTAGCGTTTCGCAGGGATCGAATGAAGGTTAGAGCCACGGGTCGTAACACATCTGAAATGTAACGTCCACTGTTCAAAGTGCCGTCAATGCGAACAAGAGGTGACCGAGAGGTGTAACCAATGGCACCCCATACCATCACGCCGGGTGATACGCCAGTATGGCGATGACGAATACACGATTCCAATGTGCTTTCACCGCCATGTCGCCAAACACGGATGCGACCATCATGATGCTGTTAACAGAACCTGGGTTCATCCGAAAAAATGACGTTTTGCCATTCGTGCACCCAGGTGCGTCGTTGAGTACACCATCGCGGCGCTACTGTCTGTGATGCAGCGCCGGCCGGGGTGGCCGAGCGGTTCTAGGCGCTTCAGTCTGGAACCGCGCGCCCGCTACGGTCGCAGGTTCGAATCTTGCCTCAGGCATGGGTGTGTGTGATGTCCTTAGGTTAGTTAGGTTTAAGTAGTTCTAAGTTCTTGGGGACTGATGACGTTAGAAGTTGAGTCCCATAGTGCTCAGAGCCATTTGAACCATTTGTAGTGTTTGGTAACGAAAGCAGCCAGTAACGAACTCAACGCGAGTTAGTAAACGCGCCTTTGTAGCTCGATGCACACACACACACACACACACACACACACACACACACACACACACACACACACACACACACCTCAGTTATCCGAAGCGCCCGTCGGGGGTTTTTCCTGATACTGACCTCATGAGGCCGGCCTTCTCCTGTGAGGAGAGCGAGTTCGCATCCAGGCACGGGGCCGGCGCTGTACTGGTTTCGCGGTCGTTAGCATAAAGCGCGGGAAGTGTGTAGTGCCGACGTAGACAACTCCCACTTTCGGTGAGGGCCGCCGCACACCAAATGCAGGAATAACTTAAGCGCCTTCCAAACAATCGAATTTCTTTCCTCAGTCGACTTCTTGGCGGCGAGCGCTTCTCCTGCAGCGCTCGTGCCGTTTTGTACGTGTACTGAGTCTCGTCTGTTACGAGTGGTCGTTTTCGTTTACACGCCACGACAAAATAACTTATTTTGGGAAAGCTGTCTGCTGTGCATTTTGGAACCTGCACGAAGAAATTGAGGTTGTAAGGGACCATCCGTTGTGACCAAAACAAACTTCATTGTGGAGGTTCGTGACAAAGATCGCTTGGTAAATTGTGAACTGAAAGAATAAGAAAAGTGTCGTCCCAACAATTCAGTATATCTGTAGATCTAGGTCTGCATCTACATCTACACGAATACTCAACAAATGACATTTAAGTGCCTGGCAGAGGAATCGTGGAACCATCTTCACAATAAATTTCTATTATTCCAGTCTCGTACAGCGCGCGGAAAAAACGAACACCTATACCTCTCCGTGCGAGTTCTGTTTTCCCTTATTTTATTATGATGATCGTTTCTCCCTATGTATGTCGGCATCAACAAAATATTTTCACATTGGGAGAAGAAAATTGGTGATTGAAATTTCGTGAGAAAATTCTGCCGCAACGAAAACTGCTTTTGTTTTAATGATGTCCACCCCAAATCCTGTATTGTTTCAGTGACACTTTCTCCCCTACTCCGCGATAATACAGAACGTGCTGTCTATCTATGAAGTTTCTCGATGTACTCCATCAGTGCTGCTGGTAAGTTCCTATGGGACCAAACTGCTGAGGTCGTCGGCCCTAGGCTTACACACTATTTAATCTCACTTTAACTAACTTACGCTAAGGACAACACACACACCCATGCCCGATGGAGGACTCGAACCTCCGACGGGGGGAGACACGCGAACCGTGGCAAGGCGCCCTAGACCACGTGGGTATACTCCGTGAATCCTATCTGGGAATGATCCCACACCGCACAGCAGTATTCTAAAAGAGGGCGGACAAGCGTAGTGTAGTCAGTCTCCTTGGTAGATCTGGTACATATTCTAAGTGTTCTACCAATATAACGCAGTCTTTGGTTAGCGTTCCCCACAACATTTTCTGTGTGTTCGTTCCAATTTAAGTCGTTCGTGATTGTGACTCCTAGGTATTTAGTAATGTTGAATTTGCGGCCTTGAGATTTGACTAATTTATCGTGTAACCGAAGTTTAACGGATTCCTTTTAGCACTCATACGAATGGCCGGCCGCTGTGAGCGAGCAGCTCTAGGTGCTTCAGTCCGGAACTGCGCTGCTGCTACGGTCGCAGGTTCGAATCCTGCCTCGGGCACGGCTATGTGTGATGTCCTTAGGTTAGTTACGTTTAAGTAGTTCTAAGTTCTGGGGGTTGATGACCTCAGATGTTAAGTCTCATAGTCCTCAGAGCCATTTGCGTGTCTGTCTTGGCAACAATAAAGCGTTCACTAAGCTGTTCGTAGTAGCTTATCCGCATTCCTATTTTCTTATTCATTATTAAATCTACTCCTGCATTGCCCCTATTTGATTTTGTATTTATAACATTGTATTCACCTGACCAGGGGTCCTGTCCCTCCCGCCACCGAACTTCTCTAATTCCCAGTATATCTAACTTTAATCGATCCATTTCCCTTTTTACATTTGATAACGTACCTGCCCGATTAAAGGATCCACCATTCCACGCTCCGACCCGTAGAATGCCTGTTCTGTTTCTCCTGATGACGAGATCCTCCAGAGTAGTCCCGGAGATTCAAATAGGGGACTGTTTTACCTCCGCAACATTTTACCCAAGAGGACGCCATCATCATTTAACCATACAGTAGAGCTGCATGTTCTCGGGTAAAATGACAGCGATAGTTTCCCCTTGTTTCCTGGCGTTCCCAGTACCAGCACAGGAAGGCCGTTTTGGTTGATGTTACAAGGCTAGATCACTCAAGCATCTATACTGTTGCACTAGTAGAAGGCGACTGCCCCTCTTCACTAACCACACGTTTGTCTGGTCTCTCAATAGGTACCCTACCGTTGTGGTAGCCCCTACGGTACAGCTATCTGTACCGCTGAGGCACGCAAGCCTCCCCACCAACGGCAAGATCCATGTGGCGGAAGGGGGAGGGAGGGGGGCGTAGGCTTTTTCGCCATCAGTAGTTATTTTGCTGTCCAAACAAAAAAACTAGTCCACTACCCTGAGTGCCTCAATTTTTTATTGTAATTCCCTCAGCATCATCTTGTTTAATTGGACTACTTTCCATTACTCTTCTTGTCCTTTAGTTGATATTCATTTAATACCGTCTTTTCATGACACTGTCCGTTCCATTCAACTGCTCTAAGTCATGTACCATCTCTGATAGAATTACAGTGTCAGTGAAAATATTTTTTTTTATTTTTTCTCTCGGAACTTTACTTTCCTTTTCAATTTTCTCCTTGCTTTCCTTTATTACCAGTTCAATCATCAAACTAAATAACGTCCAGCCTCACTCCCTTCTCAACTACTGCTTCCCTTTCCATGTTCTGGTACTCTTATAGTAATTGCATTCTGATTTCTATGCAAGTTGTAGATAACCTTTCGCTCCCTGTAAGTTACCCCTGCTTCCTTCAGAATTACAGAGTGTGTTTTCCAAAAAACTAGGTCTCTAAATCTACAAATGCTATATATAAACTTGGTTTGCCTTTCGTGAACCTAAGATAAGTATTAGGGTCAATATTTTCTCCTGCTTTCCTACATCTCTCCAAGACCCAAACTGATCTTCCTTGAGGTTGGCTTCTGTCAGTTTTACCATTCTCTACATAATTCGTGACAGTATTTGGCAACTTCTGGTAACCTCCGCACCCATTAGTACCTCCGTTCCGTACTGTTTGCTGCCGCCGAGTCCTGTAATAAATCTCAAGTATTCAAACTGTGGTTTTCTCAGTTGCTTTCACGCGCCGGAGTAAGACAATGGGAGCTGCCAATCGAACCCAGTCTACCACGCCATGGTGGGCAATGAGTACAAGGACCGACAATGAGTCAGCTGCGGTGCGAGGTTGTGGCTGTGCCCTTGGGCGTTCGTAGAAACGTATCTAAGAGGGGGCAAAATTCCAAAAGTTCAATTTTTTATATAACTGATTAATATTAACATGGACGTCACCTTTTTTATTCAACGATCTGAAATTACACCCTCATAAGATTAAACTCACGGTATGCAACGAGTTATGGGAAAAAAACTAACAAACATCCACAAGAAATATTTATTCATATTGCCACGAAGTTAGGTTGAAACTCAGAATTAAAAATCTGAAATCGAAAAGAAAGTCAGACGAATTGAGAAAATCCTATTGAATGTCAACAAAAATTAGCAACAATAGACAGACTTTGAAATGAAGAAACGTGGAATAAACTTGAAAAAAGCCTTCTCCAACTTAAATGACAAAAATAACACTTCGTTTGCTTACAGAACTTCAGAACTGATGGTGTTACTGGATGTACGGCATTTTCTCGCGTTCAATTTTTTTTTCTTAAAGAAATATGGGACTTCTGAGGGTCACGCAGACTGCTGCCAATTGTGTGTTGCGCCGGTAATCAGCGCATCAGTGTGCTGGATCCGTTCCTTTCTGCAACACGATAAAAGCATTACGAGTAAGTGCCAAATAAGAGATTGAGAGCACTACAGGCGTTGGACAAAAGTATGGAAAAATCGTGAGAAATAAATTAGATGCTAATGAAACGGCACGTTGCGCTGTTGTACACTACTGGCCATTAAAATTGCTACACCAAGAAGAAATCCCGATGATAAACAGGTATTCATTGGACAAATATATTATACTAGAACTTACATGTGATTACATTTTCAAGCAATTTGGGTGCATAGATCCTGAGAAATCAGTACCCTGGCCGTAATAAAGGCCTTGATACACCTGGGCATTGAGTCAAACAGAGCTTGGATGGCGTGTACAGGTACAGCTGCCCATGCAGATTCAACACGATACCACAGTTCATCAAGAGTCTGGTGTATTGCGACGAGCCAGTTGCTAGCCATTGACCAGACGTTTTCAGTTGGTGAGAGATATGGAGAATGTGCTGGCCAGGGCAGCAGTCGAACATTTTCTGTATCCAGAAAGGCCCGTACAGGACCTGCAACCTGCGGTCGTGCATTATCCTGCTGAAATGTAGGGTTCCGCAGGGATCGAATGAAGGGTAGAGCCACGGGTCGTAGCACATCTGAAATGTAACGTCCACTGTTCAAAGTGCCGTCAATGCGAACAACAGGTGACCGAGACGTGTAACCAATGGCACCCCATACCATCACGCCGGGTGAAACGCCAGTATGGCGATGACGAATACACGCTTCCAATGTGCGTTCACCACGATGTCGTCAAACACGGATGCGACCATCATGATGCTGAAAAAAGAACCTGGATTCATCCGAAAAAATGTTTTGCCATTCGTGCACCCAGGTTCATCGTTGAGTACACCATCGCAGGCTCTCCTGTCTGTGATGCAGCGTCGAAGGTAACCGCAGCCTTGGTCTCCGAGCTAATAGTCCATGCTGCTGGAAACGTCGTCGAACTGTTCGTGCAGATGGTTGTCGTCTTGCAAACGTCCCCATCTGTTGACTCAGGGATTGAGACGTGGCTGCACGATCCGTTACAGCCATGAGGATAAGACGCCTATCATCTCGACTGCTAGTAATACGAGGCCGTTGGGATCCAGCACGGCGTTCCGTATTACCCTCCTGAGCCCACAGATTCCATATTCTGCTAACAGTCATCGGATCTCGACCAACGCGAGCAGCAATGTCGCGATATGATAAAAAGCAATCGCGATAGGCTACAATCCGACCTTTATCAAAGTCGGAAACGTGATGGTCCACATTTCTCCTCATTACACGAGGCATCACAACAACGTTTCACCAGGCAAAGCGGGTCAACTGCTGTTTGTGTATGAGAAATCGGTTGGAAACTTCCCTCATGTCAGCACGTTGTAGGTGTCGCCACCGGCGCCAACCTTGTGTGAATGCTCTGGAAAGCTAATCATTTGCATATCACAGTATCTTCTTCCCGTCGGTTAAATTTCGCGTGTGTAGCACGTCATCTTCGTGGTTTAGCAATTTTAATGGCCAGTAGTGTACATGTTGTTGTTGTTGTGGTCTTCAGTCCTGAGACTGGTTTGATGCAGCTCTCCATGCTACTCTATCCTGTGCAAGATTCTCCATCTCCCAGTACCTACTGCAGCCTACATCCTTCTGAATCTGCTTAGTGTATTCATCGCTTGGTCTCCCTCTACGATTTTCACCCTCCACGCTGCCCTCCAATACTAAATTGGTGATCCGTCGATGTCTCAGAACATGTCCTACCAACCGCTCCCTTCTTCTAGTCAAGTTGTGCCACAAGCTCCTCTTCTCCCCAATTTTATTCAATACCTCCTCATTAGTTATGTGATCTACCCATCTACTCTTCAGCATTCTTCTGTAGCACCATATTTCGAAAGCTTCTATTCTCTTCTTGTCTAAACTATTTATCGTCCACGTTTCACTTCAAACCGTGGCTACTCTCCATACAAATACTTTCAGAAACGACTTCCTGACATTTAAATCTATACTCGATGTTAACAAATTTTTCTTCTTCAGAAACGCTTTCCTTGCCATTACCAGTCTACATTTGATATCCTCTCTACTTCTACCATCATCAGTTATTTTGCTCCGCAAATAGCAAAACTCCTTTACTACTTTAAGTGTCTCATTTCCTAATCTAATTCCCTCAGCATCACCCGACTTAATTAGACTACATTCCATTATCCTCGTTTTACTTTTGTTGATGTTCATCTTATATACTCCTTTCAAGACACTGTCCATTCCGTTCAACTGCTCTTCTAGGTCCTTTGCTGTCTCTGACAGAATTACAATGTCATCGGCGAACCTCAAAGTTTTTATTTCTTCTCCATGTATTTTAATACCTACTCCGAATTTTTGTTTCCTTTACTGCTTGCTCAATGTACAGATTGAATAACATCAGGGATAGGCTACAACCCTGTCTCACTCCCTTCCCAACCACTGCTTCCCTTTCGTGTCCCTCGACTCTTATAACTGCCATCTGGTTTCTGTACAAATTGTAAATAGCCTTTCGCTCCCTGTATTTTACCCCTGCCACCTTCAGAATTTGAAAGAGAGTATTCCAGTCAACATTGTCAAAAGCTTTCTCTGAGTCTACAAATGCTAGAACCGTAGGTTTGCCTTCCCTTAATCTTTCATCTAAGATAAGTCGTAGGGTCAGTATTGCCCCACGTGTTCCAACATTTCTACGGAATCCAAACTGATCATCCCCGAGGTCGGCTTCTGTCAGTTTTTCCATTCGTCTGGAAAGAATTCGCGTTAATATTTTGCAGCTGTGACTTATTAAACTGATAGTTCGGTAATTTTCACATCTGTCAACACCTGCTTTCTTTGGGATTGGAATTATTATATTCTTCTTGAAGTCTGAGGGTATTTCGCCTGTCTCATACATCTTCCTCACCAGTTTTTAGAGTTTAGAGTTTAGACTGGCTCTTCCAAGGCTGTCAGTAGTTCTAATGGAATGTTGTCTACACCGGGGGCCTTGTTTCGACTCATGTCTTTCAGTGCTCTGTCAAACTCTTCACGCAGTATCATATCTCCCATTTCATCTTCATCTACATCCTCTTCCATTTCCATAATATTGTCCTTAAGTACATCGCCCTTGTATAGACCCTCTATATACTCCTTCCACCTTTCTGCTTTCCCTTCTTTGCTTAGAACTGGGTTTCCATCAAAGCTCTTGATATTCATGCAAGTGGTTCTTCTTTCTCCAAAGGTCTAATTTTTCTGTAGGCAGTATCTATCTTACCCCTAGTGAGATAAGCGTCTACATCCTTACATTTGTCCTGTAGCCATCCCTGCTTAGCCATTTTGCACTTCCTGTCGATCTCATTTTTGAGACGTTTGTATTCATTTTTCCTTCTTCATTTACTGCATTTTTATTTTTTCTCCTTTCATCATTTAAATTCAATATTTCTTCTGTTACCCAAGGGTTTCTACTAGCCCTCGTCTTTTTACCTATTTGATCCTCTGCTGCCTTCACTATTTCATCCCTCAAAGCTACCCATTCTTCTTCTACTGTATTTCTTTCGCCCATTCCTGTCTATTGTTCCCTTATGCTCTCCCTGAAACTGTGTACAACCTCTGGTTCTTTCAGTTTATCCAGGTCCCATCTCCTTATCCCACCATTTTGCAGTTTCTTCAGTTTTAATCTACAGTTCATAACCAATAGATTGTGGTCAGAAATGTCTTACAATTTAAAACCTGGTTCCTAAATCTCTGTCGTACCATTATATAATCTATCTGATACCTTTTAGTATCTCCAGGGTTCTTCCATGTATACAACCTTCTTTCATGATTCTTAAACCATGTGTTAGCTATGATTAAGTTATGCTCTGCGCAAAATTGTACCAGGCGGCTTCCTCTTTCATTTCTTAGCCCCAATCAATATTCACCTTCTATGGTTCCATCTCTCCCTTTTCCTACTCTTGAATTCCAGACACCCATGACTATTAAATTTTCGTCTCCCTCCACTACCTGAATAATTTTTTCTTATCTCATCATACATTTCATCAATTTCTTCATCTGCAGAACTAATTGGCATATAAACTTGTACTACTGTAGTAGGCGTGTGCTTCGTGTCTGTCTTGGACACAATAATGCGTTCACTATGCTGTTTGTAGTAGCTTACCCGTACTACTATTTTTTTATTCATTATTAAACCTACTCCTGCATAGTGTACATAGTGACTATTAAATTCACAGAATTTCAAGACGCGGTCGGCAACACTAAGTAAGTAGTTTAGTAGTATCGTACACAATCATTGCTGGACATTAGCGAGAATTCGATAATGAGTAAAAAAAATCCTGTACCCGTATTCCAAGAGGGAGCAAACGAACCCACTCTTGTCCCGGCCCACCCTTCCCCCCTCCCCCCCCCCCTCCCCCATCTTTCGGATGCCTATGGCTGCACCTATAAGGTGAACAGGTAACTTCACGCTGGGGCTTGCCTTGTAGACTAATGACCACTCCAGACTAAATAGACAAGCAGGTCCCGTGATGGACGCCCCGCCTGATCGTACGTCATCGGCCGCCGGAGAGTTTCCGGTGGCAGCTGCTGCTTCATAGCGGGGACGGCGCTTATTTGGAGTCGCGAGTGTTATGTCTGGCCAGTGGTTTGTTTCTCCAGTGCGCCTCTGATGCTCTGCTGCCTGTTTCCCATTCTGAGCGCTGGAAGTGCGTCACTCGCTGCGAGCTGTGCCGCGGGAGTGCTCAATGTCCAGCACGCACGGCAGCTGTTTCTGCTCCGTCTCCGTTGGCGACAGATAAAAATGAAGTCCCTCACAGTCCGACACGTGCCTGAAAGGACTGTTAAACCTGTAAGGGATCTCTTTACCGGTGAATAACAAAGTGATTCCAGAATGCGTGCTGCTCTGTTTTGGAACTTCCTGGCGGATTAAAACTGTCTGCCGACCGGAACTAGGACCTATTCTCCTACTGAGAAGAATAGAGAATAGAACAGAATAATTTTATTGTCGTTAGGCCATTAAGGCAATAGACAAAGTCATACATATAATACAATATAATTCATGTTGCAATAGAGCAATAGGTTTGTTATTACAGTGTAATACTACAATTGATGAAATCCTACAAAGTCATACTTATAACACTATATAATTCCTGTTGCAAAAGAGCAATAGATTTTTTTTATTACAGTATAATATTACAATTGACAAGGTCATACATTTTATACAATATAATTCATGTCGCAAAAGAACAATAGGTTTGGTATTACATGGTTATATTACGATTGGTGAAATCCTACAAAGTCATACTTATATTACTATACAATTCCTGTGGCAAAAGAGTAATCGGTTTGTTATTACAGTATAATTTTACAATTGATAAAATCCTTTATGTCGTAGAATGGGTGGGCAACTAACCAGTCATACAGTGCTTGTTTGAATGGTTGCTCTGGTAAATCTCGCATAGCTAGTGGAAGTTTATTAAATAATTTGTGCCCCATTAGTTCATAACAGTTCAGTGATTTTGAGTGTCTGTGGAATGGAATATAAATACATCTATTCGTCCTAGTGTTGTAGCAATGTATATTTTCTCTGCGTTTAGCTTTGGGTAGCTTCTTTTTCATGTAGATTAAAACATAGTATATATATATATATATATATATATATTGAAAACACAGAAGCAATCAAGCAAAATCATTCGCAGTGAAAAACGACAGTATGACAAACGGCGACTGACAGAGATCGAATCGGACTTCATGAAGAACAATACAAGAAACTTCTACAGAACGTTCAGAGAAAATATGACTGGATATCAACCACCCAACTTGTGCTTCAGAAGACCAGATGGAACCCTAGAAACCAATACCAAAAACAATTGTGACATTCTGGCAAAGTACTTTGAAAAACTGCTCAACACGGACCCCCCCATGGAAGAAATGATGACAGAAACGAGCACATACAATCCAGATAGTGAACCTCCAACTCTAGAAGAAGTTAAAGAAATGATAAAGTCACTCAAGAATCGTAGAGCACCAGGAGAAGATGGCATCATCGCGGAAATCTGGAAGTTGCAAGACCCAGAACTCACCAAAGACATCCACAGGATCTTGGAAGACATCTGGAAGACCATGAAAATTCCTGGCGACTGGAAAACTGCCCTGATACACCCACTACACAAAAAAGGTGACAAGACTGACCCGAACAACTACAGAGGAATATCCCTACTACCGGTCACATACAAGATCCTCTCTAAAGCTTTACTGAACAGACTAGAATGCCAAGTGACAAGACTGACCCGAACAACTACAGAGGAATATCCCTACTACCGGTCACATACAAGATCCTCTCTAAAGCTTTACTGAACAGACTAGAATGCCAAACCGACCACTTGATTGGGGAATACCAAGCAGGCTTCCGTAAATGGCGGTCTTGTGCGGAACAAATTTGGAACCTGAAAATGATTTTACAACACAAACAGAACCTGATCATTACCTTTGTTGACTTCAAAAAGGCGTACGACTCCATCGACCGGAAAACTCTCTTCAAAATTCTAGCCGAATACAAAGTAGACAACAAAACACGGGCTATCATAGAGCAAACTTTAACCAACACGACCTCCAAAGTAAAGTTCTGTGGGGAACTATCAGAGCCCTTTGAAATTCGCAAAGGTGTCCGACAAGGCGATGGCCTCTCACCTCTCCTTTTCAATCTGGTGTTAGATAAGGTCATAAAAGAATGGGAAACATCACAACAGGGGATAACCTTAGGAAACCTACAGATTAAATGCCTGGCTTTTGCAGACGATTTGGCGATTGTCACGAAAGGTATAAAGGAAACAAAAGACACTATTGAAAAACTGCACGAAATCGCTTCCAAAACTGGACTACAGATCTCTTACGAAAAGACACAGTTTATGAGCACAAAGAAACTCTCATCTCTGAACACAAAGTATGGCACGATTTACAAAACGGCAAACTTCAAATACCTCGGTGAAACACTACAAATGAGTGGACATAACAGAGACTCAAACAAAGAAAGAAAGACTAAACTGGACAAGGCATACAAAGTAGTGTGGAATCATTACAACAAGAAGTCTATCTCACAAAAAGCCAAATTACCCCATTACGACACGGTGGTGCTCCCCGAGGCACTATATGCAGCAGAGACCACACTAATCCTAGGGCATACACGTATCAGACAATTAGAAAAAGTAGAACGGAAAATACTTAGGAAAATATTTGGCGCAACTAACAACAATGGAATATGGATCAAGAAACCTACAGAGGAACTGTACAAACATACGGAGACAATCACAGAAAAGATTAGAAAACGCAGACTACAATTCTATGGACACCTATACAGAATGCCATCACACAGGCTGACCAAACAGATCTTTGACTGGGTAACCACTAGAAACAACAAATGGGTGGCAGAGGTAGAAAACGACCTGAACCAGCTCAACATAACAGCAGACACAATAAACGACAGAATAAAGTTCAGAAACATCATTAAGAAAAGTAAACTACATGAGATACAATGCGACAAACGAACAGGCATAAAATGGACCGAAGAACGCAAGCAAGATCACAGCCAGAAGATGAAAGAAATATGGGCAACCAAAAAGGCAATCAAGATGAAGCCGAAGACACAAAGCCGACAAGAAGCATGGACAGAGGACCGGAAACAGAAACACAGCGAGCGAATGAGGGAAGTTTGGGCAGCAAGGAAGGCAGCAAAAGGAACTGGCCATGTAGTTTAGTCCAAATGCGCTCTTTAAGGGCAAAACACCAATAATAATAATAATAATAATAATAATAATATATATATATGTTTACTACTGTCATAATTTTTTGCTCAGAAAACAAAGGTTTACAGTGTGCCTTATATGATGAGCCTGTAATTACCCTAATAGCTTTCTTCTGCAGTAGAAGGATGTCACGCACGCAACTGGAGTTTCCCCATAAAATCATACCATAGGTTATTATGCTTTGGGAGAATGAGAGATAGGATATTGTAACATAATTTTTAGGTACAAAATCCATTAGTCGCTTTAACAGATAGATTACCTAGACAACTTACCACTAAGATACTTGACATGTTGACCCCAAAATAATTTGTCATCCAAATATACCCCTAAAAACTTAACATAACTAGGATCATCAGATGGTAGCTTGTCTTTTAGACTAAATATTATCTGCTGAGTTTTATTTTCATTAAGCAAAAATCCATTTGCTTTAAACCAGTATGATGCTTGAGCAACTGTCTCTGTAACACAAGTTTTAAAGCTATTGAGGTCATTACTGCTGTTCAGAAGAGGAGTATCATCTGCATATAGTACAGTTTTTGATTTAATACATGACGGCAGGTCGTTAATCATTATTAGGGACAGGAAAGGGCCCAGTACAGATCCCTGTGGGACACCAACCTTAACTAGTTCTGCACTAGACAGTTCTTGGCCAACACAGACAGCTTGCTTACGGTTTTGTGAAAATGATCTTAATAGTTTAAGGCTGTTACCTCTAACACCATAGAAGTCCAATTTTTCTAGTAGTAGTGTATGTTCTACACAGTCAAAGGCTTTACGTAGGACAAAAAAAGTGGCTTGAGCGAAGTCTTTATCCTCAAATACTTGATGGATGTATTTTACAACAGCATCTATCACATCAATTGTTGATAAATTTTTCCTAAAACCATATTGAGATCCACTAATAATTCCTATATTATCAAAGTAATCAGATAATTGTTTGTAAATTGTGCATTCCAGAATTTTAGAAAAAGATGGGTCTATGGAAATTGGCCGGTAACTAGAGGCAGAGTCTTTATCCCCTTTTTTTATAAACTGGAACTACCCTAGACAGTTTAAGCTCATCAGGAAAATATCCTTCAGCTAGACATTTGTTTATACAATGTGTTAAGGGGTACACTATACTGCCTATGACTTTCTTCAGTATGTTACAGGATAGGAGAGGTCGACAATAGCGCTATCGACTTCTTCGAGCTACCTATACGTTGGTGTTGGTTAAGGTCGCAGGCATCACACCCTGCAGTTATTCACCCATTTCAGAATTCTTATGATCCACAGCAGCCTTAAAAACAGCAACAACAAAACGGCGGCGTAGTGTAGCGGATAAGTTATTTTGGTTTGTGTGCTGAAAGTTGTTGGTTCGAATCCCGTCAGGTACAATTTGCTTGTTTTACATCTTTATCGAAACAACTGCGATCATTATTTCTATTAAAATAATTGGCTTAGAAAATAATTTTTTGTATTTATAATTCATTGTCCCGTCATTTTAATCATCGTATTAATTTTTTATTTGCTCTCATTATTTATTTCCTCTTATTATTTTTTCGTTTGGAACATTTGTCCGTATGGTTTTAGTTATTTTTAATAAATGTACTGGAAAAATTTAAACTTCCGAGTCTTCCTATCTATCGGTTAGAAAGCAAAATACGAAATGACCTATTTATATTAGGTATGCAGTGGTGCCTTGAATAAATTTGCCAACAATGGAAAGTGGGGCTGCACGAACCTTGTCCCACTACTGAAGTGGTTGTACTGGGTACTGATTTCTCAGGATCTATGCACCCAAATTGCTTGAAAATGTAATCACATGTCAGTTCTAGGATAGTACAGTTGTCCAATGAATACCCGTTTATCATCTGCATTTCTTCTTTGTGTGGCAATTTTAATGGCCAATAGTGTAGTTCCTCTAGCACAACAACGCTGTCACTGAAACAGAGTCTGTTGTCGAGCAGTTCTTGGCCTGAAATGACAGCTGTTTCGCACACACGCTGTGACCTTACACTGTTCACTAGAATGAAAATGCACCTGAAAGGGAAGCGCTTTCGCGCCGTAGCAGAGGTGAATCGTAAATCGCTGGAGGCACTACGCAGCGTGACTGCGGACGACGACGAGTGGCGTCCCAGTGCGTCGCTGTTCATTAGGGCGAGTGCTTCCGCGCAGAAGTGGCGCCAGCAGTGCTCTGCAGACACGTGACGCAAGTTCCAGGTGCGCTCGGACGTCCGCTCGCTGCTTCTAGGGCTGTAGAAACATCTGCAAGAGGGTGCCACAAAGACTTTCTTAGAGCAAAGATCTTTGGCGATCTGTAAACTTCTATTGCGCAGGCGCAGTAAACGTTTTGAAAATAGGAGATTTTTGTATTGTTAAAACGCTTGTCTTCCTTCCTACGTAGATGGCCAAGTGAAATGTTAGTGATCAACGCAACAGTTCTCTCAGTTCACGGATGAAATGACAGGTAAGGCATGTTCCTTTCCGCCCGCAATACAATTATCAGAAGCGGCTAATCCATGCTCAGTCAGTGATCCCACGCCGCCATACTTTTTTTTTTCGGCGTAAATTAACTGTTAACAATTTTACATTGAAGATAATAAAACTCTTTTAGGATTATGTGCGCATGATTGCACAGTTCTTTTAAAGCAATGGAAATAGCGGGTCAGTGACATAAAATATGTGTATTTTCGAGAGTCTGAATAATACATTTCACGTAATGTTATTAAACCACATTTCACCTGTTAAACACCGGAATAAGAGGTTTATTCGCGAGCTCTCCCTCTCTCATGCGGTCAGCTATGAATTATTACCGACTTGCGCCACAATATAGTCGACAGAGATTATCTACTATACATTGTTAACAAGACTCGCGTGCAGTTTGTCTGTCGAAGTAGGCCGCTGCGCGAAACGCTTGGACAACCAGAATAATCGCAATCAAAATTTGTTTTAGTTAACGTTAGTGATAATCTTGCTCCTATAGTGCTCTTTTGCAGCCTGTTTATGTTCCTTTTACTAATTTGAGTTCAGGCAGTATGTATTTACAATGTTTTTGTGTAACACGTTTCGAAGTTTTCATACATTATTTGTCTAACCCATCCTATTATGCCTTGTGGTTTTTCTCTGCCGCCGAAAGATGCAGCGTTAGGTTTCCAGTTTCCTGCTCTAAAAACAATGTGCATCAGGCTCTCCTAACCGGTGTGCCTCAACGTTGTGATGTGCTGCACAGTTCTGCGAATTATATCGTCAAATTTTGCTCTATCCACAGGTCTGAACATTATAAATTTGTATTACGACACTTATTACCTGCTAACAACTTCTTTACAACTAATTTCCAGACAGACTGAACGGTCAGTGCCTGTTACGGCGGGAAGTGTTGAGTTCCGCATGCCCGTAACTAGAGCGATGGTAAAAATTTGGAGCATTGATTACATTTTTCTTCCTACATTGTGAAAACACTTTCACTTAGTTAGATTCAATGTATATAAGGCGTAAGTAGGCAGTGGGCCATTTTTTTTTAAATTTTGTGATGGAGAAATCTTTTATTCGGAAATGTGTTTTTTTTCTGCAATGTGAATGCTATTCATAAGATTCATCTGTGGCTGGTCGTGTTTTAAGTAATGTATATAATGTTATCCATATAACCGCTCAAAGATAAGGTGTGTGGATACCGCTAGTGCTTAAAATTTTGAAATAAAATTTTATTATACTTTACCTTCACGCATTATCGGAAAATAAAATATAACATTTAAAAAAATTAGTCTCGCACACATTGTTGAAAAGGTGTTCCTATAAGTGCCTCGTGCGATTTTAAATCGATCCCGGTTACAATCATATATTTGAGACTGTATTATTATGTTATATGTGATTCGAATCAGTAACTCGTAACGGTATTAAATTCCGGATTCAAATGACTTTTTGCATTGCACGTTACACAGGTAGACGTATTTTGGTGCAAGAGGCCTACACGTTCACACATGGCCTATGCTTTCATTCATTCGTACATCGTGCGCCAAATATCCCATAATAATGGAGAGCGCTCAGGGATGTGGAACGTGTAAAGTTATACAATAATAAACAGGAACAGCCACCAAAGTCTCTTCTCCGAAAGATAAGATTATGGACAGTGTTAATCTGTTCAGACTGACGATTATGAGGATTACTTCTAGGTTAATTAATATGAAGAGATTTGCTTCAGTTTTACTAGTGATTTATTTAACCCTTTTCAATTGCGCAATATGTAAGAGTATTGGATGTAAGAGCTAATCTCTTTCTTCCCCTTTCTCAGTCCATCCCCTTCTCCTCCATCTCTTTGTCCATCTCCTCCTCCTCCTCAGCATCTCTCTGTCCACGGCCTCCTCCTCCCTCTTTCTGTCTTTTCCTCCTCCCCTGTCTCTCTCCACCTCCTCCTCCCCTCAATCTCCATCGAAGTTGATTTCCTTTGTCCCCTTTATGCCCAACTCCTCTTGCCCCCCCCCCTCACTCTGTTTCTTTCTCTCTCTCACATCGAGGCTTTTTTGTTGGTAATTCCCAACAAAACATCGATTGCGAATTGAAGTCACTTAAAATGAATAGGTAAATTGGTTGGGATCATTGGTATACAGGGTATGAGAGACCTCTCCTGCTGTTGGGTGTGTGAGGATAGCAGCTCCAAAGATAGTGGTGCGTATAGTTTTAATCTGCAAAGTTTCGTAGTGGTATGCTAATTGGAGCTGATAAGCCAGAAATACAACTTTCCTGTTCTGTATTAAAACCGACTTGAAGAAAAAAACAGCACATTTTTGTGTAAACAATTTTGTTTAAAATTATATGTAAGGAGGAAGAATATACACTCCTGGAAATTGAAATAAGAACACCGTGAATTCATTGTCCCAGGAAGGGGAAACTTTATTGACACATTCCTGGGGTCAGATACATCACATCATCACACTGACAGAACCACAGGCACATAGACACAGGCAACAGAGCATGCACAATGTCGGCACTAGTACAGTGTATATCCACCTTTCGCAGCAATGCAGGCTGCTATTCTCCCATGGCGGCGATCGTAGAGATGCTGGATGTAGTCCTGCGGAACGGCTTGCCATGCCATTTCCACCCGGCGCCTCAGTTGGACCAGCGTTCGTGCTGGACGTGCAGACCGCGTGAGACGACGCTTCATCCAGTCCCAAAGATGCTCAATGGGGGACAGATCCGGAGATCTTGCTGGCCAGGATAGTTGACTTACACCTTCTAGAGCACGTTGGGTGGCACGGGATACATGCGGACGTGCATTGTCCTGTTGGAACAGCAAGTTCCCTTGCCGGTCTAGGGATGGTAGAACGATGGGTTCGATGACGGTTTGGATGTACCGTGCACTATTCAGTGTCCCCTCGACGATCACCAGTGGTGTACGGCCAGTGTAGGAGATCGATCCCCACACCATGATGCCGGGTGTTGGCCCTGTGTGCCTCGGTCGTATGCAGTCCTGATTGTGGCGCTCACCTGCACGGCGCCAAACACGCATACGACCATCATTGGCACCAAGGCAGAAGCGACTCTCATCGCTGAAGACGACACGTCTCCATTCGTCCCTCCATTCACGCCTGTCGCGACACCACTGGAGGCGGGCTGCACGATGTTGTGGCGTGAGCGGAAGACGGCCTAACGGTGTGCGGGACCGTAGCCCAGCTTCATGGAGATGGTTGCGAATGGTCCTCGCCGATACCGCAGGAGCAACAGTGTCCCTAATTTGCTGGGAAGTGGCGGTGCGGTCCCCTACGGCACTGCGTAGGATCCTACGGTCTTGGCGTGCATCCGTGCGTCGCTGCGGTCCGGTCCCAGGTCGACGGGCACGTGCACCTTCCGCCGACCACTGGCGACAACATCGATGTACTGTGGAGACCTCACGCCCCACGTGTTGAGCAATTCGGCGGTACGTCCACCCGGCCTCCCGCATGCCCACTATACGCCCTCGCTCAAAGTCCGTCAACTGCACATACGGTTCACGTCCACGCTGTCGCGGCATGCTACCAGTGTTAAAGACTGCGATGGAGCTCCTTATGCCACGGCAAACTGGTTGACACTGACGGCGGCGGTGCACAAATGCTGCGCAGCTAGCGCCATTCGACGGCCAACACCGCGGTTCCTGGTGTGTCCGCTGTGCCGTGCGTGTGATCATTGCTTGTACAGCCCTCTCGCAGTGTCCGGAGCAAGTATGGTGGGTCTGACACACCGGTGTCAATGTGTTCTTTTTTCCATTTCCAGGAGTGTATAACAGGAGAAACAATTTTTCTAATGGTTTAAATGCTCTGTTATCATAGCTAAAACTGTCTGCGAGAAAGGAAACAAAACAGCACAATTTCTTTCACAGTACAGCATACTGTATAGTATTTGCTTTATCGCAGTCTATTTTAACAGAAAACCTATACATAGTTTTTTATTTTCTTTTTTAACAGAGCCTACGTACGTCTGAATGTTCATTAGTGTATCCTGTACAAATTTGAAGTAAGACGGCCAAGAATTTTTCGAGATATTTGGTACCAGCTTTTCCCTGTTATACAGGGTATATCAAAAAGATCCACCGATTTAAAAAAATCATAACTATTATGTTATTTGAGATATGTGTGTGAACAATGTACTCTTGAAAAGAGTGCCCGCTAGGTAGCAGCAATGTGCACCCACTAAGTTGTAAAAATGATGTCGGTACAAAAGAAATAGTTTTGTGTTATATGTTTTGCGCAGTGCGGTTCAGTAATAACTGCTCAGCGTGACTTTCGTACTCCTATAGCACAGAGCATTAGACAATGGCATGGGCAATTCCAAGAAACAGGTTGGTTGTTTGTGTAAAGGCAAATCGCTGGGCCGTCCCCGAGTGTCTGACACAGACGTTGAACGCATCCGCCATAGTCATTGATTTGTTGTGGGGGTTTATAAAAGACTCTGCTTACGTGCCTCATTACCAGCAACAGTGAATGAACTGAGACATCGTATAACAGCAGCTGTGGAAGCTGTAACTCAAGACATGCTCGCTGCGATGTGGGAACAATTTGAATACCGCATTGACATATGCTGTGCATCTCAAGAGAGGCATATTGAACACCCATGAAAAGATATGAAAAAATACTTTTTGAGTTTCCCGTTCATCAAAAAATACAATTCATTTATATGTTTATTAGTTTCAGAAATATAGACGTGTCAAATCGGATAATTCTTTTTGATATACACTGTATGTTGTATGTAGATATCTATATACACCATGTGTATTATATAGATTACGTCCGTCAGAACGTTTATTACAGCGTCGTATAATTATTTAAAGTAAATCGACCAAGAAGTTTTCGATTTTTGCCAATAACGGTTCTATAAAAATTAGAAGAAAATCCGAGATTTTTGGTAACAACGTTAAACAGCGACTTACCGTATATAGTAGTACAGTAATGTAATTTAGGAGAACGGCAGCTACTTAGAAAAGGCCACTACTTCTTTTACACTACTCAGCTACAGTTTGTGTCTAACACTTCAAAGTATTTATCTGCTTCACATAGAACGCTAACATATTTTTGCATACTGCCAAAATCAAAACCTGATTAATACTTTTATAGTGAAGCAGAATTTGCATCCCACAGCCCAAATATTCTTAAGTATTCTTTTACTTTGTTTTTTTAATATCGTAGCAGTTTCAGTTTTCTGCCTTAGTCTGCCAGCAACCTGTTACGGACTTTTGTATCAGAATATAGAACTCCTCTCTGAATCTGAGATGGGGATGCAGCCTGTGTGGAAATTTATATTTACTTCTGGTATTGTTGTTGTGGATTGAACACTTCAATCCAAATCCATTGTATGAGGATGTAAGATGCTTCCTCAAGAAAGTCGGTTATCAGCGTTACATAATATCCATACTGCACATTTCTTTTTTCCCTACATGCATTTCTCCTGAAAATTATGCCATTGGACAAATTAAATGAAAATATGCGAGCAATTCTATCTGTAGGTGCTGAAACAATAGAATTTTCCCTCAGAAACATGTTGAGGAGTCCAAAGCTGCCTAAATTCATTGACGCATGAGTAATGTGTACAGTGAAACTTTCATGAGTGACAACAAAGTGCAGCAATGGTGCAGGAAATTTGAAGCGAGATGTAGAAACGTTCATCATGCAGCAAGTCTGGGAAAGAAACGAATGTCAACCGATGATCTTGTTCAGTGAGTGAATCAAGCGATTCGAGAAAATCGACAGTTTACAGTTTCTTTGTTGAGTTATTTATTTCGTGAAATTTCAAGCAAAGCTCTTTGTACCATCTTGAGTGAGAGACAAATGTGCGAGATGGGTTCTCAAGATGCTGTCCGACTAACAGCAAACACAGCGAATGGGCGCTGCCTTAACATTTCTCCAGAACCACCATGATGAAGAAGATTTTTTGAACAAAATTGACACTGGAACGAGACATTGGTCCATTTCGAAAATGAAGAAACAACAGAGCAGTCTAACAGTTGATTCATCCTCATTCCACGAGCAAGTGATGAGAAAACGTTTGGCTGCTGTGTTCCGGGACCGAAAAGGAATTTCGTTGTTGGAATTCGTGGACCGTGGCACGACCATCACTGCAGCGTGACTCTTCAACGTCTACGATGGGTAACTCAGAACAAGCGAGGAAGACTGTTGTCATGAGCCATTGTTCTTCTTTATGTCAATGTCCGGCTGAACCACTGATCTCTATACAATCTGGATGTTTAAGTCTGGTCTCTGAGTATAGAACTGCAGCGTGTCTGCAAATACACGTGCTTTGCATCGTCCGCCATATTGTAGTTTGGCAAATAAATTTCCATCGGTCTGCATGTGACAAAGAATTGCAGACTGATTTCTTATTTTGAACTTTATGTCAACATATGATGTAATAGGCTGATGAGGGAGCGGAATTGAAAAGTATTTTCTTTTCGTGTTCTAGTGACATTTCCTAGCAGCCATGTTGTAGTTTGCCAAGAAACGAAACATGAGCATCTATGGCTGGCACGATCAGATAGCCGAAGTTCAACATCCAGGCAGTATAGAGATCACTGGGCTGGACGCTCCAGCTGCAGCAAAGACGTTCCTGCAGCGTTTTCGATGGGAGGTGTTGATCACTCAGCATAAAGTCCAGCCGCGCGGGATTAGCCGAGCGGTCTTAGGCGCTGCAGTCATGGACTGTGTGGCTGGTCCCCGCGGAGGTTCGAGTCCTCCCTCGGGCATGGGTGTGTGTGTTTGTCCTTAGGATGATTTAGGTTAAGTAGTGTGTAAGCTTAGGGACTGATGACCATAGCAGTTAAGTCCCATAATATTTCACACACATTTGAACACATAAAGTTCAGACTCGGCTCCCTTTGATTTTCATCATATGCTGACAAGAAACGCGGGACAGGAGGGCAGAATTTGGGACAAAAATGGAAATGAGCGTACGGCATTGTGGGCCGTGAGTCCCCTACTCGGGGATGTTCCGTCGCTGAGGGCAAGTACTTTTTGCATTCAACGCCACATCGGTCGACTTGCTTGTCGGAGACGGGGATGAAATGATGATGAGGACAACACAGCCCCGAGTCCCTGAGCGGCGAAATCTCCTGACCCAGCCGGGAATCGAACCTGGGACCCTTGGCATGGCATTCCGCGACGCTGACCACGCAGCTGCTATCGGGGGCGGACAGCATTTTGGCACAGACAACGACCTGCTAAACAGCATAGGGAATTGGCTGACAGCACAGTTGGCTGCCTTCTTATGACAAGGGTACTGGAAAGCTGGTACCACGATACGACAGATGTGTGAACCGGAGCGGCGACTATGTAGAGAAGCAGCCGGAAGGTGTTGCAAATAGTTTCCATCTTGCGACTTCTGGACTTGAAACACCGTGCTGCCTCGTTACCTTGCCAGTATTTCTATAGGGCGTCAGTGCAGATTGCACACTTGAACTTGCCCTCCGTGATGGGTGAAAGTCGGCTAAGTGGCGCTCCGGGATGTTCACGATCGTTGCAAACCGTAACGGCGTAACATGATTGTGCGCTATTGCAATAAGTAGTCATTCTGTATGTAGTCTTGATTGTGTTGGACATTGTTTGTACTGACTGATAATATTTACATAAATAAGGAGAGAGAATATACCTGGTACTTCCAGCGACTCGCTTTCGACTTTCGTGTCAGTTCTGACACGCATTTATCCATTACATGTTCGCTACATCTACATCTACATCTACATCTATACTCCGCGAGCCACCTTACGGTGTGTGGCGGAGGGTACTTATTGTACCACTATCTGATCCCCCCTTCCCTGTTCCATTCACGAATTGTGCGTGGGAAGAACGACTGCTTGTAAGTCTCCGTATTTGCTCTAATTTCTCGGATCTTTTCGTTGTGATCATTACGCGAGATATATGTGGGCGGTAGTAATATGTTGCCCATCTCTTCCCGGAATGTGCTCTCTCGTAATTTCGATAATAAACCTCTCCGTATTGCGTAACGCCTTTCTTGAAGTGTCCGCCACTGGAGCTTGTTCAGCATCTCCGTAACGCTCTCGCGCTGACTAAATGTCCCCATGACGAATCGCGCTGCTTTTCGCTGGATCATGTCTATCTCTTCTATTAATCCAACCTGGTAAGGGTCCCATACTGATGAGCAATACTCAAGAATCGGACGAACAAGCGTTTTGTAAGCTACTTCTTTCGTCGATGAGTCACATTTTCTTAGAATTCTTCCTATGAATCTCAACCTGGCGCCTGCTTTTCCCACTATTTGTTTTATGTGATCATTCCACTTCAGATCGCTCCGGATAGTAACTCCTAAGTATTTTACGGTCGTTACCGCTTCCAATGATTTACCACCTATGGCATAATCGTACTGGAATGGATTTCTGCCCCTATGTATGCGCATTATATTACATTTATCTACGTTTAGGGAAAGCTGCCAGCTGTCGCACCATGCATTAATCCTCTGCAGGTCCTCCTGGAGTACGTACGAGTCTTCTGATGTTGCTACTTTCTTGTAGACAACCGTGTCATCTGCAAATAGCCTCACGGAGCTACCGATGTTGTCGACTAAGTCATTTATGTATATTGTAAACAATAAAGGTCCTATCACGCTTCCCTGCGGTACTCCCGAAATTACCTCTACATCTGCAGATTTTGAACCGTTAAGAATGACATGTTGTGTTCTTTCTTCTAGGAAATCCTGAATCCAATCACAAACCTGGTCCGATATTCCGTAAGCTCGTATTTTTTTCACTAAACGTAAGTGCGGAACCGTATCAAATGCCTTCCTGAAGTCCAGGAATACGGCATCAATCTGCTCGCCTGTGTCTACGGCACTGTGAATTTCTTGGGCAAATAGGGCGAGCTGAGTTTCACATGATCTCTGTTTGCGGAATCCATGTTGGTTATGATGAAGGAGATTTGTATTATCTAAGAACGTCATAATACGAGAACACAAAACATGTTCCATTATTCTACAACAGATTGACGTAAGCGAAATAGGCCTATAATTATTCGCATCTGATTTATGACCCTTCTTGAAAATGGGAACGACCTGCGCTTTCTTCCAGTCGCTAGGTACTTTACGTTCTTCCAGCGATCTACGATAAATTGCTGATAGAAAGGGGGCAAGTTCTTTAGCATAATCACTGTAGAATCTTAAGGGTATCTCGTCTGGTCCGGATGCTTTTCCGCTACTAAGTGATAGCAGTTGTTTTTCAATTCCGATATCGTTTATTTCAATATTTTCCATTTTGGCGTCCGTGCGACGGCTGAAGTCAGGGACCGTGTTACGATTTTCCGCAGTGAAACAGTTTCGGAACACTGAATTCAGTATTTCTGCCTTTCTTCGGTCGTCCTCTGTTTCGGTGCCATCGTGGTCAACGAGTGACTGAATAGGGGATTTAGATCCGCTTACCGATTTTACATATGACCAAAACTTTTTAGGGTTCTTGTTTAGATTGTTTGCCAATGTTTTATGTTCGAATTCGTTGAATGCTTCTCTCATTGCTCTCTTTACGCTCTTTTTCGCTTCGTTCAGCTTTTCCTTATCAGCTATGATTCGACTACTCTTAAACCTATGATGAAGCTTTCTTTGTTTCCGTAGTACCTTTCGTACATGATTGTTACACCACGGTGGATCTTTCCCCTCGCTTTGGACCTTAGTCGGTACGAACTTATCTAAGGCGTACTGGACGATGTTTCTGAATTTTTTCCATTTTTGTTCCACATCCTCTTCCTCAGAAATGAACGTTTGATGGTGGTCACTCAGATATTCTGCGATTTGTGCCCTATCACTCTTGTTAAGCAAATATATTTTCCTTCCTTTCTTGGCATTTCTTATTACACTTGTAGTCATTGATGCAACCACTGACTTATGATCACTGATACCCTCTTCTACATTCACGGAGTCGAAAAGTTCCGGTCTATTGAAACACGTATGTAACATAGCAGCGATGGCGAGGCATTGTAGCATCTGTGACCAGAGAGTATGCGCTTGACCGCGCGAGTGTTGCGAGCGGTTCTCAGTCTGTCAGTCAGTCGTTGCGAGTCTGTAGCTCTGTCTAGTTGAGGGCAGTACTCTGTCAGTAGTCGTTGCGAGTCTGTAGCTCTGTCTAGTTGAGGGCAGTACTCTGTCAGTCGTTGCGAGTAGTAGCTCTGTTCAGTGGCGTGCAGTACGCTAGTAGTCGTCATGCAGAGCGGTCGGTCAGTGGTAGCAGCCCAGTGGGGTTGCGTGATGTGGTCTGGCTACAACACTGGTCAAGATGCTGAATGAGGTATACTGTTAATTAAGATAATCATCGGATAATGTAAAGTTTAATTATTGTAACTAATTTTCAACAAGTGCTCCCAATAATAACTTTGATTTCAAAAGCAATTTTACATAAAATTTTCATTTAATTGAAGTAACTATTTCGTTCCACTTCCGCTAAACAAAAGTTTCAGTTTTCAATTAGATTACAAAAGAAAGAAAAAAGGGAATATTATTATTTGCAATGCAGTTCCTCCAAGCGGTGCGCAACAACAAGAGCAGAAATTTGACTAGATGTTGCAATGAGGTAAGAATTTAATTTTGATTTTTGCACAGGGCCAAAGACCGATATTTCGGTTTAATTGGATTATCATTATCACTGAGATTTTCTTATCACTGAATGGACTTTAATTTTTTTGTGAAGAACTTATATTTGAGTCAGATTGCGATTCTCACTTTTATTGTCATTAAATGTAATTGCTAGGGAGGTTACACTTGGCTCGCATTTCTATTAAGTATTGTCATTTTCCTTTTAAAAAAAAATTACGGTGGGGAGGTTACACTTGGCGACACCCAGTCCAGGATCGTATTTCGTTGAGAGTCTTTTGAGCGACAGTCAGATATCTGCTCTTATTTGCTTAGATATAATTAGGATTTGGCGCAACGCTTTTATTAACTTGTGACTTTCTTTCTACAGGTCAACGGCAATTCGTTGCTCTATTGTATTTGTGTGTTGCTTTTGCATTTGTGCTTATTTGTTTTTGAATAATTGTGACTATTGTAAAAATGCCGCGAAAGACTGTGAATAGTGTATCGCGAGGTATTATGAACGAAATTACCGACTTAAACAGCGTGACCGATAGTAATTGTGACACGCAGTGTAATGATGACAATCCTGCGTTCACTAACAATCAGTGCATTCCAACCACTAGTGATGACTTTTACCCTGATAATGAACAAACGAACTCAATTGTCTCGTCTGTTAATTTGACGACAATTGATGACGCGGAGCGGTCTATAGTAATGAGCGCTGCCGAGCTTAACACACCCGATTTAGAAAATCCAAGTAATGTACAGACAAATTTTTCTAGTGAAAATGAACAGTGTACTGGAAGTACGACGGATCTATTTAATTCCGAAATAGTGTCTGACAGTGTACATCCGACTGATAAACCTTTCTGTAAATTACAGAATGACCAAATGGTCACGCAAAACAAGACAATTTCAGATCCACCATTAAATAGCACGGAGAATAGAAATGCTAATTTTGTGTCGGATCCACTTAAGGCATTGTTGCTACAAATTCTTGAATCAAACAAACAACAGAATGAAAAATTAGACAAACAGAGTGAAGATTTCAAACAACAACTTAATGAACAGGTCAAACAACTTAGGGAAGATAACAAACATTTAAATGAGAAACTTGACAATAATGACGAAAATCTCAAACAACTTAGTGAACAGGTCAGACAACAGAATGAAAAATTAGACGACAATTCCAGACAGCTTAGTGAACAAATTAGAGCCGTTGCCGCGCAGTGTCATGACACTAAGGAACAGTTGCGCGTGGAAATTGAGGCTTGTTCACAAAAAAATAGCGAAGAAATTAAGTCTGTTGCGCAAGAATTAAGGGAAATGCAAACAGCCGCAACAGAAACACTCAGAGACGAAATTAGCGGAGTCGCTAAACAATGCTCTGAAAAAGCTACACAATTACGGGACGAGTTTAAAGCAATGACGGTAGAACTTTCGCGCACAATGGACGCAAAGATAGACACGAAATTCGAACAGCAGAACACTCAGATTGACGAGCGCTTTAATCTTCACATACAAAACAGTGATATGCGTTTCCGCAAATTCATTCAGGAACAAAACAAAGTAAAACGACAAGTCATGGAAACAATCACTGCACAAAGACAAGAAGACAAACGCAAAATGTTCGCGAAAGCGAAGACGTATGTAGACAATAATATTACTACAGTGTCCGACAAAATTAATACCATAGAACAGTTGAACGCGGAATTACGGTATGAAATTTCTGATCTTAAATCAAAAACAGATACACACACAGTAAATATTCAAACAGTGACAGATAGATTCGAACAATTAGATCTAACACAGGATTGCGATGTCATCAAAGCTGATGTTAAAAAACTGAGCGAAACTACGCGTAAGTTGCAAAAACAGATTAATGCGTCCGATTCTAGAACCGATGATCAGGTTAAAATACTGACTGAAAAATGTGATGAATTGGCCAGTCGTATTGATGTTATCGAAAATACTAATGACAATAAATCAGACGATACTGCACCGGTTTCATTTAACCAAACACCTGAATTTCAAAATTTACAGCAGACAATTAATGAGATCGATTCATCTAACAACACGTTACGTAGGAAGTTGTCAAGTTTACAACAAGAAGTAACAGAAATGAAAAACACTTCAGTTAATAACATACAGCAGACGCCACGTTGCGAGCATTTGTCAGAGTCACGCAGCGTGTATCATGTGAGCAATTTACAGCAACTACGCGACTTAAAATCCGAAAAGCCACGCGACTTAAAATCTGAAAAGCTACGCAACTTGAAATCCGAAATGACACAGACGAACAGATTCACACACAAACCTGAACGTGTTATCAAACTGAGTGATGAGAACGTAGATTACGAGCAAATTTTATCCGCCAGAAAATGTAAAGAAAGTAATAATGACAGCGTACAGGCACACGCTTTGCACTGTATACAACAATTTGCCTTTGAAATTTTACCGCTATTGCCTGTAACACAAAAGCTAAAATTTATTTGCAGTGCGTAAAAGACCTCAGGGGATTCATTACGCTTTAATGAATATGTGTCGTAGCGAGCATAGGGCCCCAAGCTGTAGTAGTGCTATTTCATCTTTAGTTTTCTGCACTGCTGCCTTTTCTTCTACTATCCTTTATATCTATCAAAACTGCTCTTTAACTATTGCTCTATCTAGAATTAAGAAATATTGTACTGAAAACCCGATATGACAAATCTTTTACCGAATGTGACAATTTTCAGCAGGCACTCCCGTAATGACAACTACCGCCGTAACTTTATTAACAGATAAAATCGTAATCATCAGTATGTACAAAATTTTCGGCAGTCGCAACCACATTTTTGTAACAATAGATGTTTTTCACCACAGTAGCATGAAAGTCAGCCGCTTAGCATACCTAACCAACAATGCAGTCTACAAGGTCAACCAGGCTTTAATGTTTCGCCGCGTGCACGTATAGTCCCAGCTCCAACAAATGGTAACGCATGGCAGCAAAGAAATAACTACGTACAGACAACACTCTGTTTCAACTCGTATCGCAATACACCGTATAGGAATGACTATCACGACAGACGTAAAAAATAATGAGCACAATTCTCGGCGTACATTTAATAACATTCGATCTTATGAGCAGCAACAACATCAGCAACAACAAATAATCATGAATGAAACAGACAATAGGTGTCATCCATAGCGTAACACGTCAGTAAGAAATAACAAAGCAGTTCATATAGTGGATATGCCACAGCATCCTCCGGTAAATAATAGCACGTACGACAGAATTTGACCAGACACAGTACAGATTGCATATTCCAGTAACGTAAGCACTACTTTAGACACGCAAAATGTTCACGAAAATGTAATTACTTTTGACGATATCAGAGACACTCTCTTGCAGGAAAGACCATTTATTCAGAAAACCATTTCACATCCTGTTATCGAAATTAAAATTGGTTCGTCGAAATTCTCAGCAGTAATCGATTCCGGCTCACCTATATCAGTAATAAATGAGGAGACTTTTAACGAATGCAACAAAGCGAATACTTATCCCACATTACCTTTAGGCAAGACGAAAGTAAAAGGAGCAGTATCGAGTAAAGGAGTAGACGTTAAATTACAGACACATTTATCATTTTATATCGCAGGTCATACCTTCCACTCAAATTTTTGGATTGTTCCTTTATTGACAACAGACGTTATTTTAGGTACGAATTTTCTGGTACAACACGACGCAGTTGTCGATTTTCAAAATTCTTATTTAATGTTAAAGGATGAAAATGTACAATTGGCTTTAGAATTTCAGTACTCACTATCTGCGGAAGAACAAACAATTAACCGCACAGAGGTCATTTCCGCAACACGTAACATAGACTATAATCCCACATTGTTCACGGATACGTACGTACACAACTATAATACTCCAGACGAAGTTGACTACGACGTAATGCAAATGATTTCCGATAAGGTTAAAAAGAGCAGTGCAACTACAGACGACGAACGAACGCAGTTACACAAAATTCTTTTACAGCAAGCTCCAGTTTTTGACAATGTTCCTGGTACTATGTCCGGTTTTATGTATGAATTTCAAGTCAAACAGCACGACACATTTAAAGCAAAGCATTATCCCATTCCATATATTCACAGAGAGCAAGTTAAAAAAGAATTGCAGGATATGCTCGACCAAGGAATTATTGAACCAGCAGTTAGTCCGTACATAAACCCGTTGCATATTGTTAAGAAAAAAGATGGCTCACTTCGCCTTGTACTTGATTCACGTCACATTAATGACATTATTATTAATGAAACAGATCGACCACAGACATTAGAGGAACTTTTACAGAAATTTCACGGTACAGCTATTTATTCTACACTAGATTTGAAATCGGGATTTTGGCAAATTCAACTTCATCCGAATTGCAGAAAATGTACAGCTTTTCTCTGTTTCGGCGACTGTTATCAATTTTGCTAATTACCGTTCGGCTTAACTATTTCTTCTGCAGCTTTTATTCGCGGTTTGAACACAATACTTCCGACAGAACTTAAAGACAGAATTACGACGTATGTAGACGATATCCTTATCGCAGAAGCTAACTGGTCTGAACACAATCTGATTCTTGAACAACTGTTACAAACTTTCCATGCACAAGGACTTACAGTTAACCTCAGTAAATCGCACTTT
This sequence comes from Schistocerca serialis cubense, assembly GCF_023864345.2. Lineage (NCBI taxonomy): Eukaryota > Metazoa > Arthropoda > Insecta > Orthoptera > Acrididae > Schistocerca > Schistocerca serialis. Next base: position 506,089,324 of record NC_064644.1, on the reverse strand, counting down.
GGTAAAACTTCTATAAAATTTCTTGGACACGTGATTTCAGCAGAAGGCATTGCACCTGATCCGGAAAAACTTCAGGCTCTACGTGACATTACTGTTCCTACGACAAAGAAACAACTACGCAGTTTTTTGGGCTTAATTAACTTTTTTCGTAAATTTATTCATTATTCCGCTTTAGACACGCCTAGACTATGCCAATTAACAGGTAAAAACACTATTTGGTCTTGGGATAAGCAAGCACATTCTGAATTCATGAACCTGAAACACGCTTTGTTGAATGCTCCACTGTTATCGCACCCAGATCTTACTAGAAATTTTTCCATTGCCACCGACAGTTCTAACACCGCTTTAGGCGTACATATTTTCCAGGAAATTGAAGAAGATGGTTCTACAGTAATTAAAAACATCGCATTTGCAAGTCGCATTTTGTCACCTGCTGAACGAAATTACTCCGTTACAGAACTGGAAACATTATGTGTTGTATGGGCTTTTACGAGATTTAGGCACTTTCTTTATGGCAGACATACCACCGTCTACACAGACCACAGAGCGATACAATTTTTACTTTCGGCTAAATTTACTCACGACAGGTTAAGTAGATGGAAACTTTATTTACAAGAATTTAATTTTACGATTGTTCACATTCCCGGCACACAAAATGTTATAGCAGACGCACTATCGCTTTCTCTCTGCAACAATCAGCAAGACGTAGCAACCAACTTCTGCAAAACAAATTTCAGTGTCATGTACATTCAGCAAGTTGCATTTGAAAACTTTATTTCATCGTCATTACAGGACATAGCAAAGGAGCAAAATAAAGACAATGTGTGGAAAGAAATTAAACACCTTTGGCAAGATAGGAAAAATGTTACGATTAGGAACCACTACACTGTACGCAATGACATTCTGTTTTGCCGCTCTCATCCTGACAGCAACAATTGGTTATTATGCATTCCTGACGAACTGGTTAACAAATTAATTTGGTACACTCATTTAAGTTACGCACATTACGGAGCACGAAAATGTTTTCTTATTCTGAGACAGAACTCTTATTTTACTAACATGGAGAAACGTATACGACGAGTTTTAGCGTCTTGTAAAATTTGCCAGAAAGCTAAATCAGACACCACTTCACATATTCACTTCACATCTTTGTCGCTGTTGAGCTCACTTCAAAATTTGTTACTTTCACTCCATTACGCAAAGCTACTGCTAAAACTGTTTCGAAGGCATTTGTAAAACATTTTCTATCTCATGTAGGGCATGTGATGAAAGTAATTTCCGACAATGGATCACAATTTCGTAGTAGCGTATGGACACGCATGTTACGAGCTAGAAACATTTCTCCGATCTATATATCCAAGTACCACGCTTCTTCGAACCCCTGTGAAAGATTAATGAAAGAAATTGGTAAACTGTGTAGAGTATACTGCCACAGAAGACATATTGATTGGGATACACACATACTCTCATTCCAAGACGTAATTAATTCCATTCCAAATGAATCCACTATGCTATCTCCGTTTATTATACTGAAAAACGTTGAACCACCAAACAAAATTAAAGAATTAGTAAACTTCCCTAAATGTCGTCGACTAAGACACCACGAAATAATTGACATTGCGCTGAACAACATCAAACGTGCCGCAGAGCGCCGGAGAAGACAGCAAAAACAGGTTTGTAGACGCCGAGACTTTCACGTTGGACAGAAAATATTAGTACGTACACATTATTTATCCAGTAAATTAAAAGGTAAGTGCAGTAAATTTGAACTTCTATACGCAGGTCCATATCGGATTCGCAGCATCCCTCACCCCAATGTTGTACACGTCGAAACTTTGAGAACTAGAAAATCGAAAGGCAACCACCATATCTCAAACATTAAACCGTTTATTGAATGAAGACACTTTATGATTCAACACACTATGATGTCATTTATTAATGCAATTATTTCACTTGACTAATTACTGATGATTATTGCATTTTTTCTTGGCAAGTGCCCGGCAAGGTAAGGTTAGCAGGTCGCTTTTCTTGTCGTTACACATCAGACTGTGCACATTTTCCACTTTTTTGTGTATATGATTGTATTCCAGTTTTGTTTATATGCACTGTGAAATAGTTAAGATATAACACACACCAGTTGACTTTGACATTTTTTTTGCCTTATGACATCTCAACATCGTGACTGTTTTACATTTTGCTGCTGCATTGTATTATTCTGTGTACATTTTGCCTCTGAACACTGTCAATGCCTTTGACATATTACGTTTTCTGTCATGTTATGCTGTATGGTTAATTATGTTACCATAAACCAGTCATTATCTAGTGGGTATATGATTTAAATGCAGGACATTAATCTTTGTTCATCAATTTCAGAAAGAAATGATGCGTGTAAGAAATAAATTCAACAGAAATGGGAATTTCACCTACGGAATAAACGAAAGAAGATGCAATAACTTTATGAGGAAGAGTAAATGGATCAGGATTAACAAGCATTAACAAGAATATACTATACTCATCGTAGAATAGCAGTCTTAACTAATTATTTCTTTCAGAATACAAGGTGATTGATGCAGGCTGTCAGACTGAACTACACATCTTAGTTTTAGTGATGAAATATGCTAGAGATAAGGAATAGTTGTATAATGAGTAATGAAGTGATTTTTTGCAGATGATAATGAATACTGATGAATAATGATGAAGAATATGGTATTATGAATAATGAAGTTTTTATTTACAGGTGATGATAATAATGAAGTTATGATAATATGGATAATGAAGTGATTGATAATGAAGTTTTTTTCTTTACAGATGAGGATAATGTTGGAGTTTTATATTTATGCTATGTAGTTATTTAAGTATTTGTTGCAGTTTGTTTTGACAGCAGATGTTATATTGCATAGTAGGATGACGGAAAGTTTTGGAAAGGACAGCTATGGAACACATTTTATACACATTTCACTACTTGTTAATTCGAAGTTCACTACTTTTCAGCATAGTGTGCGTTTCTTCTTTCAGGTCAATAATTTTATTTTTATTTATTTATGCATTTATTTTACCTGGCAAGATTAGGGCCTTCAGGCCCTCTCTTACACCTAACCAGGCATACTCAGATTCAACAAATTTCAGTGTCTACAGAAAATTAGGACATATAACATGTTATACAGTATTAATGTTAAAGAAAAAAATAGAGATTATAAGAGTAGTACAATGATAATTATAATCCATTTTGTATTTTTTCCAGGAGATGCTTGTCATGATACTTACTAAAACTGTTACTTATTATACCTGTTCTAGTACTTGCATTTTTTTTTACCCATTTGTGTTTACCATTTATAAATGTAATCACATATACTGCCTTGTTACATAACCTTGCTACAGCTGACTCATGACGAATGACGTTACCTATCCTCATTTGCAGCAATAGGTCAAAAGCAAATAGTGTTATGCCTCAGCAATTAATTATCGATCCCAACACAATGCATTGCTAACAAAAAAAATGTATTAACAGTCCCAAATAGTGATACCAGTTTGAGAAAATTCTGAATAATACTGATTAGCTCTGAATAGTATGTCACTTGAGTAATGACTTCTTAATGAGACAACAAAAATACACATATATATAAAATAATGCTTAGTAACTGGCTAGTAACTGCCACTGTTATTGTAATGAGACTACTTATAATCCCCATGATTATTAATGCTATGACTATCATTAACTGATTTTTAATAATGACTTCGTAATGATCTGAATAATAATGAATGAGGAACAATGCTTTATACTATTCGATACCTGATGGCCACTGAGTGCCAATAATTAGTGTCACTTAATGAATTGTTATTAATTATGCCATTAATTAGCTCTTGTTTTCAATGTTCATACTTTGTAATTGGAGATGAATGTGACTGTTTAATAATGCTTTGTAATTAGAAGAAGGCTAATGATTCTTACTAGATTGGAATGACACATAATTAATTAACTATGCTATTGTTTCATAATGCTTTGTGATTAGGAAAAAGCTAATGATTATTACTATTGAAATGACAAATGATTAATTAACTATGCCATACTTTGTAACTGGAAAAGAATGCGATTGTTTCATAATGCTTTGTAATTAGAAGGCTAATGATTCTTACTATATTGAAATGACAAATGATTAATTAATTATGCTTTATAATTGGAAATGAATGTGACTGTTTAATAATGCCTTGTAATTAGGAAAAAGCTAATGATTATTACTATTGAAATGACAAATGATTAATTAACTATGCTTTATAATTGGAAATGAATGTGACTGTTAATAATGCTTTGTAATTAGGGTAAAGCTAATGATTATTACTAATGGAATGACAAATGATTAATTAATTATGCTATGCTTTATAATTGGGAAAGAATGTGATTATTTAATAATGCTTTGTAATTAGTAGAAGGCTAATGATTCATACTATATTGGAATGACAAATGATTAATTAACTATGCTATGCTTTGTAACTGGAAAAGAACGCGATTATTTCATAATGCTTTGTAACTAGGAAATGAAGACTACTGATTCTATGTAAAACAATTAATGAACATTTTTCTGTAATACTACATACATGGTACAGAAATGTTCAATAACTGGGCTATGAATGCCGCAAACTACTACTGTAATTGACAATATTATGTGACTTAATGTCCTTCACCTTATGAGCTAACTACCCTGAATTACTGCAATGTCCGTTTGTCCTGTTTATCCTAGTGATCATGGAGCACTGTATTTGGTTTTGCACTAATTCTACGTTGATGTGCCGTGTAAGAGCGTGGTGTTGACACGACATGCTGTCCACCACCGTGAGCGATGAAGACGTTATTATGGTCCCACTGTTTGGTGTACCTAATATACTGCCAAAATAAAAAAAAAATGGAATATTACTACGACAGTTCAGTGTCTTGGCTACGCTGATAAATTCTGAGGGGAAAAGAACTTCAAGTTGTGTCACTTGGTGTTGTACTTCTGTGGAAAGATATGGACTTTCAAAACAGCTGTGTGCAATCTAAAGTGCTACAACCATGATGCAATCCTTCCCTTTCCTATCCTAATTCTTGTCACATAGTGAAAATCATTTTTGCTAACATTATTTATGTTCATGGCTATACATTTTTTCAATTTGCTAAACTCCAGTGCGAGTACACTTATGTCACTGGTCGACATGATTTTTTTGCTATTATGTTTATTTATTGCCAAAATGCTAAAGACATTTTTTTGATTTGTTCTGAAGTACAGTATATGTGCACTTTTGTCTTTTATATTGTATATACATTTTTTATTTTCTGAACTACAGTGCATGAGCACTTCTGTTAGGTGTTAATATGTCTTCTACTGAACTTCAGTGCCTGTACACTTTTCTCATTTTTCAATATGATTTCTACTATTCTGTATATTCAATATTTTAATGCGTATGCACTTATGTCATTTGTTACTAATTGTACATACATTTCATCAATTACTGATATGTTCTCAACTGCAGTGCATGTGCACTCATGTCACTTGTCAACATAATATTTTGCCAGTCTGTTTATTTGTTCTGAATATGCTAAAGAATTTTTTTCAGTGCCTGTGCACTTTGTTATCTGTCAAATAATTTGTATATACATTTTTCTGATTTGCTACTATGTTTTGTACTCACATTTTGTCTTTGTCTGATATATTTTGTACTTAGTGCGTGTGCACAACATTTAAATATTCTGTAAGTTGTAGAATTTTGTTAATTAAAGAAAAATTTTGACGCGCTTGGCAAGTCCAAATGACTCACCATCGCTGCCAAATTTTTGCCCCCCCAGTGGAGGGTTATGAAACACGTATGTAACATAGCAGCGATGGCGAGGCATTGTAGCATCTGTGACCAGAGAGTATGCGCTTGACCGCGCGAGTGTTGCGAGCGGTTCTCAGTCTGTCAGTCAGTCGTTGCGAGTCTGTAGCTCTGTCTAGTTGAGGGCAGTACTCTGTCAGTAGTCGTTGCGAGTCTGTAGCTCTGTCTAGTTGAGGGCAGTACTCTGTCAGTCGTTGCGAGTAGTAGCTCTGTTCAGTGGCGTGCAGTACGCTAGTAGTCGTCATGCAGAGCGGTCGGTCAGTGGTAGCAGCCCAGTGGGATTGCGTGATGTGGTCTGGCTACAACACTGGTCAAGATGCTGAATGAGGTATACTGTTAATTAAGATAATCATCGGATAATGTAAAGTTTAATTATTGTAACTAATTTTCAACAAGTGCCCCCAATAATAACTTTGATTTCAAAAGCAATTTTACATAAAATTTTCATTTAATTGAAGTAACTATTTCGTTCCACTTCCGCTAAACAAAAGTTTCAGTTTTCAATTAGATTACAAAAGAAAGAAAAAAGGGAATATTATTATTTGCAATGCAGTTCCTCCAAGCGGTGCGCAACAACAAGAGCAGAAATTTGACTAGATGTTGCAATGAGGTAAGAATTTAATTTTGATTTTTGCACAGGGCCAAAGACCGATATTTCGGTTTAATTGGATTATCATTATCACTGAGATTTTCTTATCACTGAATGGACTTTAATTTTTTTGTGAAGAACTTATATTTGAGTCAGATTGCGATTCTCACTTTTATTGTCATTAAATGTAATTGCTAGGGAGGTTACACTTGGCTCGCATTTCTATTAAGTATTGTCATTTTCCTTTAAAAAAAAAATTACGGTGGGGAGGTTACACTATTTGTTGCTATGAGGTCTAAAACGTTAGCTTCACGAGTTGGTTCTCTAACTATCTGCTCGAAGTAATTCTCGGACAAGGCAGTCAGGATAATGTCACAAGAGTCTCTGTCCCTGGCTCCAGTTCTGATTGTGTGACTATCCCATTCTATACCTGGTAGATTGAAGTCTCCCCTATTACAATAGTATGATCACGAAACTTCTTCACGACGTTCTGCAGGTTCTCTCTGAGGCGCTCAACTACTACGGTTGCTGATGCAGGTGGTCTATAGAAGCATCCGACTATCATATCTGACCCACCTTTGATACTTAACTTAACCCAGATTATTTCACATTCGCATTCGCTAATAACTTCACTGGATATTATTGAATTCTTTACTGCTATAAATACTCCTCCACCATTGGCGTTTATCCTATCCTTGCGGTATATATTCCATTCTGTGTCTAGGATTTCGTTACTGTTCACTTCCGGTTTTAACCAACTTTCCGTTCCTAATACTATATGCGCACTATTTCCTTCAATAAGAGATACTAATTCAGGAACCTTGCCCTGGATACTCCTGCAGTTTACCAATATTACGTTAACTTTTCCTGTTTTTGGTCTCTGAGGACGGACGTTCTTTATCAACGATGATAATGTCGTCTCTGGTAAGCCGTCAGGTATTTTATCGTTTCGCCCAAGGGGGGGTCCCTCTAACCTAAAAAACCCCCGTGTGCACGCCACACGTACTCTGCTACCCTAGTAGCTGCTTCCGGTGTGTAGTGCACGCCTGACCTGTCTAGGGGGGCCCTACAGTTCTCCACCCAATAACGGAGGTCGATGAATTTGCAACCATTATAGTCCGTCATGATTTTCAAATATGATGCAGTTAGTTTTGCGTAAAAATAGTTTCATTTATGATAGTGCATAGGCTAAGTTTATGTTGGGAATTCCATTGCGTCATTTATGATTTGAAGATCTCAGATTTTGACTACCGGTATTTAGGTTTATCCTTGATTCTAAGCGGTTCTGAAAACCGAAAAGTAGCATCGATTGGCATCTGGCGTGGAATGCGAACGATTTCTTCTTTGGCTGTCATCTTAAGATATTCAAGGCAGTGTGGCTAGTTAATATATACTCGGGACAGGAGGTATCTCCACAAAAATAACTGAATTAAGCTTAGATTAGGGAAGCGAGTAGGTCAGAGAAGATTGCCATATCTGGAGATAATATGGCCTGGAAAATGACGTCGTAAGACAGCCATGAAATTAGGAACTCGGAGGTATGGAGCATCGTAATATGGCAGCCACGGTTACTAGAATACTCGGTAGGAGTGACGCACAGGCGGACTGTGAGCTGTGACGTCACCGTGAACCTTCCCGCGCTGCATTGAAGCATATAAGTACGCGCACAAATATTTACCTGATACGCAGGTATGAATGTAATCGAGATTTTCCATGTTTTAGTTATTATTGTTATTATTAGTCGCTCTGTATTAGTTAGACAGTTTTTTTCTGTGTTCGGTGAAATGCTAATGCAATACTTCCGAGCTACGTCTTTTTGAAATTTTGTTTAAAAGTTTGCGTTTCCAAAACACTAAGGCTTAAATCAGGAAAAAGGGATGGAACGCTAAGTTGCGTGAGTCTTTTCTCTAATAGTGACTTCACAAGGTAAAGGCTATTTCTGTACACCTCTGACGAAAGATAACAGTTTATAACGTAGGTGGTATAAAGTCGCACCCTTTGCAATATCCTCAGAGGACCAGTTTTTAAACCGTTCTTTCATAACCACTTATTGTTGACTGGTAGAAAAAGAGTCTTGAATCACTTTTTGAACATGTTTAATTTCATGTAACTCAGTCCTACGTCGTGAGAGACGATCCCAAAAATCTGCGTTCTTTTGCCTCGGGGGTCTTATTTCAGTTTTCATAATTTCAAAATGTTGGCGTAACCTCACATCGGCGCATTTGCAACAGTGTTTGTTTTCACAGTTATTGTCTAGTTGTAGCTTCTTCAATAGTTAGTAATGTATTTACCTCTAAAATATTTTCTACTTCTTTACGGTAACCTGTGCCCACTAAAATGCTTGAACCACAATGGAATAAGAGAAATATTGAGGTTATGTAATAAAATATATGACAGTGGTGAATGGCCTGAGAACTTTTTGACAACAGTAATGATTCCATTACCGAAAAAACAAGGAACCAAGAAATGCAGCGAGCACAGGACAATCAGCCTCATTTCACATGCAGCCAAAGTGATGTTAAGAGCCGGCCGAAGTGGCCGTGCGGTTAAAGGAGCTGCAGTCTGGAACCGCAAGACCACTACGGTCGCAGGTTCGAATCCTGCCTCGGGCATGGATGTTTGTGATGTCCTTAGGTTAGTTAGGTTTAACTAGTTCTAAGTTCTAGGGGACTAATGACCTCAGCAGTTGAGTCCCATAGTGCTCAGAGCCATTTGAGCCATTTGATGTTAAGAATAATTAATAAAATACTTGAAAAAGTAATAGAGGAGAATCTCGGCGAGGAGCAGTTTGGCTTTAGACGGAATACGGGCACCAGAGATGCAATAGGGCTCCTACGAATCTTGGGAGAAAGGTTTATTGAAAAAGGAAGAGACCTATATATGTGTTTCATCAATTTAGAAAAGGCATTTGACAATGTGGTTTGGGACAAGCTGGCGACTGTTATGAGGGAAAAGAGAGTGGACTGGAAAACCAGAAGACTTATAAACTCATTGTACCTTAATTAAAAAGTTTCAGTTAAAGTGAGAGGAGAAAGTACAAACTGGATCAGACTAGGGAAAGGAGTAAGACAAGGATGCTGTTTATCACCTACTCTTTTCAACCTGTACTTGGAAAATATGATTGACCAATGCTCATTAGATGACAAAGGAGTAGAAATTGGAGGAAGAAGAGTAGGGTGCTTGAGATTTGCTGATGACATGGTCCTTCTAGCCATAGGGGAAAAAGAATTACAGGATTTGGTGGACACCATTGCAACTAACGGAAAAAAAATATGGAATGAAAATTAACACAAATAAAACAAAAGTATTGGCAATAGGAGGAAATAAGGAAATAAAAATTGTGCTGAATGGAGAAACACTAGAACAGGTGCAAAATTTTAAGTAACTTGGAAGCAGGATAGACACCGACTGGAAGCGCACCACAGAAATTAAAACAAGGATAGCAATGGCAAAAGAGGCGTTTTATAAGAAAAGGAGAATCTTCTGCAGCGGTCTGGACAGAGAACTCAGAAAGAGACTCATAAAATGTCTTGTATGGAGTGTTCTTCTATATGGCGCTGAAACATGGACTATGAGGAAAAAAGACAGAGAAAGGCTGGAGGCTTTTGAGATCTGGACATGGCGGAAGATGGAAAGAATAAGTTGGATGGACAGAGTAAAAAATGAAGAAGTACTGAGAAGAGTGGGAGAGAAAAGGCGGTTACTAGATGTAATAAAGAGAAGAAAAAGAAATTGGATTGGGCATATATTAAGAAAGAATGACGAACTGATAAAAACAGTTTTAGATGGTCATGTAGAAGGGAAAAGGAAGCGAGGAAGGAAGAGATACTGGATCACATGATGGACGGTACAACATACAGCAGCCTTAAGAAGGAAGCAATGGATCGCAGAAAATGGAGAGGCAAAGGACCTGCTAATATAGCAGATAACTGATGATGATGATGTGCCCGAATATTTCTCACATTATTAGGTCCATTACTACGCCCTAAGACAGCACCAGGGGATGGTAGATGTAGAGCTGGAACAGCATCCAGTATTAAACTTGCGTTTCGAAGGAATATTCAGATCCGTTTCATAATCCGAATCAGTGAAATTATTGAACAGACATGAGCATTTTTGACAGAAAACGAATATCAATGTTTACAAGCATTTATCCACTTTCGTTTCATTTCATTGTTTTTAGGAAACATGTGAAATTTAATTCCTAACTTACTTAGTTGTCTGCAGTGATCAGTACAACTGGCGATCGCGCAGCAAACCATTATTTTTCACTTGAAAACTTACTCTAAAAATCCCACAGTACACTGATAATTATGGCGTAACTCCGAACTCAGCCGCCAGTTACTAATAAAAATCCACACTGCCGTAAACAACATTGTTTTCGCTCGTAAACCAAATTACAACACAATACGTTACGGCAATCGCGAGGTACCGAGTGCTGGTTGGGTTCACTCTGACGTCAGTGGCGTGGATTGCTACTACGCATACACCTTGTGATCCCTACCGTGTATGTAGCACTAGCAACACGCGAGCGAACCGGTCGTTCGGCTCAAGTGCAGACACCCGTAACTCGCTCAGCGCATTCGGGCGTATGTGCAGTGTTGACAGGGCCAGGTAGCTTTTTCTTCATTATGGAGTTTGTTTAAGTTTTCAACTCATCTCAAAATGGTGTTGCAGTCTTGAACAGGTTGGCGGAGGGGAATATTGAAATGGGTGCAAAGTCATGATGTGTATGCGTCCAGATTCATTGTACGAGGGTCACTCCAAAACAAATGCACATTATTTTTTTAAAAATCCATCTTTTATTCTAAATGTTTGAAAGTTTTACTGTGTGTAAATGCATCCTTTAGGAACAATATTTTCATTTCTCCACATAATTTCCATCCCTCTCAACTGCCTTACGCCATCTTGGAACCAGCGCCTGTATACCCACACGGTAAAGTTCTGGATCAACCTGTTGGAGCCACTGTTTGGCAGCGTGCACAAGGGAGTCATCATCTTCAAACATTGTTCCACGAAGAGAGTCTTTCAGTTTCCCAAAGAGATGATAGTCACATCGAGCCAGGCCAGGACTGTTAGGTAGGTGTTTCAGTGTTGTCCATCCGAGTTTTGTGATCGCTTTCATGGTTTTTTGACTGACATGTGGCTGTGCATTGTCGTGCAACAGCAAAACATCCTGGTTTTGCCGATGTGGTCGAACACGACTCAGTCGAGCTTGAAGTTTCTTCAGTGTCGTCACATATGCATCAGAATTTATGGTGGTTCCACTTGGCATGATGTCCACAGGCAAGAGCCCTTCGGAATCGAAGAACAACTTAGCCATAACTTTTCCAGCAGATGGTGTGGTTTTGAATTTTTTTTTCTTGGGTGAATTTGCGTGATGTCACTCCATTGATTGCCTCTTCGTCTCTGGTGAAAAATAATGGAGTCATGTTTCATCACCTGTCACAATTCTTCCAAGATATTCATCTCCACCATTCTCGTACTGTTCCAAAAGTTCGCTGCATACGGTTTTTCTTGCTTCTTTGTGAGCCACTGTCAACATCCTGGGAACTCACCTGGCACAAACCGTTTTTAACGCCAACACTTTCAGTATTCTGCAAACACTTCCTTCCCCTATCCCAACGTAGCGTGACAATTCTTTCACTTTGATGCGTCTGTCAGCAGTCACCAAATCGTTAACTCTCTGCACATTGTCTGGAGTGTGTCCAGTACGAAGCCTGCCGCTGCGAGGACAATCCTCAATATTGCCGTTCCCGCTTTCATCACGTAAAATGCTTGCCCACCGACTAACTGTACTGCAATCGACAGCAGCATCTCCATACACCTTTTTCAACTTGTTGTGGATGTTTTCCACTGTCTCGTTTTCACAGCACAGGAATCCTATGACAGCACGTTGCTTCTGACGAACGTCAAGTGTAGCAGCCATCTTCAAGACATGCTGTGACGGCGCCACACACGGGAACAGTTTGAACTATGTTTGAAAACAAGCGGGAAGGATGTATCTACACACTGTAAAACTTTCACACTTGCAGAATGAAAACTGTATTTTTACAAAAATAGTGTGCATTTCTTTTGGAGTGTCTCTCGTATTATGGTTAACCGCCATCGAATGAATGCAAGATGCTTCAGGTTCGACGACATCGCGATAACGAGTTTCTAGCTCTAATGGACAAATCAAGACCAGTTTCCACTCTCTGAAGCCAATCGCTCGGGCGTACTATCCAATATAAAAACATGCGATTTCGGTGACGGATCCTGTGCAAACTATAAAATGTCTGCTCTGGCAGGAGGAGGCGAGACTTGTACCGGCAGCCAGTGCGCAAGCTTCCTCCCCCAGCATTATTCGCTCAGGGCCCAAGTTAAAATGTGTTATCTGTAAATGCCTGCTTTGCTACTGATATTCAATAAACACACAAAACAGCAGCGAAGCTCTCTGGCTGTGCTGTTTAACCAACGTTTCTTCGTCCATTTTTTCATCGTATGCTAACGAAACTACGTGAAAAAGGAACAACGCAAGTATTCAGAAAATTTTGATATTCAGCATATTCGCGAAGCATGTTATGACATCAGAACATATTCTTAGTTCCTACGGTTTACCTAGGGATGTCACAGAGTTAATTTAAGACATTAATGACACACATTAAGAAATAAAGTTGGACCCACAAAAGGAAGCACATAGGGACCGAAAAATTTATTGATAAAATAGTTGTGTTTTGCGTTTTGCTGTAGATGTAATTATAAAAAACAAACTTATTTCACAAACCATATGCAGAATGGTATGAAATCATCTCAAGCTTGTAAGGGTGTTGCAGGGTAGGATGCGCTGAGACATAATTTTCAGGAAAAAAATTCGACTCGTTGCGCCGTTTCCGAGTTAATTAGCACTGAAGTTAACCAACAAACAGGATGCCGAGCGCACAAATTCAAGCGGCCCGCCAGAGACGTTGTCGCCAAACGTATTCTTCATTTAGTTTCCTAAAACCGAACAGGAGAGACACGAGAATTGGACATGGGACGGTAATAAGGATCGAACCCAACGCAAAAATTTGAGCAGTCTCATGCGCTATCATTTATGCAGCGTGAACAACTAACACTAATTGTGTCTGGCGAGACGCTTCAGTTCGCGCGCGTAACGACCTGATTCGCTAACTTCAATGCTAATTAACTCATAACGGCGCAACGTATGGAATTTTATTCTTAACAATTATTTCTCAGCACAATCTACCCTGCAACACTCTGATAAGCTTTTCAGACTGTTCTGACCACTTTGTATGCAAACAGTGCTTTTCTCGTAGCAACACTGTCATGGCTGCACAAAGCGTAGATAGCGGAGTTCTAACTGTTTTGAAATCTGTTAAAACGTAATAAATTGGAGAAACGATAAGAGTACGAGAATAAATTTTTACGTACATCTTTGCACATGCTAGGTATAAATAAAGATTTACATAAAATCCTAAATAAAAAAACCGCTGCTCATTAAATGGTTGAATAGAAGAAACACACGTACGCTAAAGAATTACATGCTCCGCGTTTTGTAAGAGTAATAATGGAACTCACGTAAGATGGGCCGATGTTTAAGGCTGTTAGTGTAATATTTAATATACCTAAGCAGCATGTGGCTTCATTCAAATTGTTTGTATTTTCCGTGTTTCGAATTAGACACATATCCTATAAAACAATTTCGAGTCATATTTTCATTGAGTGAGTGAATTGAGAACGTCGATAGGCGTTCAGCGCACACCTAAAAGTCACCCGCCTCCCGCCTTTCATTTCTCACTACTGTCGAAAGCACAGAACGAACAAGGAATCGAGGTTAGAAAGTGTCACCGGCATGGAAAGAGAGTACTACTGGCGTGCCAGTCAGTTTCCTAGAGAATGGGAGGCTTCGAAGCTTTTTATTTTATTTATTTATTTTCTCTTTAGGCAACATTTACCTTACAGCCAACAATAGTTACAAACAGTACATAGTTAACATAGAACTTTAAGTTGGAGTACAATGACAGAGTAAGCTTAACTTTGGGGATGACCAATATACCAAGGAGATTACATTACATACAAGTATGTCCTTACAGTATTTTCATGTGGCGTACCTTATTCAAGATAGTTTGGTTCTATCCAAGCTGTTTCCATAAGAGTACTTGAGCAACGTGAACTTAGAGTACCAACATTCAATTTTTATGCCAGCATCTTTTAAGTATCCCGCTATTGAAGCTACGCGTATTTGCATCGAATCGGTAGAGTAAAGAGGTCACGCCTGTAGGAAGGGCAAAACCTCATGCAAACAGATTCCTGTACAGTTCTTCTTGTGCTTCGTGCATCGTGAATGACAGTATTACGTGATTCAATCTGCCACGTCAATTTTGATCCTCTTCACAATGTCTAAAAACTAGAATTTTTATTCGATGTAAATGTGAGGGGCAATGTCCGTGTCCCAGCCTCGGATAGTCAAACCACGGTCGAGGACAAATGTCCGGTTTTATGGGGCTCCAGTTATGGTAAACAGCTTTCTTGATCGTAGGTTTCAAATCGGTATGAGGGACTGGTGTTAGACAGAATTGCCCTTCAGTGATGTTTCTCCTCGCCGCGTGCTCCGTTACTTTGTTACGTAAAATTCGATGATGCCTGTTTATTCACAGCAAGTGGACATCTGTGTCATTTTTCTTCCTTCTTTGATGGCTTCCAATATATCCTAAATGTATGAGTCAGACTGTTTGTCGAATTTTGGATATACACTCCTGGAAATGGAAAAAAGAACACATTGACACCGGTGTGTCAGACCCACCATACTTGCTCCGGACACTGCGAGAGGGCTGTACAAGCAATGATCACACGCACGGCACAGCGGACACACCAGGAACCGCGGTGTTGGCCGTCGAATGGCGCTAGCTGCGCAGCATTTGTGCACCGCCGCCGTCAGTGTCAGCCAGTTTGCCGTGGCATACGGAGCTCCATCGCAGTCTTTAACACTGGTAGCATGCCGAGACAGCGTGGACGTGAACCGTATGTGCAGTTGACGGACTTTGAGCGAGGGCGTATAGTGGGCATGCGGGAGGCCGGGTGGACGTACCGCCGAATTGCTCAACACGTGGGGCGTGAGGTCTCCACAGTACATCGATGTTGTCGCCAGTGGTCGGCGGAAGGTGCACGTGCCCGTCGACCTGGGACCGGACCGCAGCGACGCACGGATGCACGCCAAGACCGTAGGATCCTACGCAGTGCCGTAGGGGACCGCACCGCCACTTCCCAGCAAATTAGGGACACTGTTGCTCCTGGGATATCGGCGAGGACCATTCGCAACCGTCTCCATGAAGCTGGGCTACGGTCCCGCACACCGTTAGGCCGTCTTCCGCTCACGCCCCAACATCGTGCAGCCCGCCTCCAGTGGTGTCGCGACAGGCGTGAATGGAGGGACGAATGGAGACGTGTCGTCTTCAGCGATGAGAGCCGCTTCTGCCTTGGTGCCAATGATGGTCGTATGCGTGTTTGGCGCCGTGCAGGTGAGCGCCACAATCAGGACTGCATACGACCGAGGCACACAGGGCCAACACCCGGCATCATGGTGTGGGGAGCGATCTCCTACACTGGCCGTACACCACTGGTGATCGTCGAGGGGACACTGAATAGTGCACGGTACATCCAAACCGTCATCGAACCCATCGTTCTACCATTCCTAGACCGGCAAGGGAACTTGCTGTTCCAACAGGACAATGCACGTCCGCATGTATCCCGTGCCACCCAACGTGCTCTAGAAGGTGTAAGTCAGCTACCCTGGCCAGCAAGATCTCCGGATCTGTCCCCCATTGAGCATGTTTGGGACTGGATGAAGCGTCGTCTCACGCGGTCTGCACGTCCAGCACGAACGCTGGTCCAACTGAGGCGCCAGGTGGAAATGGCATGGCAAGCCGTTCCACAGGACTACATCCAGCATCTCTACGATCGTCGCCATGGGAGAATAGCAGCCTGCATTGCTGCGAAAGGTGGATATACACTGTACTAGTGCCGACATTGTGCATGCTCTGTTGCCTGTGTCTATGTGCCTGTGGTTCTGTCAGTGTTATTATGTGATGTATCTGACCCCAGGAATGTGTCAATAAAGTTTCCCCTTCCTGGGACAATGAATTCATGGTGTTCTTATTTCAATTTCCAGGAGTGTATGTATATAAATGGATGTGAGTGTGTGGTCATTTGATAGGTGCAATTAGAGAGACCGAAGGAGAGATATAATCCAGTCTCTGTTCCGTGTTAGAGACATCTGTGCTTTTAAATCGTATCGGAAGTGTTACACTGGAACAGCATTAAAGAAGATGCCAAACGGATGCCGAAACCAAAATAATATCATGTCCTGTAAGAGATTTCGCTATCGTAGCTTCTTACTAGAAGAAGAGTTCACTTTCTGCTTTCTGTGTGAAGCGCTTGTGTAAATCTACACGCTATATAAGTTAATGACTCTTTACAGCCGGCCGGAGTGGGCGAGCGGTTCTAGGCGCTACAGTCTGGCACCGCGCGACCGCTACGGTCGCAGGTTCGATTCCTGCCTCGGGCATGGATGTGTGTGATGTCCTTAGGTTAGTTAGGTTTAAGTAGTTCTAAGTTCTAGGGGACTGATGACCTCAGAAGTTAAGTCCCATAGTGCTCAGAACCATTTCAACCATTTTTTTTTTTTTTACTCTTTACATGGATGCCAAGCTTTGCATAAACAAAAAGCGTTCCAACGGTTCCAATTTAATTTCACGTAGCTAGTTAAAAAAAAAAAAAAGAAAGAGACGAATCGGATAAGCGGGGCTATAGTTATTAGCTCGTCTTACACCCAGTACTGAATTCAGCACATCTCTAACGGATATGCCTGTACATGGAATAGCATTTAAACGTGGTTTCTATTTTGTCATTACTAATTATTAGTTTGCGTAGTAATTACAACAAAAATAATTTTATAAACATATATTAGGCCTAACGAAAAATTAATGTATTAAAGATCCATTTCTTTTTCCATGCAATTCAGAAAAAGCTGATTGTTGTGGTGACTGTTAAATAGCTTTCTTTGATTTAGTTCGCAAATTGCAATACCTTCTAAACTTTTCACACTAATTGAGGGCCGGCGTTGTGGCCGAGCGGTTTTAGGCGCTACAGTCTGGAACTGCGCGACCGCTACGGTCGCAGGTTCGGATCCTGCCTCGGGCATGCATGTGTATGATGTCCTTAGGTTAGTTCAGTTTAAGTAGTTCTAAGTTCTAGGGGTCTGATGACCTCAGAAGTTACGTCCCGTAGTGCTCAGAGCCATTTGCACCATTTGAACTAATTAAGGTATAGGAGCATGGTCTTTTCCGAAAGATTCTGCTTTCATAATGAAATATTTTCATAAATCTGTTCGTCTACTGTTTTACCTTCTTAGGGCTTGAATTTTCAAAAACGCTGACACACGTGTTTCTTATTCAGAACTCACATACCAAGTTTCATAGGTGCAGGTTTAAGAACACATTAGTAGTCATCCACTATTTCAGTCCCTTAGGGGTTGAATTTTCCAAAAATGCTGAAACACCTGGACTTTTTTCATTATTTCTGGGTGAGAAACCAAATACCAATAGTCACAGTTCTAGCTTCGACATTGCCTTACTAGCGAAATGTTTTCAAGAAACCATTAATCCAATATCCCACTCCCTAGGGATGGAATTTCGAAAAATCACAATTTAAACGATGCGTACAGTGTAAGGTCACCACCTCCAAATTTCAAATTTTTGTCCTTAGCGGTTTCGGCTGGGCGTTGATGCGTCAGTCAGGAAATGCCTTTTATATATAGGGATAGTTATGTGCCACACAACAGTATCAGCACTGCATAAACATTGTTGTTGTTGTGGTCTTCAGTCCTGAGACTGGTTTGATGCAGCTCTCCATGCTACTCTATCCTGTGCAAGCTTCTTCATCTCCCAGTACCCACTGCAACCCACATCCTTCTGAATCTGCTTAGTGTATTGACCTCTTGGTCTCCCTCTACAGTTTTTACCCTCCACGCTGCCCTCCAATGCTAAATTTGTGATCCCTTGATGCCTCAAAACATGTCCTACCAACCGATCCCTTCTTCTAGTCAAGTTGTGCCACAAACTTCTCTTCTCCCCAATCCTATTCAATACCTCCTCATTAGTTACGTGATCTACCCACCTTATCTTCAGCATTCTTCTGTAGCACCACATTTCGAAAGCTTCTATTCTCTTCTTGTCCAAACTGGTTATCGTCCATGTTTCACTTCCATACATGGCTACACTCCATACAAATACTTTCAGAAACGACTTCCTGACACTTAAATCTATACTCGATGTTAACAAATTTCTCTTCTTCAGAAACGATTTCCTTGCCATTGCCAGTCTACATTTTATATCCTCTCTACTTCGACCATCATCACTTATTTTACTCCCTAAATAGCAAAACTCCTTTACTACTTTAAGTGTCTCATTTCCTAATCTAATCCCCTCAGCATCACCCGATTTAATTTGACTACATTCCATTATCCTCGTTTTGCTTTTGTTGATTTTCATCTTATATCCTCCTTTCAAGACACTGTCCATTCCGTTCAACTGCTCTTCCAAGTCCTTTGCTGTCTCTGACAGAATTACAATGTCATCGGCGAACCTCAAAGTTTTTATTTCTTCTCCATGAATTTTAATACCTACTCCGAATTTTTCTTTTGTTTCCTTTACTGCTTGCTCAATATACAGATTGAATAACATCGGGGAGAGGCTACAACCCTGTCTCACTCCTTTCCCAACCGCTGCTTCCCTTTCATGCCCCTCGACTCTTATAACTGCCATCTGGTTTCTGTACAAATTGTAAATAGCCTTTCGCTCCCTGTATTTTACCCCTGCCACCTTCAGAATTTGAAAGAGAGTATTCCAGTTAACGTTGTCAAAAGCTTTCTCTAAGTCTACAAATGCTAGAAACGTAGGTTTGCCTTTCCTTAATCTTTCTTCTAAGATAAGTCGTAAGGTTAGTATTGCCTCACGTGTTCCAACATTTCTACGGAATCCAAACTGATCTTCCCCGAGGTCCGCTTCTACCAGTTTTTCCATTCGTCTATAAAGAATTCGCGTTAGTATTTTGCAGCTGTGACTTATTAAACTGATAGTTCGGTAATTTTCACATCTGTCAACACCTGCTTTCTTTGGTATTGGAATTATTATATTCTTCTTGAAGTCTGTGGGTATTTCGCCTGTCTCATACATCTTGCTCACCAGATGGTAGAGTTTTGTCATGACTGGCTCTCCCAAGGCCATCAGTAGTTCTAATGGAATGTTGTCTACTCCCGGGGCCTTGTTTCGACTCAGGTCTTTCAGTGCTCTGTCAAACTCTTCACGCAGTATCTTATCTCCCATTTCACCTTCATCTACATCCTCTTCCATTTCCATAATATTGTCCTCAAGTACATCGCCCTTGTATAAACCCTCTATATACTCCTTCCACCTTTCTGCCTTCCCTTCTTTGCTTAGAACTGGGTTGCCATCTGAGCTCTTGATATTCATACAAGTGGTTCTCTTCTCTCCAAAGGTCTCTTTAATTTTCCTGTAGGCAGTATCTATCTTACCCCTAGTGAGACAAGCCTCTACATCCTTACATTTGTCCTCTAGCCATCCCTGCTTAGCCATTTTGCACTTTCTGTCGATCGCATTTTTGAGACGTTTGTATTCCCTTTTGCCTGCTTCATTTACTGCATTTTTATATTTTCTCCTTTCACCAATTAAATTCAATATTTCTTCTGTTACCCAAGGATTTCTATTAGCCCTCGTCTTTTTACCTACTTGATCCTCTGCTGCCTTCACTACTTCATCCCTCAGAGCTACCCATTCTTCTTCTACTGTATTTCTTTCCCCCATTCCTGTCAATTGTTCCCTTATGCTCTCCCTGAAACTCTCTACAACCTCTCGTTCTTTCAGTTTATCCAGGTCCCATCTCCTTAAATTCCCACCTTTTTGCAGTTTCTTCAGTTTCAATCTGCAGTTCATAACCAATAGATTGTGGTCAGAATCCACATCTGCCCCTGGAAATGTCTTACAATTTAGAACCTGGTTCCTAAATCTCTGTCTTACCATTATATAATCTATCTGATACCTATTAGTATCTCCAGGATTCTTCCAGGTATACAACCTTCTTTTATGATTCTTGAACCAAGTGTTAGCTATGATTAAGTTATGCTCTGTGCAAAATTCTACAAGGCGGCTTCCTCTTTCATTTCTTCCCCCCAATCCATATTCACCTACTATGTTTCCTTCTCTCCCTTTTCCTACTGACGAATTCCAGTCACCCATGACTATTAAATTTTCGTCTCCCTTCACTACCTGAATAATTTCTTTTATCTCGTCATACATTTCATCAATTTCTTCATCATCTGCAGAGCTAGTTGGCATATAAACTTGTACTACTGTAGTAGGCATGGGCTTTGTGTCTATCTTGGCCACAATAATGCGTTCACTATGCTGTTTGTAGTAGCTAACCCGCACTCCTATTTTTTTATTCATTATTAAACCTACTCCTGCATTACCCCTATTTGATTTTGTATTTATAACCCTGTAATCACCTGACCAAAAGTCTTGTTCCTCCTGCCACCGAACTTCACTAATTCCCACTATATCTAACTTTAACCTATCCATTTCCCTTTTTAAATTTTCTAACCGACCTGCCCGATTAAGGGATCTGACATTCCACGCTCCGATCCGTAGAATGCCAGTTTTCTTTCTCCTGATAAAGACGTCCTCTTGAGTAGTCCCCGCCCGGAGATCCGAATGGGGGACTATTTTACCTCCGGAATATTTTACCCAAGAGGACGCCATCATCATTTAATCATACAGTAAAGCTGCATGTCCTCGGGAAAAATTACAGCTGTAGTTTCCCCTTGCTTTCAGCCGTTCGCAGTACCAGAACAGCAAGGCCGTTTTGGTTAATGTCACAAGGCCAGATCAGTCAATCATCCAGACTGTTGCCCCTGCAACTACTGAAAAGGCTACTGCCCCTCCTCAGGAACCACATGTTTGTCTGGCCTCTCAACAGGTACCCCTCCGTTGTGGTTGCACCTACGGTATGGCCATCTGTATCGCTGAGGCACGCAAGCCTCCCCACCAACGGCAAGGTCCATGGTTCATGGGGGAAGGCATAAACATTGAGGTGAAAAATAGATTTTTTGCATCTTCGGCCATAAAGGTTTTACGTGTTTAACATCAATTATTTAACACACTAACTCATTTGTAAAGTAACCAGGTCTCTGAAGCTGTTTTATACATGGGAACTTGATTCTTTAAAGAACTGCAAGTTTCTTCTTAAAGAGTACTTACATATAGATCATTTATAATTTTTATTATCAGTAGCGATATGTCTTGGATAAGGAAGTCAGCTTTGTTCAAGAGGTGACTACGTTGTGTGCGACACTTGATTCTTCTAGTTTCACGATATTTTGCTAAATTAGTGTTTAATTTGTCGATTTCTACAGCATCTCGTGGTGTCTACAGGGCAATGGAATGAATGAGTAATGCACTAGGGGAAAAAAATCAGTTGTGTGATCCAGATTTCACTCTAGTTTTAAACTGGTATAGCAGAATTATCGTCAATACGAACTGTAGCCCATCCCCAATAACTGAACCTCGATTCCGCACATGTCTGTATGAACAGATTTGCCCTTTTGCTTTCGACATAATATGTAAATTTTTGTTTAGAATAATGCATCCGCTACCCCTGCACCGTGGGGAGGTCGCGGTCAGCGGCGAGAGGAGATGAGATTCTCTTACGGAAACGCGCAACACTGGTAGCCAAGTCCTTGCGGTAAACATACGAGGGTCACTCCAAAAGAAAAGCACACTATTTTTTCTTAAATCCATTTTTTATTCTACATGATTGAAAGTTTTACAGTGTGTAGATACATCCTTTAGGAACAATATTTTCATTTCTCCACATAATTTCCATCCCACTCAACTGCCTTATGCCATCTTGCAACCAGCGCCTGTATACCCACATGGTAAAATTCTGGACCAACCTGTTTGAGCCACTGTTTGGCAGCGTGCACAAGGGAGTCATCATCTTCAAACATTGTTCCACGAAGAGAGTCTCTCAGTTTCTCAAAGAAATGATAGTCACATCGAGCCAGGTCAGGACTGCAAGGCGGGTGTTTCAGTGTTGTCCATCCGAGTTTTGCGATCGCTTCCATGGTTTTTTGACTGACATGTTGCCGTGCATTGTCGTGCAACAGCAAAACATCCTGGTTTTGCCGATGTGGTCGAACACGACTCAGTCGAGCTTGAAGTTTCTTCAGTGTCGTCACATATATATCAGAATTTATAGTGGTCCCACTTGGCATGATGTCCACAAGCAAGAGTCTTTCGGAATCGAAAAACGCTGTAGCCATAACTTTTCGAGCAGAAGGTGTGGTTTTGAATTTTTTTTTCTTGGGTGAATTTGCGTGATGCCACTCCATTGATTGCCTCTTCGTCTCTGGTGAAAAATGATGGAGCCATGTTTCATCACCTGTCGCAATTCTTCCGATATATTCATCTCCACCATTCTTGTACTGTTCAAAAAGTTCGATACGTACCGTTTTTCTTGATTCTTCGTGAGCCACTGTCAGCATCTTGGGATCCCACCTGGCACAAACCTTTTTTAACGCCAACACTTTCAATATTCTGCAAACACTTCCTTCCCCTATCCCAATGTAGCGTGACAATTCTTTCACTGTGATGCGTCTGTCAGCAGTCACCAATTCATGTACTCTGTGCACATTGTCTGGAGTGTGTCCAGTACGAAGCCTGCCGCCGCAGGGCAATCCTCAATATTGCCGTGCCCGCTTTCATCATGTAAACAACTTGCCCACCGACTAACTGTGCGATCGACAGCAGCATCTCCATACCTGTTGTGGATGTTTCCCACTGTCTCGTTTTCACAGCACAGGAATTCTATGACAGCACGTTGCTTGTGACGAACGTCAAGTGTAGCAGCCATCTTGAAGGCATGCTGTGACGGCGCCACTCACGGGAACAGGTTGAACTAAGTTTGAAAACAAGCGGGAAGGATGTACCTACACACTGTAAAACTTTCACACATGCAGAATGAAAACTGTATTTCTACAAAAATATTGTGCATTTCTTTTGGAGTGACCCTCGTAAGTCTTCTCATTGTTAGGTAGTAAGTAGCTCATTGTTGTTCGCGCACTTCTGCTTGGCCCCTCTGTGATTGATGAAAGTCGGCTGACTTCGTGCCTCTCCGAATTTCTTAGTGTCCCTGCCACACAGTATTGTGCAGCGTAACGATAAGTAGCCGTTGTGAATTAGTGCTGATCTATGTGCGAAGGTGGCTGCTCTGGAAGAAGGAGGCGGGGCTTGTCCCAGCAGCCAGAGCGCTGCGAGACGATCGCAAACTTACACTCCCAGCACCCAGCACCCTGCGCCAGGGGCCAAGTAAAAGCGTGCGATCTGTAGTTCAGGCTATAGTGTCAGCACGAGTTGGGGCATCTCATGGCGCGGGGATAGCAATAATGTTTTGTTGTGTAGCTGATGTTCAAATGTGTGTGAATTCCTAAGGGACCAAACTGCTGAGGTTATCGGTCCCTAGACTTACACACTGATTAAACTAACTTATACTAAGAACAACAAACACACCCATGCCCGAGGGAGGACTCGAACCTCCGGCGGGAGTGGCCGCACAATCAGTGACATGACGCCTCTAACCGCGCGGCCACTCTGCGCAGCTGCTGTGTACCTTATCTGTAAATAAAGACTTACTCTACTGGCCATTAAAATTGCTACACCACAAAGATGACGTGCTACAGACGCGAAATTTAACCGAGAGGAAGAAGATGCTGTGATATGCAAATGATTAACTTTTCAGAGCATTCACACAAGGTTGGCGCCGGTGGCGACACCGACAATGTGCTGACATGAGGAAAGTTTCCAACCGATTTCTCGTACACAAACAGCAGTTGACCGGAGTTGCCTGGTGAAACGTTGTTGTGATGCCTCGTGTAAGGAGGAGAAATGCATACCATCACGTTTCCGACTTTGATAAGGGCCGTATTGTAGTCTATCGCGATTGCTGTTTATCGTATCGCGACATTGCTGCTCGCGTTGGTCGAGATCCAATGACTGTTAGCAGAATATGGAATCAGTGCGTTCAGGAGGATAGTACGGAACGCCGTGGTGGATCCCAACGGCCTCGTATCACTAGCAGTCGAGATGACAGGCATCTTATGCGCATGGCTGTAACGGATCGCACAGCCACGTCTCGATCACTGAGTCGACAGATGGGGCGTTTCCAAGACAACAACCATCTGCACGAACAGTTCGACGACGTTTGCAGCAGCATGGACTATCAGCTCAGAGACCATGGCTGCGGTTACCCTTGATCTGCATCACAGACAGGTGCGCCTATGATGGTGTACTCAACGACGAACCTGGGTGCACGAATGGCAAACCAATGAATCCAGATTCTGTTTACAGCATCATGATGGTCGCATCCGTGTCTAGCAACATCGCGGTGAACGCACATTGGAAGCGTGTATTCGTCATCGCCATACTGGCGTATCACCCGGCGTGATGATATGGGGTGCATTTGGTTACACGTCTCGGTCACCTCTTGTTCGCATTGACGGCACTTTGAACAGTGGAATTTACATTTCAGATGTGTTACGACCCGTGGTTCTCCCCTTCATTCGATCCCTGCGAAACCCTACATTTCAGCAGGATAATGCACGATCGCATGTTGCAGGTCCTGCCCTGGCCAGCACATTCTCCAGATCTCTCACCAATTGAAAACGTCTGATCAATGATGGCCGAGCAACTGGCTCGTCACAATACTCTTGATGAACTGTGGTATTGTGTTGAAGCTGCATGGGCAGCTGTACCTGTACATGCCATCCAAGCTCTGTTTGACTCAATGCTCGGGCGTATCAAGGCCGTTATTACTGCCAGAGATGGTTGTTCTGGGTACTGATTTCTCAGGCTCTATGCACCCACATTGCGTGAAAGTGTAATGACATGCCAGTTCTAGTATAATATATTTGTCCAATGAATACTCGTTTATAATCTGCATTTCTTCTTGGTGTGGCTATTTTAATGGCCAGTAGTGTCTTTGTCAGTACTTTCTGTGTGCTGTGCGATGTTGTTCCGTAAACATATTTTACTAATCGTCGTTGTTTCTTCATGTAGCGCCTGCAAAGAGGTCAATTTCAGCTACCGTGAGTGAGTGCATCCTTCCACTGTTGCAGCCATGTCGGAGGGCTTCCGCGCGCGGGACATTGGCCTGCGCGCCCAGAAGAAGATCCTCGGCCGCATGGCCAGCAACAAGTCGGTGGCGAAAGTCTTCATTGACGAAACCACGGGCTCGCTACTCGACAACGTTTACCGGCTGGCCAAAGCATACGTGAGTACCACTACAGATCAATTTAGCGTCGTCCACGTCGTTCATACAACGAACGCAGCATAATAACAGTGTTGAATGGCACGCTCTTCTTGTTGTGGTCTTCAGTCCAGAGACTGGTTTGATGCAGCTCTCCATGCTGCTCTATCCTGTGCAAGCTTCATCTCCCACTACCTACTGCAACCTACATCCTTCTGAATCTGTTTAGTATATTCATTTCTTGGTCTCCCTCTACGATTTTTACCCTCCACGCTGCCCTCCAATACTAAATTGGTGATCCCTTGATGCCTCAGAATGTGCCCTACTAACCGATCCCTTCTTCTAGTCAAGTTGTGCCACAAATTTCGCTTCTATTCAATACCTCCTCATTAGTTATGTGATCTACCCATCTAATCTTCAGCATTCTTCTGTAGCACCACATTTCAAAAGCTTCTATTCTCTTCTTGTCCAAACTATGTATCGTCCACGTTTCGTTTCCATACATACTACATTCCACACAAATACTTTCAGAAACGACTTCTTGACACTTAAATCTATACTCGATGTTAACAAATTTCTCTTCTTCAGAGACGCTTTCCTTGCCATTGCCAGTCTACATTTCATATCCTCTCTACTTCGACCGTCATCAGTTATTTTGCTCCCCAAATAGCAAAACTCCTTTACTACTTTGTCTCATTTCCTAATCTAATTCCCGCAGCATCACCCGTTTTAATTCGACTACATTCCATTATCCTCGTTTTGCTTCTGTTGATGTTCATCTTATATCCTCCTTTCAAGACACTGTCCATTCCGTTCAGCTGCTCTTCTAGGTCCTTTGCTGTCTCTGACAGAATTACAATGTCATCGGCGAACCTCAAAGTCTTTATTTCTTCTCCATGGATTTTAATCCCTACTCCGAATTTTTCTTTTATTTCCTTTACTGCTTGCTCAATATACAAATTCAATAACATCGGGGATAGGCTACAACCTTGTCTTCCTTCCCAACCACTGCTTCCCTTTCATGCTCCTCGGCTCTTATAACTGCCACCTGGTTTCTGTACAAATAGTAAATAGCCTTTCGCTCCCTGTACTTTACCCCTGCCACCTTCAGAATTTGAAAGAGAGTATTCCAGTCAAAATTGTCAAAAGCTTTCTCTAAGTCTTTCTACGAAATCCAAACTGATCTACCCCGAGGTCGGCTTCTACCAGTTTTTCCATTCGTCTGTAAAGAATTCGTGTTAGTATTTTGCAGCCGTGGCTTATTAAACTGGTAGTTCGGTAATTTTCACATCTGTCAACTCCTGCTTTCCTTGGGATTGAAATTATTATATTCTTCTTGACGTCTGAGGGTATTTGGCCTGTCTCATACATCTTGCTCACTAGATGCTAGAGTTTTGTTAGGCCTCTCTCTCCCAAGGCTTTCATTAGTTCTAATGGGATGTTGTCTACTCCCGGAGCTTTGTTGCGACTCAGGTCTTTCAGTGCTCTGCCAAACTCTTCATGCTGTATCATATCTCCTATTTCATCTTCTTCTACATTCTCTTCCATTTCTATGATATTGTCCTCAAGAACATCGCCCTTGTATAGATCCTCTATATACCCCTTCCACCTTTCTGCTTTCCCCTCTTTGCTTATTACTGAATTTCCATCTGAGCTCTTGATATTCATGCAGGTCGTTCTTTTTTCTCCAAAGATCTCTTTATTTTTCCTGTAGGCAGTATCTATGTTACCCCTAGTGATATGCGCCTCTATATCCTTACATTTGTCCTTTAGCCATCCCTGCTTAGCCACTTTGCACTTCCTGTTGATCTCATTTTTGAGACGTTTGTATTCTTTTTTGCCTGCTTCATTTACTGCATTTTTGTGTTTTCGCCTTTCATCAATTAAATTTTATATCTCTTCTATTACCCAAGGATTTCTATTACCCCTCGTATTTTTACCTACTTGATCCTCTGCTACCTTCACTATTTCGTCTCTCAAAGCTACCTATTCTTCATCTACTGTATTTCTTTCCCCCATTCCTGTCAGTTGTTCCCTAATGCTCTCCCTGAAACTCTCTACAACCTCTGGTTCTTTCAGTTTATCCAGGTCTCATCTCCTCAAATTCCCACCTTTTTGCAGTTTCTTCAGTTTTAATCTACAGTTCATAACCAATAGATTGTGGTCAGAGTCCACATCTGCCCCTGGAAATGTCTTACAATTTAAAACCTGGTTCCTGAATCTCTGTTTTACCATTATATAATCTATGTGATACTTTCCAGTATCTTCAGGCTTCTTCCATGTATACAACCTTCTTTCATGACTCTTGAACCAAGTGTTAGCTATGATTAAGTTATGCCCTCTGCAAAATTCTACCAGACGGCTTCCTCTTTCATTTCTTACTCCCATTCCATATTCACCTACTACATTTCCTTTTCTTCCTTTTCCTACTGTCGAGTTCCAGTCTCACATGACTATTAAATTTTCGTCTCCCTCCACTATCTGAATAATTTCTTTTATCTCATCATACATTTCATCAATCTCTTCGTCATCTGCGGAGCTAGTTGGCATATAAACTTGTACTACAGTGGTAGGGGTGGGCTTCATATTTATCTTGGCCAGAATAATGCGTTCACTATGCTGTTTGTAGTAGCTTACCGGCATTCCTATTTTTTATTCATTATTAAACCTACTCTTGCATTATCCCTATTTGATTTTGTATTTATAACCCTGTATTCACCTGACCAAAAGTATTGTTCCTCCTGCCACCGAACTTCACTAATTCCCTTTATATCTAACTTTAACCTATCCATTTCCCTTTTTAAATTTTCTAACCTACTTGCTCGATTAAGGGATCTGACATTCCACACTCCGATCCGTAGAACGCCAGTTTTCTTTCTCCTGATAACGTCCTCCTGAGTAGTCTCCGCCTGAAGATCCGTATGGGGGACTATTTTAACTCCGGAATATTTTACCCAAGAGGACGCCATCATCATTTATCCATACAGTAAAGCTGCATGCCCTCAGGAAAAATTACGGCCGTAGTTTCCGCTTGCTTTCAGCCGTTCGCAGTACCAGCACAGCAAGGCTATTTTGGTTAGTGTTACAAGGCCAGATCAGTCAATCATCCAGACTGTTGCCCCTGCAACTCTTGCTTTCAGCCGTTCGCAGTACCAGCACAGCAAGGCTATTTTGGTTAGTGTTACAAGGCCAGATCAGTCAATCATCCAGACTGTTGCCCCTGCAACTACGGCTGCTGCCCCTCTTCAGGAACCACACGTTTGTCTGGCCTCTCAACAGATACCCCCCTGTTGTGGTTGCACCTAAGGTACGGCTATCTGTATAGCTGAGGCACGCAAGCCTCCTCACCAACGGCAAGGTCCATGGTTCATGGAGGGACTGCCCACCTAATCTTCAGCATTCTTATGTAGCACCATATTTCCATTCTCTTCTTGTCTAAACCATTTATCGTCCATGTTTCGCTTCCATTCGTGGCCATACTCCATACAAATGTTTTCAGAAAAGACATCCTGACACTTAAATCTATACTCGATGTTAACAAATTTCTCTTCTTCAGAAACGCTTTCCTTGCCAGAGTCATTCTACATTTTATATCCTCTCTACTTCGACCATCATCAGTTATTTTGTCCCCCCAAAAGCAAAACTCATCTACGAGGGCTATCCACAAAGCACATTACGTTTTGGAATTAAAAATAAATAAAGTATTGGAAATTTTTTTATTATATGCAGATGAAAGCCACACTTAAATACTACTTTTCTACGTAGTTGCCATTTAAATTAAGGCACTTATCGTAGCGATGGACGAGCTTGGAAAATCCTTCGTCGTCAAATTCGGCCGCCTGCGCCTTCAACCACGTGGTTACCTCTTTTGGGACAGAAAAGGTGTGCTTTTTGTGGATTTCCTGGAAAGAGTCACTACAATAAACTCTCAAAGGTATTGCCAAACTCTGCACAACCTCAGAAGAGCAATACAAAACAAGCGCAGGGGAAAGTTGGGCTCAAAGATCTTGCTGATTCACGACAACGCCCGGGCCCACATGGCAAATTCCACTCGTGAGGTTCTCGAATCTTGTAAGTGGGAGTTGTTTCCTCATCCGCCGTACAGTCCCGACCTGGCACCGAGCGACTTCCACTTATTCCCAGCAATGAAGAAGTGGTTGGCTATGCAACGTTTTGATGACGACGCACAGCTTCAAGGAGAGGTAACCACATGGTTGAAGGCGCAGGGGGCCGAATTTTACGACGAAGGAATTTCCAAGCTCGTCCATCGCTACGATAAGTGCCTTAATTTAAATGGCAACTATGTAGAAAAGTAGTATTTAAATGTGGCTTTCATCTGTATATAATAAGAAAAATTTCCAATACTTTATTTATTTTTAATTCCAAAACGTAATCTACTTTGTGGATAGCCCTCGTACTACTTCAAGTGTCTCATTTCCAAATCTAATTCCCTCAGCATCGCCTGATTTGATTCGACTACATTCCATCATCTTATATCCTAGTTTCAGGACACTGACCATTCCGTTCAACAGCTCTTCCAGGTCCTTTGCTGTCTCTGACAGAATTACAAAGTCATCGGCAAACCTCAAAGTTTTTCTTTCTTCTCCGTGGATTTTAATTCCTTCTCCAAATTTTTCGTTTGTTTCCTTTACTGCTTGCTCAATATACACATTGAATAACATCAGGGATAGGCTACAACCCTGTCTCACTCCCTTTTCAATCACTGCTTCCCTTTCGTGCCCCTGGACACTTATAACTGCCATCTGGTTTCTGTACAAATTGTAAATAGTCTTTCGCTCCCCGTGTTTTCCTCCTGACACCTTCAGAATTTGAAAGAGAATATTCCAGTCAACATTTCAAAAGCTTTCTGTAAGTCTAAAAATGCTAGAAACGTAGGTTTGCCTTTCCTTAATCTATCTTCTAAGATATGATGTGGGACCAGTATTGCCTCACGTGTTCTAACATTTCTACAGAATCCAAACTGATCTTCCCCGAGGCTGGCTTCTACCAGTTTTTCCATTCGTCTGTACAGAATTTGTGTTAGTATTTTACAGCCATGACTTATTAAACTGATAGTTTGGTAATTTTCATACATATCGACACCAGCTTTTTTGGGATTTGAATTATTATATTCTTCTTGAAATCTGAGGGTATTTCACCTGGCTCATATATATTGCTCAGCAGATGGTAGAGTTTTGTCATGGCTGGCTCTCCCAAGAC
Source organism: Schistocerca serialis cubense (assembly GCF_023864345.2). Lineage (NCBI taxonomy): Eukaryota > Metazoa > Arthropoda > Insecta > Orthoptera > Acrididae > Schistocerca > Schistocerca serialis. Next base: position 506,058,309 of record NC_064644.1, on the reverse strand, counting down.
TATTAGTAGTTCTAATGGAACGTTGCCTAGTCTTCAAAAGAACAAAGTGGTTGATCTGAAACGCTGCAGATGGTTTAGAACTGGTACCAAGTGGTCACATAACCCGCTACTGCTGTCGTGAGTTATGGCAGTGAAGTGGTGTGTATTAATCATGCAAACAAAGCTGACACTCAGTGCAGTGGCCAATGGGAGCGACTGTAAATGGGAAATGCCTTTACTGTTGCTCCCATCAGCCATCGCATGGTGTCAACTTTGTTTGCGCGTGCAGTATGTGCACGCTGGTTGTATGGAATCAGCGCAGTAAGATGTGGAGATGTGACGGAGTGGCAAGAGAGGAGGTATGGTGTATAGACGTGCCCCTCCCCACACTGAGAATGAAGGTTCGCGATTTGTTGATGTATCATTGCAGACTCTCCAACATACCTACAAGGAATGGCGTTCACTAACAGCCATTTAACACGGTGTAAAAAACTGAATGTAAAAAGATGCTAATTGACAGGGACATGAGATGAGTGATATGTCCTCTAGTGACAGTCAATGTCAACCATAACAGGAATTATTCACGGTTGAAAAACTAACGGGCTGACCAAAAACTGACAGAAGAATCCGTGAATATGACCAGCAGAAGTGGCTTCCGTCAGTGAACACGTCAGCCAATTTCCCAACAAAAGTTGTGAAGGGAACTGCGTGCAGCTGACATTTGGAGTCAGGTACTTTGCAACAGGTCAATGCCAACATTGGAACGTACAGCTGCACGTCTTGAATAGGCCAAACAACACAGAAACACGATAGTAATTGAACGTAGGGGTGTAGAGTGGTCTGGCAAACTGCAATTTTGCCTCTTCTCATGTGATATAAGGCATAGAGTGAACTGACTGCCTAGTGTGGTGCTTAACCTGCAGTGTGTAGATCATGTGGCTCAGACTGGAGGTGTTTTAGGGGAGTTTTTGCACCATGATTTTGACCCACTCACTAAGTTTACTGTTAACATGAACCAAGGTGTTTATTCCATCATTCTGGTTGACCAGTATGGGCGTGTTTGCAGTGCACTCATCATGAAAATGTACAAGACTACATTTTCACGAGGAGTGTTCTGCAAACACTCCCGTCTTCTAACATCAGAACAGCTTTGTTCACAGAACTGGTTTGTCTCTCAGGTGCCCTATCATACCTTGGCTGACCCACTAAACTACCTGACTTCAATCCACAGAAAATGTCTGGGACTATTTGGAACAGTGGGTAAAATGTAGCAATCAACATCTTTATGATTCAAAACTTTCTGGCATCATATTACTGTGTGCCAGACTTTGACTCAAATGTGGCACCTTGACATTTTGTGGCCAAGAGCTCTCATGCTCCTCTAGATAGTTCAGTTTGGAGCACTTACCTGCGAAAGGCAAAGGTTCCAGGTTTGAGTCCCAGTATGGCACACAGTTTTAATCTTCTGAGAAGTTTTAAATCACTTACTCTCTGCCCCATAGTGAAAATTCGTTCTGAACATCGCCCTAGTTTTGTAGGTGTACAGGATCTAATTATCACTGAGTGACTTCACCTGGATTTAGCATGCATGAAGAAACTTGTGTAACCTCTTCCTTGCCGAATTGAGGCCATTGCCCAGGCTAGAGATGGTGGTAGTAGCGTGATCTCTCCTGAGGTGACTACATCTACATATATACTCCACAGTGTGTGGCGGAGGGCACAATTCGCGCCAAAGTCATATCCCCCCCCCCCCCCCCCTCTGTTCCACTCGCGGATCGCGCGAGGGAACAAACGACTGTCTGAGCGCCTCAGTACAAGCTCTAATTTCCCTTTTCTTTGAATGGTGATCATTCCGGGATCTGAAAGTTGGAGATAATAATATATGCTCTACATCCTCAGCGAAGATCGGATTTCTGAAGTTAGTGAGCAGCCCCTTCCGTTTAGCGCGTCGCCTATTTGCGAGTGTGTGCCACTTCAAACTTTATATGAGATTTGTAATGCTCTCCCGATGGCTAAATGCACCAGACACGAATCTTGTCCCTCTTCTTTGGACCTTCTGAATCTCTTGAATCAACTGGTAAGGGTCCCATACAGACAAACAATACTCGTAAGACTGGACGAACTAACGTGTTGTAAGCAATCTTCTTTGTTGAAGGACTGCATCGCTTCAGGATTCTACCAATAAACAGCAATCTAGAGTTTACCTTGCCCATTACTTGTGTAATCTGATCATTCCATTTGAGATCATTTTGAATAGTCACACCCAGATACTTTACAGATGTTACCGCTCCCAAAGACTGGGCATTTATTTTTTACTCGTACTATAATGGGTATTTTCACCTTGTTATACACAGTAGATTACACTTACTAATATTGAGGGATAACTGCCAGTCATTACACCACGCATTTATTGTCTGCAAATCCTCACTGAAAACTTTTGTGTGGTACTACTTTCTTGTAGACTACAGCATCATTGGCAAACAGTCTAATGCTGCTTCAATACCATCAACCAGATAGTTTATGTAAATCGTAAAAAGCAGCGGACCTATTACGCTGCCCTGGGGCACACCTAAAGTTTGTCTGGTGTGCTTATTAAAACTTTTCATTCACTAGTGTGAACATTTTAATATCATTAAATACCCTAACCTAAATGTTACAGCCACAATATGCCCTCATTCAAAAATGACAGTTAATAATGTGAATATTGTTACAAAAGAAATGGTAAAAGTCCATGAAAGTGGTATAGGCATCTGCAGAAATTTATATAGTAGGGGGCAGATTTTGAAATTGTTACTTTTTATGAGACTGATTCGATGAATCAGTGGATGGTCAGAACCTCAGAACTGAATTTGACACGAAGCTCATAAAACATAATATATCTCAAATATTAGCTACTCAGTATTGTTTTGAAACTACACAGAGGTGACAAAAGTCATGGAATACCTTCTAATACCATGACAGATCTCCTTTTGCCTGGTGTAGTGCAGAACCTTGAAGTGGCATGGGCTCAGCAAGTTGTTGGAAGTCTTCTGGAGAAATATTGAGTCATGGTGCCTTTATAGCTGTCCATAATTGCAAAAGTGCTGCCAGTGCTGAATTTTGTGCACAAACTGACCTCTCGATTAAACCCCATAAATGTTTGATGGGATTCATGTCGGGTGATCTGGGTAGCCAGATCATCCATTTGAATTGTCCGGAATGTTCTTTAAACCAGTCGCAAACAGTTGTGGCACGATGACGTGAAAATTCCATCATTATTTGGGAGCATAAAGTCCATGATTTCCTGCAAATGGTCTCCAAGTAGCTGAACATAAACACTTCCAATCAGTGATCAGTTCAGTTGGACCAGAGGACCCAGTCCATTCCATGTGAGCCAACGCCAGTGTGCACATTGCTTTTATGGCAGTCTGAGTCCATGGCTTTGAGGGATCTGCACCACACTCAAACCCTACCGCCAGCTCCTACCAACTGAAATCAAGACTCATGTGACCAGGCCACAATTTTCCAGTCATCTAGGGTTCATGAGCCCAGGAGAGGTACTGAAGATAATGTCATGCTGTTAGCAGAGGCACTTACGTGGTCATCTGCTACCATGTCACTGCACTGTCCTAACAGATACATTCGTTTTATGTCCCACATTGATTTCTGTCATTATTTTATGAAGTGTTGCTCGTATGGTAGCTCTAACAACTCTAAGCAAACAACGCTGCTCTTGGTTGTTAAGTGAAGTTCATCATTGTATTGTCCTTTGTGATATGTAATGCCTGAAATTTGTGTTCGGCATTCTTTTGACACTGTGGATCTTGGAATACTGTATTCCATAACAACTTGTGAAATTGAATGCTCCATGCATTTAGCCTCAACTACCATTCCATGTTCAAGGTATGTTGATTCTCAATTATGTGGCCATAATCACGTCTGAAACCTTTTCATATGAATCACATCAATACAGTGTACAGTATGCTACTTGTTGTGACTTGGCAAGACAGCCAAGTCACTATGAGGTGAAGCAGAAAGGCACGCGCTTAAGCTCACGCAGGCTGGCGCGAGGTCTGGAACAGTTAAGGGAATTAATAGTAGCAAATAAAGTACGTAGTTGATGTAATACTTAACTTTAATCCATAATTGGTGTACATCGCTCTTGTTGATACATCAATAATAATCTCAATACAAACTGGTAATGGCGCCTTGCTAGGTCGTAGCAAATGACGTAGCTGAAGGCTATGCTAACTATTGTCTCGGCAAATGAGAGTGTATTTGTCAGTGAACCTTTCCTAGCAAAGTCGGCTGTACAACTGGGGCGAGTGCTAGGACGGCTCTCTAGACCTGCCGTGTGGCAGCGCTCGGTCTGCAATCACTGACAGTGGTGACACGCGGGTCCGACGTATACTAACGGACCGCGGCCGATTTAAAGGCTACCACCTAGCAAGTGTGGTGTCTGGCGGTGACACCACACTACTGCCATCTGTATATGTGCGTATCGCTATCCCATGACTTTTGACACCCCAGTGTAAATTATTTTGATTCCCAAATTGAAGCATACATGCAAAGTATGTTATTTGATATAATCAATATGAATATGTAAACCACTTTTTCAGTTAATGATCTGTAATTAGACACTCATATGCTTATCTGCAGCACATCCAACAAATTAGGAAATAGAGCTAGAAAATAGTTACAAAAGGTATTTTTATTTGTTTACAAGTAATCTTGGGTTGATACTGAAAAACAATGTTTTCTTATAAAACTCGTCATATTAACGGTTTTATTTCATTATCTTCATAATTTCTATTTTTGAGGTTGACTTACATATTAATAAAAGTGGTTTGAAAGCTAAATTTTTGAACTTTTTGAGTAAAGAATGAACCATGGGTGACGAATGCTAGAAAACAACCGTCAGACTGGGGTGTATGTATAATGTAGCCACTTTTAGCTTTACCGTGGACTTTGAACTGGTCCTTCCTGCCGGGCATCTGTGAAGCTACCACCATGCCAAGGAACCGGCGCAATTTATTCTGAATGAAGTGACAGCCACACAAGCCTTCCCCCATCCCCCCTCTCCCTCCAGCTCTTAGTGAAAGGAAAAAATATAGTGCAGTCAGCTGCTTTTCTCTAAAGAAAGTTATTTAATAGTGGTGTTACGTATCTTTTTAACAGGTTCGGAACAGGAACTTTTTTATGGCTACTTACAAGTCTCATCTTGCCCCCCGCCCCCTGAATTAAAGGATGTGGCCAGTGCCTTATCTTGCCCTCCCTCCCCTTTCTGGATGCATATGAAAGGCTGATAAATAATCAACATATACATTAATTATTTCTCCTGCTAGCAAGGCTTGAATTTTTAAATTTTATAAAAGGAGTGATGTGGTGCAGAGGTAAAGGTATTGTACTTGCATTCAGGAGGAGCGGGCATGAGATTTCTGTGTGAACACCCAGGCTTTGTGTTGATGTTTACACTTACTAACACCCTGTATTGCGTATTCACTGAGTATGCTAGCAGTGAACAAGAAGTAAAGAATCGTACTGTCCAAGAGTAGTCCAGGTCTTAGGCGGCAGTTGTTATCACAAAGCAACCGGTCTAATATGCAGATACAGGGAGCACCAACGAAAACTACCATTCCCAAAACAGTGCTCACTTATGTCAAGCAGTTCAGTCATGGGATCCTACCAGGCGACACAGCAAACACTTCAAGGGTGTGGCCTCTTCCCAGCACTTGTCTTGTGGCAGCCACTCGCAGCTCACGGCACTATTGGCAGCAAATATGGACTGATTTCAGACATTGTGATAATTCCTGTTTCACTGTCTGAATCAGTTACATGCTTTGTTTCTCCACAATTCCCCCAAACCACCTAAGCCTTATGACAGGATGGTTCCTTTGAAAACGATGTGACCAATTGCCTGTCTTGTCCATGTTCAGTCTGAATATGTATTCAATTTCTGGTAATCTGCTTGTACCTGGACATTAAATCGTAATCGTCCTTTTTGCCTTCTAAATTGTATAAACATATTGTTTGGAGGACACGTTAGTCTTCATGTATTTGATCGGTCAAAGCAGAAAAGGCATGAACTAATGAAAAAAGATGGCAAGCACTGTCAGCTGCTTGTGACACTAGGTACAGATATACCATTGGAATGAGCATTGTTTCCCTCCCTGACAGACCCTTATCTTTTTACCCACACCCCTCAATCCTATGGAACATATTTTGTACTGTCACAATGCTTCTCACTCAGTGCAGGTCCTCCACATTTTAAGTGAAAGTACAGTGCTTCAGAGCCTTTTCATAGAAGAATATCAGCACATAGAAATTGTGTTTTTTAAAATGTTATGTATTTTTTTGTCCTTTTAGCAGTCCATCATTAATCTTTTTAATTTAAAATGAAAAAGGTCCTCATGTTGCTTTTTCCCTCATCTTTGGTAGATTTTTAAGAACGCTCTTGGCCAAAGAGTGTAGTATTGTCCTACTGCCAGCCCACCCATTGTCCATATGAGGCAAGCAGGGGGTCATAGGGAAAAAAAACAACTTTGCCATGAGCTTAGCTTCAGTATACAGTGTGATTCTGTACCTCTTGTTCACTGCTTGTGTGTACAGTGAATATGTACTAAAGACTGTTAGTAAGTGTAAACTTCAACACAAAGCCTGTGTTCACAAAGAAATTTGATGCCCGCTCCTCTCGAATACAAGTCCAGTACCTTTACCTCTGTACCACGTCACTGCAGCCTTGCTAGCAGCTTAGCACTACCCTGAGATTCTCACGCAGTTAGAGTACGTCACTGTTTGTTTACATGTCACAGTTAGAACAAAACTTTAAGATTATATGCATTTGTCCTGTTTTACAAATATGTTTGTTTGTAGCAACAATGGAGAATAATTGTTATTGAAACAGAAAAAAATCACTGTGAGGAAACATGAGTGAACGATGTGTTCATGAGAGAACCGACCAGCCTCTCTGCTGCTTCTATTGTCCCAGCCACTGCAGGAACTGAAACTGATGCTAGCACAGCAACAGTTTAAATGCTTAACTCTGTTTTCAAATGTTCCTTTGCAAAGAAAAACCCATGAGAACTGCCCCAATTTAGTTCTTGTACCACTGAAAAGATGAATGACAAGTATTAGTGTCAGTGGAGATAAGAAACAGCTGAAATTGTTAAAATTGAACAAATCTCCAGGCCCCAATGGAATCCCTGTCAGATTCTATATTGAATTTGCGGCTAAGTTAGTCTCTCTTCTAATTATAATTTATCTTAGATCCCTTGAGCAAAAAACCCATGCCCACTTCTTGGGAAAAGGCACAGGTCACACCTGTCTTCAAGAAGAGTAGTAGAAGTGATCTTCAAAACTACCATTCAAAATCCTCGTCATCGATTTGTTGTAGTATCTTACAACATATTCTGAGCTCTAACATAATGAGGAATCTTGAACAGAACAACCTCCTCAATGCCAACTGGCATGGATTTTGAAAACATCGATCATGTGAAACCCAACTCGAACTTTTCTCACGTGATATACTGAAAGCTTTGGATGAAGGCAACCAGGTAGATGCAGTGTTTCTCTATTTTCAAAGCATTTGACTCAGTACTGCATGTATGCTCGTTGTCAAAAGTACAATCATATGGAGTATCAAGCGAAATTTGTGACTGAATTAAGGGCTTTTTGGTAGGGAGGACACAGCATGTTATCTTGGATGGAGAGTCATCATCAGATGTAGAAGTAACTTTGGCTCTGCCCCAGAGATGTGTGTTGGGACCCTTGCTGTTCATGTTGTATATTAATGACCTTGCAGATAATATTAATAGTAAACTCAGGCTTTTTGCAGATGATACAGTTATTTATAATGAAATACCATCTGAGAGAAGCTGCATAAATATTCAGTCAGATCTTGATAAGATATCAACGTGGTGCAGAGATTGACAACTTGCTCTAAATGTTCAGAAATCTAAAATTTTGCACTTCACAATACGAAAAAATGTAGTACCCTATGACTATAATATCAGTGAGTCACTGTTGGAATTGGTCAACTGATATAACTACCTGGGTGCAACACTTTGTAAGGATGTGGAATGGGGTGCTCACATCGCTTCTGTTGTGGGTAGAGCAGGTGTTAGTTTTTGGTTTATTGGTAGAATACTGGGGGAATGCAATCTGTCTACAAAAGAGAATGCTTGCAAATCACTCTTGTGGCCCATCCTAGAATATTACTCAAGCATTTGGGTGAGTCATACCAGATAGGACTAACAGTGGGTATTGAACTTATACAGAGAAGGACAGCATGAATGGTCACAGTTTGTTTAATCTGTGGGAGAGTGTCACAGATATACTGAAGGAACTGAACTGGCAGACTCTTGAAGACAGGCATAAACTATCCCGAGAAAGTTTATTAACAAAGTTTCAAGACCCGGCTTTAAATGATTACTCTAGGGATATACTACAACCCCCTATGTATCGCTCAGTAGGGATTGTGAGGGTAAGATTAAAATAATTACCGCATGCACGGAGGCATTCAGACAATAATTCTTCCCATGCTCAATATATGAATGGAAGAGAAAGAAACACTAATAACTGGTACTATGGGACGTACCATCTGCCATGCACGTCACGGTATTTTGCAGAGTATAATTGTAAATGTAGTTGCAGATTTCCCATCATGATGTAGCGACAGTGATAAACTGCACCATTCAGTTTTCTAGCACAATATGTCTATCTTCTCAACCCAAAACAAATGACACACAGAAACAATATTTCCCCATTATTGTTCTTATCTTCTGTTCAGTATTAAATGGCAGATTACTTAAATCTAGTGTAATGACCTTCTTTTCCCTCAAAGTATAACACAAACTGTGTTTTTCTTTTCTGTTGTGCCATCTCCAGGTGCTTGGTGCAGTGGTTGTGTTTGACAGCTGTGTTTTCTGTTTTGCATCAGACAATTATGAAATTGCAGTCGGACCTGCTTCTTGCAACTGCTGCCTGACGTTTCTGGAATCCATTCACTAATTCAATGTAATTATGAAAATGCCAAACCACTAGCAGCTGACAGAAGTAAATGAATTATCGCCATTCCACTGAATTTTTCTTTCTCTGTCACAAAGACCCTAAATTACATTCACTCCAGGGGTTGTCTCTCTACTACACGGGTGTGTATATGGCTGGTGTGAGGCTCAGAGCTATTGTAGTATTTTTATCATTTCCCATGTAGCAGTTCTCTGTTCCCCTCTTTCAAATATCTATCAGATTCTTCTGAACCCTGTGTTAAGTCTTCATGTCATCCTGATCCTTAAGTTCTGAACTGGACCGCACCCTTTGCTTTCTTCTATCACAATTCCGGTAAATTAAAATCTAATCCCCATTTTCGGGTTTCAACCACCTTTTCTCTTTTTTCAAAATTTTGATGGTAGTGCAGGTCATTTACGAAAGGACACTTCAGATGGCACCAAATGCATAGCATATCATGACCACCACCACATCCCCCATACGTGGACAACTACTTCTGCCAAGCAGCCCAAGCAGTAATGAATCCAATGTGATGGGGGTCGTCGTATGTCCTCTCGACCATAGCTCACTGACAATCCATGACCCGTACAGTTGGTGCCCGAGCTGTTAAACCCACCCCATCCCTTCTTACATAAGGGAAAGAGTAGGTAGATGCCTATCCTTTTATGCCACCAGGACTCTGAGCAACGACTATCAATCTAGGTGGACATGCTGGGTGATGGCCATGGTGTTAGCCCTTGACCAGTGTAGGTGGCATTATGGTGGACACCTTAACATTTAGCATAAATATTTAGTTATGTTACCACGATAGCCCCCAAATGTTGAAGGGATTGACCTCATTTGCAAATATATCATCACACCAACAGCTTGTACCCCCTGTCAGCTTGAAACTATGTACAGCAACTCCTGGCCAAAATTGTACTTCCATCTGCATATTTTAAAGCATTAACCAATGTATAGCCCCAACCTTTAGGCAGTTATTACATGTAACAGATGTAATCTTAAGACCCCCCCCTGCTTTGTAGAGTTTGCTCTCATACAATCACTCTTTCCACCTTCTCCCTGCGTCTCACTTTCTCTTTCTCTTCCTCTCCCTCTGCCTCCAGCCTAACTGTGAATCCCAACTAAAATTGTTATTTGTGTATAATTTTACCACTGTAGCCAACATACTTATTGTACTGGAAGTTTATAACGTGCCACCTGGTTGTATAAATGAGTATGAAGTTTAAGCTACATTAACTTGTCAAAATAGGATTTATATATCACCAGAAATATTTATTCCATCACATGCATTCGACGCCTCAAAACAAACATCTCCAAAATCCTTAAAAAATTTATTCTGTGATAATGTTGTTACTATGTATATTATTTGTACTTTGTGATAATGTTTTCTCTTCTGCTATATGATATCTGCATCATATAGTTTCCAAACGCCATATTTTTTTTATAAAATATGACAATATACATATGATGTGTTACAACAGTGAAAAAAACCTGTGACCTCTGTAGGTATTCTATTTTACTTATTTTATTTTTACTGTTAGATAAACCTGTAGTTTATTGTCAAAAGTAACCCAAAACAATGTTCTGAAATAGTGTACACACACACACACACACACACACACACACACACACACACACACACACACACACACAAAGACATACAAATGTCATACTAACACATGTAAATCCATCTGATGATGGAGGTTTAAACCTTCGAAATGCATCGTGGAGAGAAATAAACAGTGACTGGTAATAGTAAACTTGTTGTTTCATTCAATGTCAATAACAGTCACAGTAAAGCCTAACCTAAAATGTTCTTATTTAAAGTAGAGGAAATATTTAATGAAGTTTGAAATTATGTGTAAAGTTTGATGCAAGTCACTAACTGCTCTTATTCTGAAATGCTGGACGAATATGATCTGCACATTGTCTACACCTACACTCTGCAAGCCACTGTGAAGTGCATGGGAGAGGGTATGTCCCATTCCATTTATGTATGGAGCATGGGAAGAATTATTGTTTAATGTCTCTGTGTGTGCTGTAATTAATCTAATCTTGCTATCATGATCCCTGTGTGAGTGATACAAAGGGAGTAGTAGTAAATTCCTAGAGTCAGTTCTTGAAACTTTGTAAGTAGGCTTCCTTGGGGTAGTTTATGTTTATCCTCCAAAGTCTGTAGTTCAGTTTCTTCACCATTATGTTTATCCTCCAAAGTCTGCAGTTCAGTTTCTTCAGCATTTGTGTGACACTTTCCCATGGATCAAACAAACTTGTGACTACTTGTGCTGCCCTTTTACTTTACATGTGACTAAGCCTGCATGATTGTTTCATTTCATATCCCTACTAAGTGTTACACCCGGGTATTTATTTGAGTTGTCTAATTCCAGCTGTGACTCATTGATATTACAATCGTAGGATTCTACACCGAAGCACCAAAGAAACTGGTATAGGCATGCATATTCAGTTACAGAGATATGAAAACAGGCAGGATACAGTGTTGCGGTCGGCAATGCCTATATGAAAAACAAGTGTCTGGTGCAGTTATTTGATCAGTTACTGCTGCCACAGTGGCAGGTTATCAAGATTTAAGTGAGTTTAAACTTGGTGTTATAGTCGGTACATGAGTGATGGGACACAGCATCTCTGAGGTAGCAATGAAGTGGGGTTCTCTCGTATGACTATTTCATGGGTCTACCGTGAATATCAGGAATCCTGTAAAACATCAAATCTCCGACATCGCTGCGGCCAGAAAAAGATCCTGCAAGAACGGAACCAACGATGACTGAAGAGAATTGTTCAATGTGACAGAAGTACAACCTTTCCGCAAATTGCTGCAGATTTCAATGCTGGGCCATCAACAAGCGTCAGTGTGCGAACCATTCAATGGAACATCATCGATTTGGACTTTTGGAGCCAAAGGCCCACTCGTGTACCCTTCATAACTGTACAGCACAAAGCTGCCTGGGCCCATCAACACCGACATTGGACTGTTGATCTGTTGATTACTAGAAACATGTTGCCTGGTCGGATGAGTCTTGTTTCAAATTGTATCGAGTGGATGGACGTGTACGAGTATGGAGACAACCTCATGAATTCATGGATCCTGAATGTCAGCAGGGGACTGTTTAAGGCTCTGTAATGGCGGGGGCTTATGAAGTTGGAGTGATATGGGACCCCTGATATGTCTAGATACGATCCTGACAGGTGACACTTATACAACCATCCTGTCTGATCACCTGCATCAGTTAATGTCCATCATGCATTCTGAAGGACTTGGGCATTCCAGCAAGACAGTGCGGCACCCCAACACTCCATATTTGCTATAGAGTGGCTCAAGGAACACTCTTCTGAGTTTAAACACTTCCGCTGGCCACCAAACTCCCCAGACATGATTATTATTGAGCCAAACTGGGATGCCATGCAATGTGCTATTCAGAAGAGATCTCCACCACCTCGTACTCTTACAGATATATGGACTGCCCTGCAGGATACATGGTGTCAGTTGCCTCCAGCACTATTTCAGGTAGTTAAGTCCATGCCACATTGTGTTGTGGCACTTCTGCAAGCTCGCAGAGACCCTACACAATATTAGGCAGGTGTACCAGTTTATTTGGCTCTTCAGTGTATGTTACTTTTTTGTTTTGTGGAGTACACAATTTTGCATTTCTGAACATTTAAAGCAAATTGCCAATCTTTGCACCACATTGGAATCTTATCAAGATCTGACTGAATATTTGTGCACCTTCTTTCAGATAGTACTTTATTATAGAAGACTGCACCATCTACAAAAATTCTAAGGTTACTATTAATATCATCTGCAAGGTCATTAATATAAACATGAACAGTAAGAGTCCCAACACACTTTCCTAGTGTGCCCCCAAAGTTGCATCTACATCTGTCAATGACTGTCCATCCAAGATAACATGCTGCGTGCTCCCTACCAAAAAATCCTCAGTCGAGTGACATTTTGTGCTTGCTACCTCATTTGATCATAGTTTTGACAAGAAGTCTGGATGTGCTGTTGAGTCAAATGCTTTTCAGAACTCAAGAAATGTTGCCTCTACCTGACTGCCTTGATCCAAAGCTTTCAGTATATCATGTCAGAAAAGCTGGGGTCCGCATGATCGATATTTTTGAAATCCATGCTGGTTGGCATGGAGGAGGTCATTCTGTTCGAAATACCTCATTATGTTTGAGTTCAGAATATGCTATAAGATTTTACAACAAAGTGATGTCTAGGATATTGGGTGGTAGTTTTGTGGATCATTTCCTCTATCTTCGATAAGGCTAGAAGCTGAAGCAGTGAATTAAAATTTGTGCCACGGCTGGCACTTGAACCCAGTTCTCCTGCCCACTAGGCAAATGGGTTAACCCCTACTTCACTGAAGCAGTAGGGCTACCAAAGCTACATTTTGGGTTAAATCCTGCGTGTACCTCCATCATCAATAAGGATAGAAGCTGAAGCAATGAATTAAAATCTGTGCTGCAGACAGGACTCGAACATGGGTCTTCTGCTTACTAGGCAGATGTGCTAACCACTACACCACCATAGCATTGTGACAATATTTCCCCATTATATACAAGGCTGAGGTGCTATTCCAGTGCTGGAGAGCCTCAGCAATACTGATGACTTAAGAAGAGGAAATTGGGCTGAAGGTGTGAACTGAAGTTTGTGTTAGGGAGAACATTGGTCTAGGGTAGCCTGTGGTAGCCATAATGCTGTGATAATGTAGTGGTTAGCACATCTGCCTAGTAAGTGGGAGACTCCTGTTCAAGTCCCAGCCGTGGCACAAATTTTAATCTATTGCTTCAGTTTCTATCCTTATCAAAGATAGAGTTTAGACTCATATGTCTCCAGGAAAATGTAATTCCATCAGATCAGCTTCTACTATCCTTCTTGTAAATGGATGTGAACTGTGCTTTCTTCCAAATGCTGAGTGCTCCTCCCCCCCCCCCCCCCCCCCAACGAGCTCCTGTAGATTGTAGTTAAAAGGGGAGCTAACTCAGCCGCAAATTCACTATAGAATGTGATAGGGATGCCATCAACCCTGGAGCTTCGTTCAGTTTTAACGATTTCAACCGTTTCTTAACATCACTGACACTAACACTTATTACACTCATCTTTTCAGTGGAATGAGGATTAAATTGAGACAATTCTTGGTTTTTCCATTGCAAAGGAACATTTTAAGATGGAGTTAAGCACTTCAGCTTTTGCTTTACTACCCTTAATTTCAGTTCCCACCTCATTTGTGAGTGACTGACAGTAATCTAGATCCCAATAATAAACCCTTACATACAGCCAGAATTTCTTTGGGTTTTGTAAAAGATCATTTGACAAGATTCTGTTACAGTTAACATTCAAAGCTTCACGCATTGCTCACTTGGTAGCTAAATGCATTTCATTCAGTGTCTTTCTTTCTATAGCTCAGTGCTTTGTTTTACCTATTGTGCGGTAGTCTTTGTTTCTTTAGAAGTTTCTTTGCTGTGACTGAATCCCATGGAGGGTCCCTCATATTATGAATTGTTCATCTGGATACATATCTGTCCAGTGCATGATCAGTTATTCTTTTAAACTTGAGCCATAGTTCCTCTACATATTCCTGTCCTGTGCTAAAAGTTTGAAGTTCCTCATTGAGCTATGAGTCTACTGATAGTTTGCTGAAGGTATGTATATCTTTCTACATGTTTTAATTATCCTGTGTATTTGGTAAGGATTGTTGCCATAATCGTGCCATGCTCACTGATACCAGTCTTCATGGGGACATCCTCAAAGAGGTCAGGTATATTTGTTGTCATTAGATCTAATATATTTCCATCGTGAGTGGGGCTCCAATCTATCTGTTCTCGGTAGTTTTCAGAGAAGACATTTAGTAATGTTTTGCAGTATGTATTGTCACACCCATGACTAACAAAACTGTAATTTTCTCAATTGATTGTTGTTTGATTAAAGTCTCAACCAATGATTACAGTATGACAGGCGAACTTACACACGAATGAACTGAAGTTCTCTCTAAAGTTTTTGGTTAGGTCATGAGGTGTGTATGATGGGCAACAAAAGGATCCACTTACCATTTTATGCCCACTCCTGATACTGAGTCCTGCCCAAACAGACTCGCATGCAACTTCAGCTTCTATCTTGGAGGATTTGAGTTTCTTGTCTACTGTGACAGATAAGCCACTTGCATTTCCCATTAACCTATACTTCCAATGTACACGTAAATTTTCTACAAAAATTAGCTGGGTATTTGCTTGTCGTTAGTTAAGCTGCCTTGAGACATACTCACTTTCTAACTGTTATATTTGTCTTACCGCATTAAAACTTTAACAAAGATTATATCTTTTAATGAGTAGATTATGAAAGTGATTTAAATCGTTAAGTTTGTTCAACTGTGCAAAATATTGAAAATAAAAGTTTTGCTGCCTCTGGAAGACGTTAGCTTGGGAGACTGCAATATGACCTTGACCCATGAACCAGGATAGATGTTCAGATTACCAGCTATTCGTTGTAATCTAATTAAACTATAGATATGTTGCTTACAGGTCAGCAGCACATTCTGTTTTAGACCTACTACACCCTGTACACCACAACTGAGGCATCATGGAGGTGTTTGCATGAACATTATTGGTAATCTCCTTGTTGAAAGAGATATTCCACCTTTAAAGATACACCACCAACAACTCTTAATTAGTTATATGGTTAAGATATATTATAGACTAGAAAATCCCTGTTTCATAACATTTTTCCAAAACCCCAATATTCATCTCATTATGAATCACTTGAAAATGAGAAGAACAGCAGTTCTTTGGCATGGTTAGTGGGTTGTTTCACAACATTATAAATGCTGTTGACCACAGGCTTATTACACCTTGGGCATAGGAACTTGGTTCTGCTGTTCGTGCATATAGACAGTCCACCTCTCGAGTAATTGTTAACATGATACTAGCATCTAACTCTCAAGGAGTAAAAAGTTTTTGTGACTTCCAAGTGATGCTGAGAAAATTATTGGCACTACATGATCTCCCTTTTTTATTTAAAATTCTTCTATTTGCTGGAATTCTCATATACAAGTTTATATATTTAATTTACTCAGAGTTTTAATAGACAAGAAGAATTGCAAGCAGATAGAACAGCTGGCTAGTGCTTACTTCCAAGAAGTGAAATTTGTAGCACTACTGATAGATACATTTAAAAGTGTTAACAACAATATGTAACTTTTGGAAATTATAATACCTCCCTCAGGAAGGAAGGAGGGATAGGTTGTGGCAGGTAGGAAAAGAAGGAAAGATCACTTGGAGCATCAATTGAGAAAGACTCACCTATAGTGAGGATGCAGTACTATACAAAAACATGTAATGAAGTCATCAACATATAGTGCAGTGTGTTGTCATAAAAGATAATCAGAAGGTTTTAATATAGTATCACTTCAGAATCTGAAGCTTTTCGCCATTTAAAAAGATACCTCATTATTGGCACTGGCATCTCCTGACTTTCCACCGTCAAGCCTCCATAATTATTATAAAAACTGTTGTACCACATGTATATTTCTCATGTTAAAAACTTGTAGCATGTTAGTAGGCTTGGCCAGGACACTAAACTTGATGAGATTGTTCAGTCAGGACAATGGAATAGAATGGGACTTTGCTCATAGATGCACTATCTTTCCGAATCATTTTATGCAAACGTTTGTACGGTTCCTTTTCCTTTGAAAATACAGGATGGAATAATTACAATATTATGAGAAGGGTAGATCAGTGCTCACCATATAGAGGAGATGTTGAGTCACAGACAGGCATAACAAAAAGACTGCAATACATTTGAGCTTTCAGCCAAAAGGCTTTCTTCTAAAGCAGAAAATACACACACACCATCACACAAGCACAACTCTCACACACATGACGAATGTCTCTGCTCATTGCCAATGTATAGCAGTCTTTTTGTTGTGCCTGTCTGTGACTCAACATCTCCTCTATATGGTGAATAGCAATACAGCCGTTACATAATATTACCAGTAAGTCAAACAGGAAATGATTATTTTATATATTTCTCACTTTTATTTTATTTTTAAAGTGAATTATTGCTGTTCTTATATTTGTTCCTGCCTTATAATTATTTACCATATTTAATTTCATTTACTTATGTTTTGCTGTTAACTTTTTCCATGATTTACATTGCTTCTACCACATATTATCTATTTACCTTTACAGTGGTTTACAGATAAGCTAAATTTACATTTATTCTTTTTCTTTTCAACAGACTGGAAATCGCAAAGAAGCGGAAAAGTTGGTGAAGAACATCATAAAACTGGTTGTGAAGTTAGGAGTGCTCTACAGAAATGGGCAGTTCAGCAATGAGGAGCTGCATCATGCAGAACGCTTCAAACAGCGGTTTCATTCAACTGCCATGGCTGTTGTTTCATTTTATGAGGTATGTATATATCTAAAAATATACAGTGACAGCAGAACCTGTGTTCTGGTGGATACTTTGTATTTGTATGATTATCACATAACATCGAAGATGAGAAGGAGAAGAATGTATGAAAAATGTGACTAACCTTAAAAGAGATAGATTTTGGAAAAAGTGTTAAGGATGTTGTTCACAGTGATTCATTAATGTTAATTCATTCAGTAATTGTTTTTTGTAGACCTTGCCATGAAAAAGAACATGCAGGGACATGCTATGAGTCAAATCATGCACATACAAACAGAAGTAACTATTAAAAACTGCATTAATAATTTACTTTTGTTAAAACTGCTATAAACTATTTGTCCTTATTCAGTCTGCATTTTACAAAATATTGTAAACCCCCCTCCCCCCCCCCCCCCCCCACATACACAGAGGGAGAGAGAGAGAGAGAGAGAGAGAGAGAGATCCTCGGAATTCCAAACAGGGGTGGCAGCTGCACGGGCTAGGAATAAGATATACGGGTACGAGAGCCGGTGAGGTGCAGCGCACAGTGAGGGTGATGTGGAGACATGGATTGGGAGGGGAGACAGGAAAGGGAAATTGGTGGGTGGAGGTTATGGGGACAGTGGATCAGCAGAGACTGAGGCCAGGAGGGTAATGGAAGCGGAAGATGTGGTGCAAGGATCACTCCCATTTGTGTAGCTCACATAAGCTGGTGCTGGAAGGAAGGATCCAGTTGCCACGGGTTCTGAAGCAACCACTGAACTTGAGCGTGTTGTGCTCAGCTGCTTGTTGTGCCACTGGGTGGTAACTTTATTTTCAGCCATAGTTTGGCAGTGGCCACTCATTCTGGTGGGCAGCTGGTTATCACACCAACATAAACAGCTGTTCAGCAATTGCACCAGAGTTGGTATGTGTCATACATGCTTCATAGGTGGCCCTGTCTGTTATGAGACAGGATAAGCCTGTGACAGGACTGGAGTAGGAGGAAGTGCTTAGTGGATGGATTGAGCAGATCTTCACTTGGGTCTTCCACAGAGTTGTGATACCAGTGGCAAGTGTGTGGGAGCTGGAATGTCATAGCCATCACATGCCTATATTTATACTGCCTAGTGGCTCCCTTCCATCCTACATCTCACATCATCTGTCCTGCAGTTTACATTTATATTGTCTCTCCTTTATTGTCCATCCTCATCTGTTCCTACCTTTTTCTTCTCACGTCTCCGGGCCTGACCACCGTGGTCATGTGTGACTTGTGAGACCTTGTGGCACCAGTCAGGGCCATTTCAACAGTGTTGCGTGCTATTCTATGAACCACCCATCAACCAGATCACAGCTACAACACTATTCTAGTAACAAACCACAAAATTTCATCTCCAGTTGACCCAGCCCTTTTCACACATTGCTTCCGTCAGAATTTTATGTCTTTCCTTTTTGGTTTCCACACTGACTATAACTTACATGCAATAAACCACATACAAAAGGATGGAAGAAATTGTGGTGAGGGCAGTGACACGAGTTAAGTTACAGGACTATTTTATTGCCCTCGGCACAATTTCTTCCACCCTTTTCATTTCCTAAACTCATGCTTTGTTATCCAGTTCCCTTTACAACTATTTAAAGCTTTCAGTTGTCTATTTCCCCATGTCATTTCATATTTTCCTAGCACCATCCCAGCCTAAATGGACCCTGCTCCATCTATCTGAATCAGTTCAGAAAAGTGCCCCTTTTCCTAGCTGAAGCCCAGTGCCACAACATGTTCCTTAAATGCAGCCTAAGCCATAGAATCCCCCTGTCCCAAATACCTAACCATAAAAATCCCTTTTCAGGAACTGAGCCTTCCTTTCACAGTGATCTTATCTTTTCAAATTCTACCAGTCCCTATTCCTCACAAACCTGGTACTGCAAAAGCCCAACTCCATGGCACAGGCAATCCAGAACCATCTCTGCTCCCTCTGAAAAATACTGTTACTGTGCAATCCTGACTACATGCATCTTTTTTCCATGTTTGAAATCCTTGCCCTGCAACACCTGGAAGATCATCCCAGACATCAACTCAGTTAATCTTCCAACATACGGACATTCTACCCTCAACTTACCTATCCTACCCATAGTGAAACCCCTCACCAATCCCTCATAGCACCCAGATCTTGCCTAGCTGACATTTTAAATTTGCCACATCCTCCAAAACACTCTCCCTTGAAATTCAGAACCCAAACGGACCCAAAATACTGTTATTAACTTTCCACAAAAAAACTCAACCCCCCTCCCCCAAGTATTAATCCTATCCAAAGGTGTCACCTTCAGCCCTGCACCCAAGGTTAACCATGTGGAAACATCTCTTCTACAGCAAAAATTCTCTCCCATACATGCTAGCCAACCATGGGTGGTGTATCCGCAGTGACAAGAATTCTCTTGCCTAGTATGCTGAAAGTCTCACTAGGGACTCTACAGACAGGCACTACCCCCTCCCCCCCAAACCTAGTCTG
The DNA here is from genome assembly GCF_023864345.2 of Schistocerca serialis cubense. NCBI lineage: Eukaryota > Metazoa > Arthropoda > Insecta > Orthoptera > Acrididae > Schistocerca > Schistocerca serialis. The sequence continues at coordinate 506,038,449 of NC_064644.1, read as the reverse complement.
CAAACAGTTTTCTCATGCCACATGATCACACTCCCCTAATCCTCCCACCTCCCCCAAGAATCAGCTACAAAGAACTGTCCCCCTCATCACCCTCACCTATAAAACTGAACAATATCGTATGACAGGAATTTTTGACTATGTATCATCACACTTGGAATTAAGGGAGTTTCTACCCAAGATCTTTCCCACTCTTCCTAAAGTGGTATTCCACTGCCCTCCCGTCCTACGTCCTCTCATGTTTTCTTTCCATTGCATTTATCAGCTCGCTTAAGTAAAATCATGAACATGAACATTTCTGCGTATGGCTGTTAACTGATTTCATTTGGTTGCAATGGGAAGTTTGCCCAATTGTCATTTACATGTACATCTATATGGCCTGTAGCAAGGAGTACGTCGTGTACCATTACCATTACCATTTCTGACTCACCTTCCTTACCCATATCGTCTTTGCAGATGTCATTTAAAAACAATGATGTTTTGTTGAAATTATAACCAATAAAATGTATTGATACCCACAAAGAGATTAGCCCACACTGCTGGAATAACAACAACTCAGAATCAAATTTGCGCCCCCCAAGATTCCGTTGCTGACCCACAAATGGTCTTGACTGAAGTAGTTCTCATTTAAGGGAATTCAAGTTTTCTCTCTCTATTTTTTAATTGATGTTTCCTGATGATACAAATAAAATGAAATGAAATGATCATACGGCATTCATCGTCTGGAGTTCCCACATGGGTAAGTTCGGCCAAAAAGTTAAGAGTCTATAGATAGGGGTCTAAATCAAACACAACACTCACGGCAAAGACAATTATCGAATAGGAAACAACTGTGATCTAAAAAAACTCATATTACATAATTCTAAACAATTATCAATGATTAACAATATCATTTCCAAACAGGTAACTCACTGAAACGGATAAGCTGATTTAGAAACACTTGTATAAATGCTAAAAAAAATATTTTTTGAACCGCATTTTAATTTATCTTTGTTAGCATGCCTCAACAATGTATTCTAAATGAAATATTATGGAACGTACCATGGCTTATGTTTCTTGAAGGTGAATGTGAAGTTTATTAGGATTATTGGTAGCATTGCCACCTCACCAATTTTTGACAGGATTGTCTACATATTAGAGTACTGTCCAGGAACCTTTGTGCTGAATTTACACTTCATGAGCACAAAGTGAAACAGTGATATGTGGCTTTCCTCCCTCAGGTGCTAAACATGGTTCAGAACACACAATTTCCTGTTAAATTGGATATTATTGGGTAGTGAAGTTGCCAGCAGCACATTTCATGTCCAGCTTGAACATTTACGAATTGGAAATGATCATTGTTCTGAAAAGGTGTTTTGTGCTTCCTCTGATGATGAAAACAGTTCATCAAGTTTGTTCTCATGAAAAATGTTATAACAAAGAACCAAGAAGTTTCAACAAAAATTGGTTAGAAAACAAAGATTTTTTCACATGACAGATGAAAGAAAAAGACTTCACAGCAAAATGTGTAAATTTGCCCCATCATGTTTGTGATCAAATTTCAATGAAGAAAAGTTGTAGTGGCTCATCAGAAGACACAAAAACACATTCTGGCACAACAGCAGTGCCACAAAAATAAAATTGGCCAAGTGCTAGTACGACTCACACTCTCAGGGTTCCATACAAACTTAATTATGTATACAGATAGTAATTCTATCCGAAGAATCGAGAATATCTACAGTTTTGATACTGGCAAGATATTGGTCCTTGGAATTCCATGAATGTCGTATGATATAATTATGAATTAACAATTTTCAGATTTTTTTTCTTTAACTGATACTATAAAACTTTGCTTTTTGACAAATTTCATAATTCTATGTCAGTGGGAAGCATCCTATAACTTTTGATGAGTGAGTTTACGAGTACAAAAAACGTGACCTAATTGGCCATATCTTTAGACTACACTGACTTGTAAGCTTTTATGCTGCCAAGGACCACATACTTTAGTATGTGACATAAATTTCATCTTCGTACATATACCCATTCCAGAGAAAAAGGGATCTTAATAGACAGACAGACTGACTGACAACAAAGTGACCCTATAAGAGTTCCGATTTTACTGATTCATGTATGGAACGCTAAAAACAATCACAACTTTCTTTGTGAAGAAACATATGTCCAATGTCATGATACGTGCTGAAGTTGCATCTGTTTATCGCAGTGTAAAACATGGTCTTAGCTACAAGTCACAGGATTGTCATTGCATCATTCCTTGTTTCCAGATAGTAATACTGCATCTAAAATTTCGTGTGGAGAACTAAGACAACAACTATATCGAAAAAATTCTTGGCTCATATAGTCATGATGAGCTTCATAAAGTTTTTTTTTTCTTTTTTTCTTTTTTTGTGTCCTCAGTCACTTCAAACCGAGGAAATATAAAACTGCAGGATACATCAGAGATTGCTAGATTTTTATGAAGACTCCAAAGAAACCCACAAAGATATTTTTCATGGAATAGAGAACATTAAAGAATCCAATGTCTTTCATCTTAACCAAGTGAGGTCCAACAATGCTGACAGTGCTCTAGTGAACTATGGCAAAAAAATCTGTTTTTGTCTTACTGAAAAACAAAAATCCATTGACTTTGAGAGCCAGTTGAAACTGCCTCATCATAAATTTATAATACCGTAAAACTTGGTCTTAACACATTTGATTACGATGCTCGAGTTCTCAAAATTGACAGTGAATTTTGTTTCTCTGTTCCACATGTTCAGTCACTGAGAGAATTTTAGAGTTAGTGGAGATGTTTAAAATGGCACTCACTACATCCTGCAATTGACAGAATTGTATACTGCTGGCCTACCAGCAACTATTTTATTTCAGAGCTTGAAAAAGATTGTTCAAGACTGATTTGGTAGTTTGTGGCATCAAATGTGCAGCATGACACTGAAGATACTGAACTTCTTTTCCTGAAAGCTATTGGTTTTCTGCGCTGTATTTTGCCCCAGTTTGAAACTGCCATTAGAAAACTGGAAAACAGCTTAGTTACTTCAGTTGAGTTGGACTTAATAATAAGCTACCTTTAGAGCAACCTTAGATAGCAGGAAGCAAGATAAACTATTAGGAAAGAAATATAATGAAGCTGTGGAAGAAATAGCAAATCACAGACGTTGAAAACGAGTCACAATCTTTTTTGACGCATTGCATTAATTATTTGTCACAAAAATATGACTTTTATGAGAACAATGTGTTCAGTCTTTTTGCTTAAGGAACAGGAAGATTTTCATCTGCAATGGTACTGTGTTTTAAAGGTTACCAACAAATTGAATTTCACCCTCGATGAAGATCAGTTATGCAGTGAATTCTGTGATTTCCAGAAGGCATAATCTGGGCATGACAAAAAGTAAAGCAGAAGACCAGGTTTGGGTAGATTTCTTTAAGCAGCAGACCACAATTGACATCTCCCATTCTCAGTTGCTTAGTGTACGTTACACATAATTTCAGTTCCTGCCAGTAAATCATTTGGTGAAAGAATTTTCAATATGATCTAGAACCAGCGATCAGAATAAAGAAACTGGATGTCCAGGGCTGTGGTGAAAAGAGAACTTCCAATAAAAGTGAACTTTTCTGAATGTTGTGGTGAATTCCTGAATCTTCTTAAAAAGGAAAAGGGGGGGGGGGGGGGGGGAGTGCAGTAAAGGACTTCTGAAAGCAGCAAAGAACTACACAAAATAGGCATTCAAAAATACAAAACAGTGGTCATGTTACTTTTGGACATTTTCTTCAAGATTTTTTTCTCTGTGTTTTTTTGTCTAGACTTTGAACTGGACTTGTTATATATTGCATTTAAATGTTCATTAAAAAATTCATTCCTTGTTTAAATGGCAAATCTGTACATTACAAGTAAGAGTGAAAAAGAGAAGACTTTCTCTTTTATTTTTGTGTTAACACAATATTAAAACTACATTTTGGTATGTTTCGAAATTATACATACAACAAATTCAGTACATTACTAATGATATTTATTGTAAAATATTAGCATTTTCTTCACTTCATTTGATTGAGGCTTTCTTGAAAGATGGCATCCCTAGTTACTAGTGTTTCCGATGTGTAGTAATAAATGATAATTTGTTATTGTGTGTCTTATTATATTTACGTATTTTATAAAGAGGATAGTTAACTTGTTCATTTAGAGAATAATACTAGAAATTTAGGATATTAGATTTTTAAAACAAAACTGCCACCAAGTAAAAAAAAGATTAAGTGGCACATTGATTTCCTGCGCAAGTGCACATGATATAGTTGTCATATTTTTTTCCACACTTATTCTTATTTCATATTTCAGGTGGATTTCAGTTATGATCGTATGTATCTTCTAACTGCCCTGGCTGAAGCTCGTACAGCGCTGGGTTTACTGGTTGGACGTCACCTTACTGACAAGAGCATCACACGAATTGACTCAATTTTCAACTTCTTTGGTGATCCCCAGTTCCTCGACACAGTATTTCGACGAGATTCTGAACTTCGGCCAGAACTAGGGCGAGTGGTTGAAGACATGAACCGAGCAATGGATGAAGGTGGCATGTAGTGACTGTGACATTCCCTTCTGGTTGTCTGTCAGCCTCAGGTAGTTGTGTGTGCACCAATAAAAGTAAAGGTACACTAGACTGTTGGGACAGCTTATCACCAGCGATGAAGATTATATACCACTAGCTGGAACAAATGAATCTATTGCTTATTGAATTAGTACCACATGGTGTTAATATTGCCATAAATTGTATCAGCATTTTTAAATATCTTGCCAGGTATATACATTGTGAAAAAGAGGTTGGTTTTTGCAAATTTCTGTACTACCTCTGTAGAAGTACAGAATTAATTTTTCTCCCCAAAGATATGGCCTTGTAGGCAGCCACATTCCATATCATTGTTGTAGAGTGGTATAGTTGTCTGCTGAACTAAGTAGCATGAATGCAGGTCCCAGTTCTTTTGCTGTGTGCTTTGATTTTTTCAAATAACTCACTAATGCATCCTCACATCCTTCTTACATTTCACTGGCAAATTTCACAAAATCAGTTTGATTTTGCTTAAAAAATTTGCTAAAGTTTTATAACTCAGTAAAAAAATCTACGAATTTCAAAATGTTGCTCAAAGCTTGTTTTTAAATAGTCTGTAATGACTCATTTCAGCTTTGTGTAAGAAAAAGTACTTGAATAAGAGGGCTACAGGTAAGTGAATACTTAAATCACAAATGGAGATACAACTGGCAAAGAAAAAATATACTGAATATGGATTCATCAGTTTTTGAACCCACCGTATGATTGTCACAAGTGAAGTTATTTGTCACTCCTACAACTACAATAATTGTCATGTTCTGAATTTTGCACCTAGTTTTCCCCACAGTTCGAGCTATACTTCCCAGATAAAAATTTGTGTAATATAACATTTCATTAAAGAACTTACAATTGTACATAAACTAATCTACATGCAATCCCTATACAATATCAGCACCTTTCATTGCAAGAAGTCACTGCCATATTTTGAGAATTTATTTGATTATAAAGTTGTGTCAATAAACAAATATTTGCTGCATATATTTTGATAAACTATTTGACTAGTCTTCTAGTAATGTGCACATCAAACTGTTTATGCACTGTGTCATTTTATAAAAACCTCATACAAGTCACTGCCTTTGTTTTGCTGATGTTTGTTCAAGCAAGTGAAATTCACAGAGAAATGAGATAAGATAAATTTATTAGAGTAACTCATAAACGTGTAAGATAACATTTTGCATCTGTTAATTTATGTACATACATATCACAAATGACCAAGGTACATCCAAAGTTTTGTAATGCATCTATACAATGTAACCATGTAGTATTATAAAATGCATTAAATAGTTTAGAAGTGTCAAAAGAAACAAAAAAAAAAAATACTTTCAGAAAAGGTATGTATCTCAGTGAAACAATAGGAATCTGTTTGATCAGCAACATTGTGCTAAAGCCCTGTGGACATTTTGAATAAAAGTCTTACACTTTCACAGTTTTACAAAAAATTACAACAGTTAACCAAGGCGCGCGCGCGCGCGCGCGCACACACACACACACACACACACACACACACACACACACACACTCTCTCTCTCTCTCTCTCTCTCTCTCTCTCTCTCTCTCTCTCTTTCTGCTAATTCTACTGCCTGTCCTATCTTAATATCTGGTAATGCCTTTGTTTGAAAATATTTTCTATGAGTGTGCTTACTTTCCATCTCCTAGTGTAATGGCATTGGACTAAGAGAGCTTATCTTGCATGTATGAAAATACAACCAAACATGGGAAACACTAGCTGGGATAGTTTTCATATCTTACAAGTTAATTTAAAAACCTTACAACGATATAGGAATGCATGCTCATTTGTGATCCTTGCTGTAATGGAACTGCCCCACTCATTTTGCTCATTGGTAGTGAAATCAAGTAGTATGACACAAGTAGCTATTTGTTTTCCAAGTTGTATGCATCCGGTTCAAAGCATGTGTGTATTCTGCTAATATGTAGTTGTAACTCCTGATCACTCCAGTAAAGAAGGCAGTAATTTTTAAATACCTTCCTAATTCCATTGACTCTGTTAAAAATCTAGTTAAAATCGATTTGAATAGAATAGTCACATGTATCGTGTAATATTGCAGACATCAACCCATTTTATTTCATAAGCATGCAAGTAAGAGACTACCTTCTGGAAACCAAATGGTGCACGCCATTGGCCTTCTGCTGCTTGTACTGATGACAGATTTGACACTTGTCATAACTACAGGCATAAATGAATTCTGTAGATCAGCTAACCAAACATCAGTAAAATTTTATTCTGTCAAAAGATACTTTGTAAACTACAGTGAAAATTTTACTTTGCTGTATTTGAGACTTGATGAAATGATATGCATTGTGACATAATAATAAGAGTGTAGCTGTCCTTTGTAATAACTTGATTTACTGTTTACGCACCATTCACGTTATAAATTGGGGGGGGCGGGGGGGGGGGGATTGAAAGGGAAAAGAAAGAACAAAAATTATGAACTTCAAAATTTGATGCTTCTATTTTACGAGGCTCAAGGGGAACAAATGGTTGCTGGTACAACAATGCAATAGCTATTTTTAATTAACTGTTAAAGCTCATGCAGAAGCATAGTCAGATCTAGATTTATGTTCCAAGATATACAGGATATTTTTTGTGCTTTCTTCATCTGTCAAATGAATTATTGTTAAGCCTAGCGACTACAGTGTAGAGGGGAGTGCATATCTTGTACGAAATTGTATTACTATGTCTATAACTATTTATTATATTTGATCCTGCTTGTTATCAGGTGTAGTACACAATGCACATAGTTATTTTTTCCTGTATGTCTACTCATTAATGTAATGTAACTGTTATCCTTTGTGCATATTATATTACTCCATACCTGTGACCATATACAAAATGAAGGCAGTACATTCCACTTCCATTCTATGCTAGTGTTTTTATAGTGCAAAGTTACGATTTTTGTTAAAAATAAGAATACAGGACCCGTATACTGGATAACTTCTTATTAATATGTCACTTTCAGCAATTTCAGTAACTTTAAATTGCATTTTCAGCTAGTAAAGACAAAATAAGATACTATATTTTGATACTGCACTTCAAAATAAGACAATAAAGAGTCCGCAGACGGATACTGTTCCACATTGAGAAACAGGCTTGTAAAAATAGTAATTTCTTTATAAATTAATATTACCATAGACCATTCACATTAATTTTCCTGTTGCAGTTTTTACTAACTAAAATCATTGGAACAATTTTGAGGTCTATGATGAATATTTACATAAAAAACTGAAATAGAAAGCTGAAGTTAAAAGCTTGAAACTTAGATACAAGACCAAAATAAAATATTATACTAAGTGGGCAAAATAAGGTAACAGAGAAGTGATGCTGTAACTTTCATATCCTTTGAAAGTATAGCATCTTTATTGTGGATGTTTCTTAATATCTCCCATCAAAATACCTTTGATTTCAGTTTTATCCTTTTTTTAGTAGTTTTGTTCTTACACGGAAACATATTTTTTATTCTACTTCTCATTGGTCTAAGGCATCTTTGTATTTTTAAAAACAAAACCATTACAGAACATTCATAGAAAAGTTCTTATTGATTCCATTTTTATGAAGCTTTTAATTAACAACTCATGCCAATTACTCAGGCAACCCTGATCATCAAATGAATTGTAATGCACAGGATAATTTTCATAGTGGTACTCTTGTACATAACAGTAACACACATTGTCATGCCCAATTTTGACAGTTACTACCCCAGTTTATTTGGGGATGCCACTAAATCTGTTAACATGTTGCCAACTTTGACAGAAACAGTATAAAAATGAATGGTGTAGATGCCATTACGTAAAGCCTTTGCTGCTCCTCGTAGACCTCGCATCAGCAAATCAATACAACACCATCAGTCTCTTAGTGGAGTTGGCAGCTATCACAGCACCTAGTCTTTGACAAGGCTACGGTCGTAGGGTATATACGAGGATAATCCCAAAAGTAAGGTCTCCTATTTTTTTTATAAGTACGTAGACCTGTTTATTTCTACAGTGGTTTATATCAGTTTACATCTTGAAAATTTAGATATTTTTCAATATAATCACTATTTCTGTCAATGCAATTTTGTAGACGCTGTGGCAGTTTTCGTATGCCCATGTCATACCAGCTCACTGCCATGCTGTTCAGAAAGTTATGAACCTCTTCTTTCACCTCGTCATCAGAGCTGAATCGCTTTCCGGCCAAATGTTCCTTTAACCTAGGGAACTGGGTGCCCAGTCAGGACTATAGGGTGGGCGGGTGATTACGTTCCACTAAAACCGTTGGAGGAGAGCAATGGTTTGCCGGGCGATGCATGGGCAAGCGTTGTCACGGAGAATGTGTACGCCCTTCCTCAACATTCCTATTCTCTGGTTCTGAATTGCCGATTTGAGTTTTTTCAGAGTCTCACAGTACCTGTCAGCGTTAATTGCGATCCCAGCGATTCTGCTCCGACGACGAGGTGAAAGCAGAGAATCATAACTTTCTGAACAGCATGGCAACGAGCTAGTATGACATGGGCATACAAAAACTGCCACAGTGTCTACAATAATGCTTCGACAGAAATGGTGATTATGTCGAAAAATAGCTAAATGTTCAAGCTGTAAACTGATGTAAACCATTGTAGAAATAAACAGATCTATGTACCTATAAAAAAATAGGAGACCTTACTTTTGGGATTACCCTTGTATGTAAAACACCAAGTCAACCAAAAAGTTTGAAAATCATCCTGTGAATAATTGCAAGCAAGTAATTTTTTTTAGCTTTTTATGCAGTTCCTACTACCAAGAAAACTATGTAAATAACATTGGATGTTATGTTTCTTTCAGTAATTGAATGGAAGTGAAAATGCTGTAAAGGAAATATGTATGTTATTCCTAGAGGCATAAAAGATTGTTTGTTGTGAATGTAATTAATTGCTCAATATTTTGTTACTTATGTTGTCAACACTGGTCTATATACCGAAATACGTATGGAATTTTGTAATGCCAACAATACCAAATCATTTTCGCTTTTATTATTTATTGGCTACGTGCTCCACAAGTTAACTGACAGTTTTCGAGGACGAATTTTATTAGTGTGCTAAATATCAGTGTACACTGAAAACACTTTAGCACTGCTTCTAGTGTGAAGATCCATATTTATACATTTGACCAAAAAAAGACCATATCTAGTATAAGACTCTTTTGTATGAAAAAGTGTATCACAGTAATCTCACTATTGTAATGAATGTTTATAAGTCTGGTAGGATGCTTGTAAATGTATGATATTTGTAAACTTTTGTAAAGCACTGTTTGTATTTTATTGTTATTAAACCAGTCAGTTAAAAGTTATAACTTCTGACCTGAAAGTACAGGGTGTTCCACATAAAACATGCCTCATGCTTGAGATTCTAGTAACAATGAACTAACAAAAAAAGAATAGGTAATAGTAATGTTCAAAAACATGTAGTTCCCTGTTTATAAGAGATGCTGGAAGTGGTGGCCACGGGCATCCAGGTATTGCTGACTTCATGTGAAGCAATTCAATTAGTGATGATTAATTGGTACATGAGGTGTACATTTTATGTTGGACATCACTCAAACCTTACACTTCCCACAGCAGATTTGCAAAACTCATAACAACTACAAAGTAATGCTATGCTCATTAAACTTTTCTTTTCCTACTTTGTTTGGCAATAGTAAGGTGCAGCAAAATTGGGGGAGGGGGGTAAAGGGAGAGAAGAAAATAGCATCAGACACTCAGCCACTAACACCAGGACAGCAAAGATCCATTGCTTAAAAACAGCTTTCTTTTTCACATTTCCTGTAAATTAGCAGTGAAAATAAGAAATAGAAACTATCTCCCCATGAGGAGAAATGAGCCTACAAAAATGGGCTTTAGTTCAGTTACTGGATTTAAGAATAAGCAGCCATTATGGCGAATCTTCATCATGTGATCACGCAATGAAGCACAAACTGAACACCTACCTACTGAACACCTAATCGTGCAGACATTTTTAACATAAAGCATGCATTTACCAACTCAGCTTTGTGAAGTAAAAACTTTGCCAAACAAAGATCAGTATTTTAATAGGATGGATAAAAACCGAAAACTAGGCCAAACGAAGATCAATATTTCAGTAGAATAGATAAAAAAAATGGTGATAAAGAGTGGCACGAAAAAACACAAAAACATATGGAAACACATGATATTTTGGAGGCAGTGGCTCCTTCTGGCAGAAAGATTCAAGTGAAAGGAATGGGGATGAAGAAAAAGGTTTAGGAAATGGGAAGAGTTACAGAAAAGTTGGCCAAAATCTTGGATCAGGGCAGACTTACTGGAGGGGATAAGGAAAGACCGATCAATAATTGTTATATTATAATAGTTGACTTCATAATTTTACTATGTACTAATTGCACAATCTTTTAAATATTTATATGATTTGTAGGTTTCTGTACTGACTTCTCAAACCCTTTTCTCAGGTACAGTTAGATCTGTCAAAGCTTCTAAGTCAATGCTATCAAAAGATATGACCATTTGTGACATACATTGATACTCTACATCTACATCTACATCTACATCTACATCTACAAGGATACTCTGCCAATCACATGTAAGTGCCTGGCAGAGGGTTCACAAACCACCTTCACAATTCTCTTTTATTCCAATCTCGTATAGCGCACGGGAAGAATGAACACCTATATCTTTCCATACGAGCTCTGATTTCCCTTATTTTATTTTTGTAATTGTTCCACCCTATGTAAGTCGGTGTCAACAAAATATTTTCGCATTCAGAGGAGAAAGTTGGTGATTGGAATTTCGTGAGAAGATTCCATCGCAACGAAAAACGCCTTTCTTTTAATGATGTCCATCCCAAATCCTGTATCATTTCTGTGACACTCTCTCCCATACTTCGCGATAATACAAAACATGCTGCCTTTCTTTGAACTTTTTCGATGTACTCAGTCAGTCCTATCTGGTAAGGATACCACAGCGCGCAGCTGTATTCTAAAAAGAGGACGGACAAGCGTAGTGTAGGCAGCCTCCCTAGTAGATCTGTTACATTTTCTAAGTGTCCTGCCTATAAAACACAGTCTTTGGTTAGCCTTCCCCACAACATTTTCTGTGTGTTCCTTCCAATTTAAATTGTTCGTAATTGTAATTCCTAGGTATTTAGTTGAATTTACGGATTTTAGATTAGACTGATTTATCGTGTAACCAAAGTTTAACGCGTTCTTTTTAGCACTCATGTGGACGACCTCACACTTTTCGTTATTTAAGGTCAACAGCCCCTTTTCACACCATTTAGATATTTCTTCTAAATCGTTCTGCAGTTTGTTTTGATCTTCTGATGACTTTATTAGTCGATAAACGACAGCGTCATCTGCAAACAACCGAAGGTGGTTGCTCAGATTGTCTCCCAAATAGTTTATATAGATAAGGAACAGCAAAGGGTCTATTAACACTACCTAGGGGAACACCAAAAATCATTTCTGTTTTACTCGATGACTTTCTGTCAATTACAATGAACTGTGACCCCTCTGACAGGAAATCACAGATCCAGTCACATAACTGTGATGATATTCCATAAGCACGCAATTTCACTACGAGCCACTTGTGTGGTACACTGTCAAAAGCCTTCCGGAAATCCAGAAATACGGAATCAATCTGAAAACCCTTGTTAATAGCACTCAACACTTCATGTGAATGAAGAACTAGTTGTGTTTCGCAGGAATGATGTTCTTTAAACCCAGGTTGACTGTGTGTCAGTAGACCATTTTCTTCGAGGTAATTCATAATGTTCGAACACAATATATGTTATAAATCCTGCTGCATATCGACGTTAACGATATGGGCCTGTAATTTAGTGGATTACTCCTACTACCTTTTTTGAATATTTGTGTGACCTGTGCAACTTTCCAGTCTTTGGGTACAGATCTTTCATCGAGCAAACGGTTGTATATGATTGTTAAGTATGGAGCTAATGCATCAGCATACTCCGAAAGGAACCTAATTGGTATACAGTCTGGACCAGAAGACTTGCTTTTATTAAATGATTTTAAGTTGCTTTACTCTCTCATTAAAAACTTATGCCTACTTCTCCTTGACGTAGAATCACACAATTTGCAAGAAGAAAGGTGTCACAGGACAAGTAATGAGGGAAAAAAACAGGAAGTTGTTAATTTGTAATTATATCAAACAAACTGTTATTTCTTTTGTCATTTGTAATCCCACTTCAAACTTGAAATTAGCTTTCTCGAAAGTCCCGGAATCCCTGGGACTGAGATCTTTTCAGTATCAATGTCGATAATTCAAAAATAATTTAAATTCTCAATTCCTGGAAAGGATTGACTGTCTATGTACATAATTAAATTGGTGGGGGACCCTTGGTGTTAGAGTTCTACTAGCACCTGGCCAGTTTTTTAAGAAACCTTTTCTTACACAAATGTCAGTGAAACGAGAGAGAAATTGGATTTTAAAAAATCATTTTAAATGCATCTTTTCCGCATGAAGCTATTTCTCATTTGAAAAAAAAAAATTAAAAAGTGTCATTTTAGATTAGCCAATGTCACCCCCTTGGGCATTATCAAGTAACATCACAAAATATAATGCTATATATTTACAGTGTGTCTGTATACAGTCTCCTTTATAGATTGAGCTACTCTTTACTAAATTTCCCCAAGAAACTAAAATCGACCATTTGTCTTCCCTACTACCTCCCTTATGTGCTTAATCCATTTCATACTGAATTGAAACATTGCACATGCATATTTTATTGATATGACTGTGTCAAGCAGCACACTACTACTATATTAGAACAATATGGAATTGTTTTTCCTACCCATCTGCATTAACTTACATTTTTCTACATTCAGAGCAAGCTGTCCTCCATCAAATCAACAAACAATTTTGTCTAAGTCAAGTTGTATCCTTCTACACTCACTCAATGATGACAACTTCCCATACACCACACTGTCATCAGCAAACAGCTGCAGATTGCTACTCACCCTGTCCATCAGATAATTAAAAGTATACAGAGAAGAAGAGCAGTTGTATCACACTTTCCTAGGGCACTCCTGATGATATCCTTGTCTCTGATGAACACTCGCTGTCGAGGACATTAAACTAGGTTCTATTATTTAGTAAGTCTTTGAGGCGCTCACTCGCATAGCTGGGAATTCCTAATTCATACGCTTGGACCTTCATTGACAGTCTAGAGAGAGGGGGGGGGGGGGGGGGGCGTCATGTCAAGTGCTTTCCATTAGTCTAGGAATATAGAATCTGCCTGTCGCCACATCACGTGAGAAAAGGGCATTGTGTTTCATAAATCCATGCTGATTTGTGGACAGAAGCTTTTCTGTTCCAAAGAAATTTCTTATATTCTAACTTGGAACATATTTAAGAACTCTGAAGTAAACTGATATTAAGGATATTGATTTGCGATTTTGTGGGTCCTTCCTTTTACCCATCTCATATTCGGAAGTCGTCTGCATATTTTCTTTTTTCTCATTTAGCTGTACAACCTTCCTGTATGAATGATTTCTTTAACTTCAGCTTTCCTTTTGCTGTCTTCTGTTGCCACAGCAGACTGGTCAACGAGTGACTGAATAGAAGCCTTCCATCCATTTAGGGATTTCGTGTAGGACCAGGATTTTCTCGGGTTCTCATCAAGATCTTTTGCTAAGGTGTGACAGTGGAAGTTGTATGCTTCGTGCATCGATCATTTTACATATGCACGAGTTTCTTCTAACTTTTGCATGTCGTAATTTCTGCGCTCTTTTTTGAACTGAGGGTGCAACAGTCTGCTTCCTCAGCATTTTCCAAATTTTGTTATCAAATAACTGTGGCTCTTTTCCGTCCTTAATCCACTTACTCAGCATGAACTTCCCCAGGGTGTGATTTACAAAAAGTTTAAACTTTGTCCATAATTCCTCTACATCAATCATACTCAACCTAAATGATGTTCATTCATTGTCTTAAGTCAGATGCTTGCAATTACTTATCTTCTCCCTCTAGTTAAGAAAGAGGTATACAGTTGCATGGAGAAGATGTAGTGCTTCCATCATTCCTTCTTACTGTGTTTAGTTAGATAGTCATCCTCAGCATGAAGCCACTTGAAAGTGATAAAGTTGATCTATGAAGAACGTCATTCGAAACGTCGCAGGGCTCTTCGGTGATTCTGAGTAGTTATTGCAATGTCCTTGGTCCACCAAGGCACTGGCTGGCAATGTAGGGGAACCTGTAGAATTGGAGGGGGGGGGGGGGGCTGTAGAAAGGGGAATAGCAGTTCCAGTGGCATGGGTAACTACATTGGAGACATCTTGCACAATGTTGTCAGTACAATCTGACAAGGAGGTGGGTGAGAGCGGCAAAAGTAACCGGAGGCTCGCAACTGTCACTTCGCTCTTCAAAGCACCCTCTGTATTGTAATTGGTCATTCTAGCAGTGACAAGGAAGCAACAGTATCGAAAGTGGTAGGCGTTACAAAGTTTTGATGTAGTGACTGAAATAGCACAGCCACAAGGTTGAGAGAACACATCATTATCAGGTAGCTGGAAAGGTGCCGTGGGGAGAAAAGGGGGGGGAGGGGCACAGTTGTTAAGCTGGTCTGTCAGAAAGCTCCTACCAGACAAAGTGATACTCCTTCAAAGGGTGCTGTGCACTGAAGTCCTGTAGCCTACCTGGAGGTAAATAAACTTTGCAAATGATAACCGCTGAGGTTGTTTGCACCCGCACCACTATTACTTTCAATGTGGTACAAATGGGAATCCACTAACTGATGAAATCTGTGCAACCAATGTACAGGCTCCTCCAGATGCCCTCTCAGGGCCACAGGGCCAGTATGGTTCCAACAGAATGCACAATAACCACGAAATGTTGTGGAATAGTTATCAGTGAAGTGCATTCCTTGTAGAGCAATGCAAACTGCAGAAGAGGACGACGTAAGTTGTAGTAGTTCTGACAGGTGACAAGCTACAGTTCCACTTAATGATCGTGTTACTGCTGCCAAAGTTAGGCATGAAGGGGCCACAGGGACCAGTCATGCCCCAGGATCATTGCCTAACACCAAAGGGAATGGAACCCCTTAAATGAGAATTGGCTCAGAATCCGATTACATGGGGGATCTGGCACCTCCGGATTCACCAGAGAAGCCTTGTTCCCATTCTTCTTCTTTTAGTCCTTTGGTGGCTGGGATTCTTGTAAGGGACTATCCACAATGAGTGTAGGAACAAATGAAGAGCAGGCATTCCTAGGACCCACAGACCGCAGTTGCTTCAGGCACTGTCTGGTGTCGGCCCTCTTGATCCGTTTCCAGGGAAAGGAGTCCCATGAGAGAGCCCTGTCACCATTAGAGGCTGCAATAGGGAGCTGTTCCTCAGACCGGATGCAGGTAATAGTTCCCAAAGAGAGGAGGGTGGTGGGAGAAGTAGTTAGGAAAAAAAGAGATAGTGGGTGTGATGACTGTGACTTTTGCATAATAGGTCATATCAGTACGATGTAGGGGTTCATATTTTGTTGTGCCTCGGTATACAACACAGGGTCACTATTAGGTGTGTGAGGGAAGTAATGAGACAGATTTTTTTTATCTAAGAAAAGTTTTTATTTTTTCAAACAATATTGTCCCCTTCAAAGTAGTTCCACTCAACAGCTATACACACCAGGGGAATTTTTGTTCCCAGTCTCAGTAGCAGTGCTGAAAGGCATCAACTGGTTGGGGGCTTTTAAATGTTGGTCACATTCTTTTGAATCACAAGGACTCAGATCAGGTGAATGGGGGGGGGGGGGGGGGGGGGGAAGAGGGCTGTGGAACAACAGGAATGTCTTTTGAGGTCAAAAATTCCACGATGAAAGTGGCCGTCAGACATGAGGCGCTTTTGTCATGATACAGCATCCACTTGTCTGCGATCTCACTTGATTTACACATTTCCTGAGCATTTCATTTCATGGATATCTTGGTTGCAGTTTGTTCTGAAGGAACAAATTCTTTATGCACGGGACCCCTACTGTCAAAAAAGCAAATGAGTGTTGTTTTCATCTCTAATTTGCTCATTAAAGCTTGCTTTTTTTTTTGCACAAACCTTTTGCACATGCAAAACTTCAGTCAAAATTTGATGTAGGGTGAAAGTGTTTTAAGTTTAACATGACAATATGAATTATGATAGATTGCTACTCATCATAGCCATTGAAGAGCTGAAAGGCATATTACATTCTTTAGTTATTGCACAAAGTCCATTAGATGAAAAAAGACAGAGAGAGAGAAAACACACACACACACACACACACACACACACACACACACAGAGGCCATATCATATCTGGGTGCTGAGGTTCCACTGGGTTGAGTAGTGACCTTGGCCAGGGTAGGAGTGCAGAAGAGGCAGGAATAGGGACAGATAACATAGCAGGGATATGGACAGATGCTGTAGAAGCATGAAGGGATGTGGTTGGGAAAAAATGGGGGCCTGCTAGGTGAAGCATTGGGATTGCTAGGCTGGGGTGGGAGGGGGTAGGTATGGAGAAATGACTTTGCAGGTGAGTTGTTGGGACAGGTACGTGTGAGGCTGGAATAGGAGCACAGGATGGAAGACACACAGGTGGAGGACAGGGACTAGTGAAGGTTGAGGCAAGACCGCAAATGTGATTAGTTTCAGGACGAGTTCCTACAGTTTGTGTTGGTGGGGAGGCTCCTGATGGCAAAGACTGCTACTCATGCATGGAGCATGCCATGGACAATAATTGTTGTATTAAATTACAAGAATGCTTTGATTGCTTAAGAGCTACTAAGGAAATTAGAAGAATCAGCTCTTGGAATCTGATGTTTCAGAACTATAGGAGCTTTTTGGCAATGGCATGTCAAGATGCAGCTGGTGCTGCTGCCAACAACATTTTTTACAATGATATGGAAATTATAGGAACTTCAACAGTTCTTGTCCAGACTTTAGGCTGAGCTGTTCCAACTTGAATGCCCACTTGTGGGCAGCCAGGCACAGGTGAGTAAACAGATGATGCACATACAGTTCAGCAGATGGGCCACAGCATAGGGGATCATGCTGCCCTGGCCAAGTGGCAGCAATCACCAAGTAACGCGCATATCCACATAGCGTGTGCAATAGGGTCACCTGGTGGGCTGTATATATTACACATGTCTGCCTGCGGGCAAACTGAGAACCCCAGCCTTATGGGGGAGTTTTGGAACAGCCTGCCTTAGGCACTGCGGATATGGAGGAACAGTATGATGTCCATGGTATTCATCTGAAAGATATATATTTTAAAAAATCCCTGTACAAAAGAAATAACTAATTCAACTGTTGCTATCTTTCTGTTGACAAAGCTCAGTACATCTAAGTACACAGTAGTAGTATTCAAAACAAAGATCCTGAAGAAATAGACCTTTTTACCAGTCATTTGAATAGAGCCAGTAGAAAATACAGTTTCCCCAGTGAGATTATGAGCCTCTTTCAACTTGCACTGGATGTTGTTCTTTAGCGTCTCACATCCTAACTTTTTATCAGCAATCAGTTCAAATTGTTTATTCATCCAAGTCCCCCCACACAATGCTCAATTGTCCAGCACATATGCTTATTTCTTCCCGAATGCAAAGTCTGTACTTACCTGTGCACCCTGATTCATGTCTCACAGCAACCAATCTTATCTATTGAAATGCATCACACACCTCTGTCTACTACAGCTGACTGGTATTATTCACAGGATTGCTCAACACTCACTACCAAGACATTTATGTTCTCAAAATTTTGAGAACCATTCATAGTCAATAATAAATACAAGTAATGAGCAAAAATATTTCATTGGATTATGATATCACAGTTTCCTCAAAATTAAGTATTCAAGACCTCAACAAGTTTATTATTTGTCTCAATTAATAGCCGACTTGTACCACACTGATATTTTGTCTAGATCAGACTTGACATTATTTAACTGTAATTACACTGACAGGCATCCACATTATTCACAAAATGTCAGATTGCAAGGAATATTATCCACTAGCTCATTTACACACAACAGGAAAAGTTATGGATCTGTTATGTTTCCTTGAAATGCACACAAAATTCACTTGTATGGGGAAGGACTATTTGCACTTGCATGATGTGCACTGCTCTCATGGAAGTCTTCAATTCAGTCAAATACCTACTTGTGTCCTATGTGAATGTACTTTCCTTAATAGGCATTGGAGTAATGAAAAACTAACAGCCAAGACTAAACCAATAGCCAAGAGTCAAAAACCTACGAAATCTAGAAATGTCACATCATCTTGATTACCTCTGTCCATAAATGGACCAGCAGTTCTGAGGCTATGTTTAAATATTTAAATCTCAGCCTTAGGAGAAGGAAAGTTGCTACTAACCATATAGCACAGATGCTGAGTCCCAGATAGGCCCAACAAAACGACTGTCACAAATAAGCTTTCAGGCAACAACACCTTTATTTAAAATAAATGACACACACACACACACACACACACACACACACACACACACACGACGACAGTCTCTGGCAGCTGAAGCCACACTGCAAGCAGCAGCAGTGTTTGGGATAAATAAGAGGCTGGTGCAGGGAGGGAAAGGGATAGTAGGATATGGGTGGGGTGGGGGGAGGGGGGGGGGCAGTAAAGTGCTGCTGGGAAGCATGCAGGGACGAGGTGGAGAGAGGGTAGGGCAGCTAGGCGCAGTCAGGGGGTTAGACGGAGACCAGGCGAGAGGTGTGGAGGATTAGCGGAAAAGGAGAAAAGTAAAAAGACTGCATGTGTTGGTGAAATGAGGGCTGTTTAGTGCTACAATGGGAACAGAGAAGGGGCTGAATGTGTGAGAACAATGACTAATGAAGATTGAGGCCAGAAGGGTTATGGGAACATGTGATATATTGCAGAGACAATTCCCACCTGTGCAATTCAGAAAAGCTGGTGTTGGTGGGGAGGATCCATATGGCACAGGATGTCAAGCAGTCGCTGAAATGAAGAATGTCATGTTGGGCAGCGTGATCAACAACAAGTTGGTCCACTTATTTCTTGTCCACAGTTTGTTGGTGGCCATTCATGCGCATAAATGGCCACCGAAAAAATGTGGCCAGGAAACAAGTGGACTACCCTTTATCTGAGCACACTGCCAAATATGATATCCCTGCTCCCCACCAGCACTTCACTGTCCCCCAGCCCCAGCCTCCCCCTTACTCCCACCCAATTTCCACTCCCATCGCTGCTCGCAGTGTGACTTCAGCTGCCACAGACTGCAGCCGTGTGCAGTAAAGTTTATTTATGGGTGTAGGTTTTAAACAACCCATGACAATGCAATACGTCTCATTAAGCACCACATCTATGTTTCTGGCATGGCTCGACTTGGAACACACCAAACATGCATATTCAGCACTTGAGGAACACATGGCTAGTTCTCACACTGTAGAGGTGATCTTCGCATGTGGTACTCATCAGTATCCGCAATGTTATTTCTGGCAGACACTTTCTGTTTCATGTTTAGGTATTATTTCTTATACGTACATACTGTTCAGAGTCACTCCTTGATATTTCAAAGCCAAGAGCAATTCCCTATTCAAGACCACTTCCTTCCCAAATGATATGAAGGGTTCTAGCTGTTTGCTCCTGAGCTGGAGTACACCTTGTACTAATTTCACAAAAATGAAAGTTTTATAAAGCAATTGCAGGCATATTGTTGAGTCAGAAACGTGGACAATGGTAAGGAGGTTGTGAAAAATTTAATACTGAAATTTTGCACTGTATGAAGCCTATAAACTCTTTGGTTTGGTCTGGGACATATTTTGCGTGGGATAATATTTTGATTTTTGTGTGCTTGTAGCTATTGGAACAACAGGAATTTGAATTTTGTCATGTCAAGTGTGATTTTTGTGTGATGCAGCTGGCGTGTTGACTGGTGTAGATAGAGTTCAATTTGACATTACATTTTGCTGCCTTGAATAAATACCAGTTAATGACCTACCTTGTTATTCAGGATCATTGCACCATAACCAGTCAACCACATACAAAAGATTATTATTTCAAGTACCTGATTAAATGGTATGCATGTCACAGATATCAGCTCACAGTTTAGCACAGTAAGTATTTTATCTAAACTGTAGTTCTGAGAGACATTCCTGGCAGAGCATTCTATAGTGCCATTATTACTGCTCATTGTTACAACTGTTGGGCAGATTTATGACTGACCATGGAGGAAGCTTGTTACCTTCCAGATGCAAGTACACTGTCTTTACCCACTAGATTGTTTTACTTGCAGCCCAGTCAAAGAGGACCAATAATGGACAAATAGGGGAAAAATTCATGTAGTCGCATTTTTGTGTAGTAGTAGGGAGGAATGTCATGAACAACATACTAAAAATCTTGACTGCTGGAATTTGAGTGTGAGAGTGGGGGCCATTTAAGATCATATTTTTCTTGCAGAAGACAGGAAAAAACCATAGATTATTAAAAATAGCAGATTAAGAACAAAAATTAAATGTGTGTACTCCATCTAAGTGCAACAGAACTGCACTAAGGGACAGATTGTGTCCTGTGGGAGTGCAGAAGGTGGTGGGGGTTAGAAGATGCATGAGAGTGGAAGGCGTGGTGCCTAACTGTGGTCACGCACATCCCTCCTCCCTTGCAAGTCTGCGAACTAAGTCACAAGAAACACCTAAAGAGTGTTGCACAAAGTTATCCAAACCTTCTGCAGCTCGCCTTATGAATCACTGAGCAGTATACAGCCACTTCTGGGAGTGTTTTACTTTCCACAAAGTCTGTTAACACTACAATGAATACAGATGCAAGAATAGGACAGATTCCACGTAAATCCCCACACACTGTATCACAATGTGAGGCAAAATTGACTCTTAGTCATCCTGACAGGAACAGTCTTCCAGTAAAAGTGACTCCTTCCACCATGAGTGCTCCTGGAGTTTACAGACTATACCTCCTATACCTCCCTAGCATTTCCCATCCTGTTCTTTTTATGTAAGGAGACACAATAACTTACTGAACTCACGTTTATACACTGAGGCGACAAAAGTCATGGAAAAGTGATGTGCACATATACAGAAGGAGGTTGTATCACATACACAAGTTATAAAAGGGCAGTGCATAGGCAAAGCAGTAATTTTTACTCAGGTGATTCATGTGAAATGGTTTCCGACATGATTATGGCTGCTCAAAGGTGGGCTAGATTCATGGTACATTCTGTTTTGGAAATTGTTAGAAATTCAATATGCTGAGATCCACAGTGCCAAGAATGTGCCTAGAGTACCAAATTTCAAGCATTACCTTTTACCCTGGACAATACCTGTCTGATGGCATAGAATTGTCAGTGCTAACAGATGATCAACACTGCGTGAAATAACTGCAGAAATCAATGTGGGATGTATGAATGTATCCTTTAGAACAGTGTGATGAACTTTGGCATTAATGGCCTATGGCACCAGGCAACTGGTGCGAGTGCCTTTGCTAACAGCAAAACATTGACTGTAGCGCCTCTCCTGGGGTTGGGCCCTAGATGACCGAAAAACTGGGGGCCAGTCAGATAAGTCTCTATTTCATTTGGTAAAGGCTTAGAGTTCAAGTGTGGCACAAACCCCACAAAGCCATGGACTGAAGTTGTCAACAAGGCACTGTACAAGCTGATGGTGGCTCCACGATGGTGTGGACCGAGTTTACATGGAATGGACTTTGTCCCCTGGTCCAACCAACCCAATCCGATCATTGACAGGGAATTGTTATGTTTGACTACTTAAGAGACCATTTGCAGCTTTTTATGGACTCCATGTTCAAAACAACAGTGGAATTCTTGTGGATGACAATGCACCATGTCACTGGGTCACAGTTGTTTGAAGAACATTCTGGGCAATTCGAGCATATGAGCTGGCCGTTCAGATCACCTGAGATGAACCCCATTAAACATTTAGGGGAGACAACTCAAAGCTCAGGTCATGCACAATCTCCTGCCCTGCCTTTTGCAATTATTTGTGGCTATAGGGATAGCCTGACTCAATATTTCTGCTGGGGTCTTCCAATGACTTACTGAGGCTAAGTCACATCAAGTAGCTGCACTCCGTCACACAAAAGGACATCTGGAACTGATATTAGGAGATATCCCATGACTTGTCACCTCAGTGTACAGTGGAGTTCTTTTCAGTTTATTAAGAGTACCTATTTTAAGTTGTTAAGTGAGCTTTTATGTAAAGTATGTTCCCATAAACATGTACTGTTGGTGGGAAAGGGATCTGATTGGTAATTTAACATCTTGGCAGTGTTATTTACAGTGTATTACAGAGGTGTGTAACCACAGTGATCACCTGGTGGTGAATTAATGAATGACCAAAAAGTTACTGCACCACTCTCACTGGTAGACCACATAAACCTCTTCCATGAGACTGCTGGCACTTTTAGAGCAGGCTCAACTGAGTGTAGTCACCTACCATACATCCACAGAATATATTGCATGGAGGGTGTCAATGTATCTGATGGAATAGGGTTGATCATGTTCAGCTCTAGAACAGTAATTTGCTATAATGCATTGCTTGACTTAGGCTGAAATTTCTGAAGCCCCTAGTCCGTATGTGACCTCCTCCTGCTGCAGAGGAAACCAACTTAATCTCTGGGCCTTCAAATGTAGAGGGAGCCGAGGCTGGGATGGTGCATTTTATATATCTCCTAACGGGAAAGATATTCCATACACTGATAGTAGAGGCCATGAAATCGACACTGTCTAATACATATCACTATTGTGTTACACTTGGTGCAGACTTACTTGTGATAGTTGACAATAGCTTACTTAACAGCTGCAAATAATGCCATTATATAAACACAAGCTCAGTGAAGTTATTTCGCCTAGTCACATGAGAGAACTGGACAGGAAATGCTGAGGTGGTATAGTCTGTCTAAACTGAAAATCAAGAAGTGTTTGGGGTTCAGAAAATTGCCTTTCCCAGAAAATACTCATGCTGTTGTACAGGATGACTAAAAAATCAACTGCCCCTGGCAGTTTAGAAAAGTGTGCAGGGATTTATGTATATTCTGTTTGTGTGTACTACTTGTATTACTGTTACAAGTAACAAATCTGTATTGCATATAGTGCTAATGCACTTTGTGGAAAGTAAATACCCATGGGAGTGTGTGCACACTGTCGTCAGTGATTCAGAAGGCGAGCTATGGAAGCATTCGTATAACTTTGTTTAACATCCTGTTGCTGCTATTTGTGACTTGGTGCAGCAGATAGGTGGGAACCCTGCTCTCTTTGGTTTGCAGACCTATGTTGGAGGGAAGTGCATCACAACAATCTGGCAACCTATTTTCTCCCACCCTTTTAACTACCTCTCATATTCCACCCTTTTACATCCCCGAACACTATCACTTAATGGCATTCTACAGTACTAAGATGTGACACACACATCTATTATTTATTTGTAACAAACTTTATTTGACAATAAACACCGATTTTACCATTAGAACACTTTAATTACCTGCGATTATTTCATTCACTACAAGAAAGAAACTAAAGCTCTAGAGAAAAAAATAAAACCCACAGTGTTTCTACTTTCCCTTACATTTTCTTCTACATTTGTGTTTACAGTAGAGCATCAATTAACAAAGCAGTTGGAGAGTGGTGTGTTCTGATAACTAATTTGTCGGATAATCAATTACTTGCTTATACATGTTGTACCAGTACTTGTAGGGACATAAAACAAAGAAAAACAGAATTAAACACACACTTTTGCATATATCTTTTTATCACACATCTTACACAACACACAAAACTGACTGCATAAGCAAGGCTGAAAAGATCAATATAGCCATTACACTACACTACAGTTATGATAAGTCCACAATTCGTTTTTGCTTCTAGGCCACAACTTTTTTTGTGTTGCTAAATTTTTTATTTTTAAGGCAGTTCTGGATAGCTGCCTCAAGGCAGTGAAAAGCTTCCTCACTGGATGTCACTTTCTCAGCACATTATCACTGGACCCTTCTTCATTGCAAGGATTTTGGTCACTGATGACACTGGGGCTTATTCCATCACCTGTCTATACTTGTTAGCCAGTGTTACCAACATCACATTTAAGCCAGTCTTTAATATTTTCCTAATCACAGCCTTCAAATCCTGAAGATTCTTTAATCGTCCACCCAGTTAACATACAAACTGACTGGCGACTCTTCAGCTGTAGCAATACATTCATCTTTAGGAAGGAGTTTATTCCAAGCTTTGAGCAGTGTTTAAATCCTGGTTCTCTGCCATTTTTCTGTGCAATTTTCCATCTTTACTGTCAAATACATGTGTAAATTTTGTAATGGCATTACTGTTCTTTTTAATGTTCAGCACAACGTCATTTACAATTCCATATTTCTGAGCCAAGCTTGGTCCATTAACACATTTCTTCAACTGCTCCATTATTTTAAGCTTATCAGAAACACTAAAAACAATGCATTCATATTTGGTCATCACTGCACAATTTGACACGAGCTAAGGTCCACATTTCAACACACAACAATGACAACAGTTGGCAAAGAAAGGGAAACCACATAACTGGGCAACAAGTGGAACTCCTCCGTGGCTTGTGCAAAAGTTGCCACCTGAAATTCTTCTGGGACTGATGGACCACCTACTGTGCATTGTTAGAGTTCTGGAAAAGAAAAAGTTCCTGGTACCTTGTTATTTCCAGATCAATTCCAACAATTTCTGCTTCTTTATATGGGGTTTGCAATGCCTTAACTTTCCCTTCAGTAACCAAATTGTTTCAGTAATATCCAGTTTCCCTGTTTTCAGAGTTTCCGTCAGTTTTTAGAAAGATATATCAAAATGTGAAATACTGAAAAGTCAGGCATTTGAATGAAAAAATAAGACATGCTCACACAATATGCTTAATAAAAAATATTAACTTTATTAAAAATAAAATTGCAATATAAGTTCAAAGTTCATGCCTGCCTTTATGATCATAATCACTTGTACAACTTCTGTGGCACAAAATAAAGCACAAGCACAATAAGCCATATCATATTTTCTCTTTGATCGCCACTAGGAAAGCATATGAGCTTTCTAAAGAAAACTAAGTACCAATGAAATACTCAACTGACATATTAATACCAAAGGGCAAAAGACAAATACATTATATTACGGATTTATTACATAAAGTTAATTACAACTTTAGAAATGTCAAAACTGTAATGGAGGGATAAATGTGGAAATACTACATACAGAACTATATAATATTTCCATTTTAAATTCTGTTATGTGCCGATGATACTTATATACAAATTCTCAGTACCAATGTTACACATGACACACAGAAATGCTACCTTCGCCACAGCTCAAACGTGTGAATTAGTCAACAGTTTTTCTTCAATAACGACACTACGATTAGTAAGCACAGACTTCATAATAATTTTATAATTAACATGTGCTTTCAATAACAAAATTCAATACAAAACTGTGTTAAGAAACAGCTGATAAACCTCTGTACGTAAGTACACATTTTCACGAATATATGTATAAAAAATTGTGTAAAGTCAACTGAACACACTTTGAGTCACTGATGTACAACCAAGGGAGCTCATGAGAATTTGATTATTTCCGTACACCAAGATAAGCTAGAAAGGTGTACATTTTGTCTACTACATGGACAATTTGAATAGCATACATTCCTTCTCAGTCTTCATTCAGTAACGGCTGCTGTTGCTATTGTTCATCTGGGCACGGACGGTAGCAGCAGCAGCACTGGTTGCAGCATTCTGAACATGTTCATTGCGTAGGAACTCCGATGTGAACTCCTGCTGAGCTTTAGCAAAGCTTGCACCAGTACTCCGATAAATCCGATGGATCTGTATTTACCAGAAATTTAAGTCAGGACAGTCTGCAACTAAAGGTCACAAAAATGCAAACAATATTGTGTTTATAAGAACTACTTGCCTTTGACAACAGCAGCAAATCAACGCATGCGGCCCCAACAAAACCAATAGCAACAATTAATAATATCACACCCACTGCAACACCTGCTCCACCAGTACTAAACTGCTGTACAGCAAGGAGGATACCACTGCAAGAACAACACATTTTTTTGTTTATTCCCTTTCAAAATTAGAAGAGTCACACAGACATAAGTGATGTTACTACTTACCAAGTACCTGATCCGTGGATGCCAATTGCTTGTATTACAGTCACAATAAATTGAAAAAAGAAAACGAAGAAAAATACCATGAAGTTGAAAGAGCTATCACTCCTGAAAAGCAGAAAGCAAAGAAACAATAGTTCCAAATGCTCCAAAATCCACAATCCATACATAAAAGTTATAACCCTAAAATATATTGAACAAATAGGATTACTGGTACTGTGTTGCAAATAGCAACAATATACATTAGTGAGTCAAAATATACAATTGCCCTCACTTCTCTAACTCTAGTACAGAACTCTTCTCTTTACTGCAAGGTTATTTATTTTTCATCATTCTTTTTTTCCTCATTCATTAAATTTTCCTTCCTTCTCAATATACTGCTGCAATCATTATCAACATTTCCACTGATTCCAACAGATTCATTAACTATTATCCTCAATGCTGAGGGCATTACACTGGGCTTTAAGGCATGTTTCTGCACCTAAGAAGTTTTAGTTAGAAAAGCAATTATGAAGTTGCAGTGAAAACTAACACGCATATATTATATTAGAAGCAAACAGCTTCCACTAAATATCGATCTGCAAATAAGTTATTTACAAGAAAACTGCAAATGTGTGGTTACAAGCCACCACTTATTCCAGTAACAAAAAATGTGCAATTTTGTCTTCACCGCATGTGAGTATGCCTCCACCATTAGGAGATTAAATGTTAGGCACAGAAAAATGCGTCAGACCAAGGCCTACTGCCCAAACATCTAAAATCACCAAGGATGTTAAAACCAGCTGTGAAAGCCTACTTTGTACAGTGTGTCCTCTGTCTAAATACCTTACTACTTTGCGAGTTCTCTTTGAAGAATACATACTGAGCACTTCTTTTTCCTGCAGCCAATCCTTCCATTAATTATCCATCACAAGTACTTGAGTGTGTATTTTATGAATGGCTCTAACTAATGGAATGCTTTCAGGTGTCAAGCCAAGCTACTGATTTCATTTTATGGTTGGAGTCCAGGCAGTGAGTACACATAACAAAGCTCACTGCACCTGAAGAAGACCACAGTGTGTGTCATCTAAGTATCTCGCAGGGAAATGAAACGAACAACTCAGCTGAACACACTAAAGCATACCATTAATCACACTGAGAATACAGTAGAGAGAAACAATTTACACAAAAATATTCAACATCTTTTACTTTTAATGCCCTTTTATAACATTATATTGATCATAGTTTAAACTTCTAGAGATAGATTTTTATGTTGATAAAGTTATTAGAATTACTACGAGGAACTATATACCAACATGATTTGCCACTCTTGACTTCAGTTATGGGCAGGAACTGGATGTAAGGCTGTACTTTTATGCTTGCTTCGATTTTCAATTATTACAGTATCTGCATGTTTGCAGAAGCTAGATAACAATGTACATTGCATTCTTTATACAGAAATCTTGTTGGCATGTTGTTAATTCTACAGGGAAACTGCTCCTCTCAGCGATTCTACCCCAGCAAACTTCTTTTTTGTTGTCTTCTTATATATACCATCATCACAACTTTAGTTATGGTAGAACCTTCCACCTACTGCAAGAATCTTAACACTTTGACCAGTCTTCGAAATCATCTCAATATTCCTCTGCCAGCATCTCCTCGTAATTCGAACATATGGTGATCTTTTTTCCCTATACTTTATGTAACAGATACTCCTACCATACACCTTAAACATATTATTCTCCATATTAGTCTTACCTTCTTTAATAGGCTCTGAAATCCAATCATAAGCAACCAAACAAACACAACAGAAATCATTGTAGTTACATGCACTCTGCATTAACTGTTAACTTCTCCTTACTTCACTAAGTCCCTTGTAGTGTCTGGCCTTAAGAGTTTGTTGAACATCTCCAGAATGCTTTCATACTTACTTTCCCTCAAACTCCCTTACTTGAGGGACAGCTTCTTAAATTATTTTCACTGAAACATGCCAACTTCAACCCATAAAACTTACATCTTTCTCCACTGACCCATGTAGTTAACTCATCAGTGCCCCAATTAAAAAGTATGTAATGCATACTGAAAACATTACGTTACACAAAGCTATTTGCAGATATCTTTTCTATTGTTCTAAATGTGTTACTTTATGCCAGAACATCTACTTGAGTATTTGTGATAAGGTGTGTGTGTGTGTGTGTGTGTGTGTGTGTGTGTGTGTGTGTGTGTGTGTGTGTGTGTGTGTGTGTGCGCGCGCGCGCGCGCGCGTGTTTTTTCCACATTATGTGAAATGAAAATTTACTTCCCAAGAAAGAATGTCTATATGAGTCCAAGCTCAGCACAGAGTTTTTGCTTGTCACAGATGCTGAAATTTACACTGCCCAAACTAAGTACATAGGCTTAATATTTATACACTCATCCAACATGTATATTTTAAAAATCAATTACTCATGGCTCACTCAAACCTATGAGTTGTTGTAACAATTCATCATCATTTCCCCTCCAACTCTCCCCCCCCCCCCCCTGCCCCCAAAAAAGAAGGCACCAATACCCGTGGTGTTAAACAACTAGGGGAAAAAAAAAAATCAAAAACAACAAAAATGAGTTTAACAGTTTTGCAGTCTGGATAAAATCTGGATGGAAAGGGGAAGTGAGAAAGAAGGGGGATATATAAAATTATGAATTATGAATGATTAATGCCTTGGCATTGGTGACTATTCAAAACACATCAAATCTGATTTCAAATACACTAAGTGTTTGCACTACGAATAAGTCATACCTGAAGGCCTTATAAGCTGGTCTGTACCAGCATAGGAATGAGAATGGTGTGAACAGAATTAGATACAACAGTCCCAGTCCAAATGTTGTGAAGTCAGCCACACTAAACATTAGCAGCAGGCCACCAAACACATTCAGCAGCATTATACATGCGTGAACTGGAACAGTGGTGTGCATTCCTAACATTATTCTCTTTCAAGGGAAAAATACCAACAAGATCACTAGCAAATTACATTTAACATTAAAATGAAACATTATCTGGCTTAGAATCTCAATCTTAAAAATCTAAATTAATAATAAAATTTTTCTGAAAGATGTGACTGCCATTTGTCTGTACAACAGGTTTTATTCCACAATCAAGATTTTGGCCTTAGGCCATTATCAAGTGTTATAATTGCAACAGATTCAAGCACAATAAAAGTACAAGTATCAGAAAAATAGCACAGCAAACAATTGACTCAATGTATGGGTTTTCTTACTTACATATTATAAATCATTAGTCTTGACTAGAACTCAAATCATCATCAAAATATGTATCTTTGGTTACATAAACCCATTTTGTTAAAAGTAAAAGTGAGAACATTTGTATAATATGCTAGTTTACTGGCAATTAGCATGACTTGCTTGATATGGTTGTGTAATGAAACATATCAGCAAATCACAAGTTTTAAACTTTGCTACACTGTGCCTAAACAGCCACTAACAAACATAAGTGAATGATAAAAGTTTATAAAGGCATCCCAGTTTGCACTATGCAATCTGTAGCATGTCATGGGGACAGGTAATGGGAGTATTTATTATACAAGCTGGTTACATTGTCTTTGAGATGATCCAACTAGAAAAATCCCATGGACTGAGGTTGGGTGGTCTTTGAGGCCAAGGTACAGGCTTTGCTCTACCTGTCTGTTTTGGACCATATTGGCATGTTAGATGTCCTATATGAAGCAGAAAAATTTACTTGTGCCTATAATTCATGTGCCACATTCCCCTATGTTTCCCAAGGTAAAGTAGACTATGGATGAAATTTGAGCCCAAACAGATGAGGGTCAAAAAGTTTAAATTTCAAATACATTTGTCCTAGTTAAAATAGCATTTTGTACTGATGTCAGTGGCTGTTCATAACCACAATGGCTCATTTGCATGCTCATATTTGATGAAATCACTTTAACCAACATGCATTTTTGGTCGATGTGGCACTTATTAGTTAAATCTTATGGATTACTGTATGGCCTGTCAACTTTTTCAGTTCAAGAAGTTTTCCATTTCTTTTCAGCATCCAGCTATCGATAAAGTATTCTGAAGAAACATTTATCTAAACCCGTTTTACTATGTCTCAGTGGTACCCTTTGGCATAGCTGAACACTTGCCTCATTGCTTCATATAATACACTGAAGAAGTGTAAGAAGTGTGTGACGATGTTCCACATCTACATCTACATTTATAATCCGCAAGCCACCCAACGGTGTGTGGCAGAGGGCACTTTACGTGCCACTGTCATTACCTCCCTTTCCTGTTCCAGTCGCGTATGGTTCGCTGGAAGAACGACTGTCTGAAAGCCTCCGTGTGCGCTCTAATCTCTCTAATTTTACATTCGTGATCTCCTCGGGAGGTATAAGTAGGGGGAAGCAATATATTCAATACCTCATCCAGAAACGCACCCTCTCGAAACCTGGCGAGCAAGCTAGACCGCAATGCAGAGCGCCTCTCTTGCAGAGTCTGCCACTTTAGTTTGTTAAACATCTCCATAACGCTATCACGGTTACCAAATAACCCTGTGACTAAACACGCCGCTCTTCTTTGGATCTTCTCTATCTCCTCCATCAACCCGATCTGGTACGGATCCCACACTGATGAGCAATACTCAAGTATAGGTCGAACGAGTGTTTTGTAAGCCACTTCCTTTGTTAATGGACTACATTTTCTAAGGACTCTCCCAATGAATCTCAACCTGGTACCCACCTTACCAACAATTAATTTTATATGACCATTCCACTTCAAATCGTTCCGCACGCATACTCCCAGATATTTTACAGACGTAACTGCTACCAGTGTTTGTTCCGCTATCATATAATCATACAATAAAGGATCCTTCTTTCTATGTATTCGCAATACATTACATTTGTCTATGTTAAGGGTCAGTTGCCACTCCCTGCACCAAATGCCTATCCACTGCAGATCTTCCTGCATTTCGCTACAATTTTCTAATGCTGCAACTTCTCTGTATACTACAGCATCATCCGCAAAAAGCCGCATGGAATTCCGACACTATCTACTAGGTCATTTATATATATTGTGAAAAGCAATGGTCCCATAATACTCCCCTGTGGCATGCCAGAGGTTACTTTAACGTCTGTAGACGTCTCTCCATTGATAACAACATGCTGTGTTCTGTTTGCTAAAAACTCTTCAATCCAGCCACACAGCTGGTCTGATATTCCGTAGGCTCTTACTTTATCAGGCGACAGTGCAGAACTGTATCGAACGCCTTCCGGAAGTCAAGAAAAATAGCATCTACCTGGGAGCCTGTATCTAATATTTTCTGGGTCTCATGAACAAATAAAGCGAGTTGGGTCTCACACGATCGCTGTTTCCGGAATCTATGTTGATTCCTACATAGTAGATTCTGGGTTTCCAAAAACGACATGATACTCGAGCAAAAAACATGTTCTAAAATTCTACAACAGATCGACGTCAGAGATATAGGTCTATAGTTTTGCGCATCTGCTCGACGACCTTTCTTGAAGGCTGGGACTACCTGTGCTCTTTTCCAGTCATTTGGAACCTTCCGTTCCTCTAGAGACTTGCGGTACATGGCTGTTAGAAGGAGGGCAAGTTCTTTCGCGTACTCTGTGTAGAATCGAATTGGTATCCCATCAGGTCCAGTGGACTTTCTTCTGTTGAGTGATTCCAGTTGCTTTTCTATTCCTTGGACACTTATTTCGATGTCAGTCATTTTTTCGTTTGTGCGAGGATTTAGAGAAGGAACTGCAGTGCAGTCTTCCTCTGTGAAACAGCTTTGGAAAAAGGTGTTTAGTATTTCAGCTTTACGCGTGTCATCCTCTGTTTCAATGCCATCATCATCCCGGAGAGTCTAGATATGCTGTTTCAAGCCACTTACTGATTTAACGTAAGACCAGAACTTCCTAGGATTTTCTGTCAAGTTGGTACATAGAATTTTACTTTCGAATTCACTGAACGCTTCATGCATAGCCCTCCTTACGCTTATGTTTATGAAGTTAGCAAAGATTCTGAAGCAGATGCTGCTGGAAGGAACAGTAACACTTTTTCAAAAAGCTACAAGAACTCCAATTTCTTTGCTGTACAGTGATCTATGGATCTCACTGGAGCTGTTGGCAGTTCTTAAAGAAGTTGGAAGAGGGCTTCAACAACATAATGGATGCAAAAGTGCTAACTGACAAACTTTGATCTCAGTTGAAGATAGTAACTGTTCTCGAAAGGACAGATACCATTGATGACCGTGCAGCTTCTCTAGAATAAACAATAATTGAAATCCTCAGCTGCCAACAGGTGTTATATTAGGAACACTACGAATGTAGATTGTGGACAGTTGGGAATGTGGGTCTCACGGGAAGCATGCAAGGGATAAGTCCCTGCAGTCTCACTATTTGCCTGTGTCCTTGGTGGTTCAGATGGATAGAGCGTGTGCCATGTAAGCAGGAGATCCTGGGTTCGAGTCCCGGTCGGGGCACACATTTTCAGCTGTCCCCCATTGAGGTATATCAACAACACCTGTCACCAGCTGAGGGTTTCAATTAATTATCATTTGATCTCAGTCATGCGTAGGAAAACAAAGGAAAATTTGTCACATGGGAGAGAAGAAGCAATTAAACTACAAGTTTAACAATGAACCTGTTTTTGAAGGTGTAGTAGAATGCTCATTAAAGTACATTTTTTCGAACATCGTCAATACAGCTAGCAGCTCACTAAAAGACGGATTTCATCTTATGGACTGTCATAATAAGAGCTTCAGATTTTATTTATGATCTGCAGATATGAAATGGTGGAAAACAAAGCCACATGCATTGATTTGAGACTTAAGTGAAGGTGAAGAATGTCACTTCAATGGAAAGGAACTAAATGATTAAGTTTTGATGTTACAGCCCATTCTTCCAGCCACGAGGCTCATTATCTTGTAATGCAATTTTATTAACTTTTCCCCAATACTTCAGCAAGCTTATGAATCATACTGACTTCACCCGTATCTATAGCTAGTCATAAAATGAATTTTTCAAAACAAGCTGATAATGGCATATCTTAGAGCAACACCCTTTGAATAACAATTTCATGGACTTAACTTTGGCCATTGAAAGCAATAACTTTAAGTCAACAAATTCCGATTCTATTTTGAATGATTTTGCTACGCTAGAAATATTACATTACAATACAATGTTTTTATAGAGGGGAGAAATTGTCAGTACATATACTGCAAAACTATGGGAATTTTACACAACTTACATTAATATCTCTCTTTTGTATCTCAGAAAAATGTGTGACATCAAAAGGTATAGAATTAGCTAGCTTTCAGAATGAAATCCCTTTTTAAGCTTGTGGGAGAAACATGCACGTGTGTGTACACGCACACCTATCTTCCCACACTGTGCTCAATCCACTGCCAGCTCTTTCCTGGCCCTTGGTGAGTGTTCTGGAGTGATGCGAGGGTGGAGAGAGGCCGGAGGCAGGGAGGAAGCGTCTAGCAACTCGTGGCAGACGGGAGGGGGGAGCCGTCTGTGGTCCAGCTAGGGGTGCAGGTACGTACATGCGTGTGTACACACACACACACACACACACACACACACACACACACACACACACACAACTATTGTGTGGGGGGTAGAATGACAGTGAGTTAGGTTTAGGCCTGGGAGGTTACGGGAGCAAAGGAAGTGCTGAAAGGATACTCCCATATGTGCAGCTCAGGAAAGCTGCTGATGGTGGGGAGGATCCAGATGGCATAGGTTGTGAAGCAGCCACTGAAATCTATCATGTTATGCTCTGCTGCATGTTGTGACACTGGGTGGTCCACTTTGTTTTTGGCAACAGTTTGGCAGTGGCCATTCATTCTGGTTGACAGCTGGCTCGTCATACCAATGTGAAACACCATTCAGTGGTTCCAGCAGAGCCGGTATATAACATGGCTGATTTCACATGTGGCCCCAGGTTGGTGGATTGGGCAGGTCTTGCATTTGCGTCTTCCACAAGAGTACAATCCCTGTGTCAGCGCATTGGAGATGAGAGAAGCATAGGGAGGACTATAAGGTGGAGGTTGGATGGGCAGCAGAACATCACTTCAGGAGGGAATGGAAGTATCTTGGGTAGGACATCACTCATTTCAGGACATCATGAAAGGTAATTAAAGCCATAACGAAGGATGTGGTTCAGTTGTTCCAGTCCCAGGTAGTACTCGGTGGGAGTTATTACTGCAGATGTGTCTACCACGGGTGGCCACATAGTACGGAGGGATTTTTTGGTGTGGATGGGGTGGCAGCTGTCTAAGTGCAGGTACTGTTGGTGATTAGTAGGGTGGAGGCATCTGAGAAGAGGATTTATGCCCAGGGAGGTGATAGGATAGATGGAGTAAGACCCGATGAAGTGGATGGGAGAGGTGGTCTTGAAACTGGAAGAATGAGGATAAGGTGTCCTGGCCTTGGGTCCAAATTATAAAGATGTCATCAATAAAACTGAACCAGACTAGGGGATTGGTGTTTTGGGAAACTAGGAATGTTTCCTCTAAGCGGCCCATGAAGAGGTTGACATAGGGGGCTGCCTTGTGGGTGCCCACGCTGTGCCACGAATTTATCTGTATACCTTCCCTTAAAAGATGAAGTAGTTACGGGTTAGGATGTAGTTGGTTAGGTGTATGAACTGGAAGGTTTGGATACTGCAGGGCACTGGGAGAGGAAGTGTTCAATCCCGGCAAGGCCATGGCCATGAGGGATATTGGTGTATAAGGAGGTTGCTTCTACAGGGAGAGTACGGACCCTGACGGTAAGGTTGTGAGGATGGTGAAGAGCCGGTACAGGAAGTGGTTGATATCTAATGTGGGAGGTCAGGTTTTGGACAATTGGTTGCAGATGTTGGTCAACGAGGGCAGAGATCTTTTTGGTGGGAACACTGTGACCGGCCTTAATGGGGCCAACCAGACTGTTAGGTTTGTGGATTTTGGGAGGGATACAGAGGGTAGGTGTGCAGGTTGCTGTTAGGGTGAGTACGGAGATGGATTTGCGGGAGAGGTTCTGGAAGGGCCTAAGGATTTCAGTAGTGATTGAGGTTATGTATGTATGCTTGTTTGTTTGTTTCGTTTTAGGGCATGAAAATAAGTACGGTCATACACACCCACGTCAGAACTGTAGAGCACGAAGATGAAAAAGGAGTTAAAAAGACTACTCATTAAGCCCAAGCAACGGAAGGAAAGTCAGCTAGAAATAGGAACTTTCTCTTGGAGAAAGTGCCACAAAACACACCGCGAGAAACAGAGGTGCGGAACTAAAGATTAAACGTCCTTCGCCATATTGCTAGTATCGACAAAAAGTAAAATGCGGTTGACAGCCAGTGTCAATATGGCGAACTGTCAAAGATTGATGACAATGTGCACCAAGTGGTGGGGGGTCACAACTCAACAAATGGCAATGGCTAACGAGACATGCCCAACATACAACCTAGCTAAAATGATCTCCTCGAGGTGAGATGAGGTTGGCCACGCCACTGGGAGAGGCTTAATTTCCCAAAGCTTGTTCCCATGAAGAAAAGAGCCATGGAAATGCCAAAGTGACACCACCTGCTGACAGATGGCAAGAGATCATCAGAGGCAGTGGAAGAACTACCAGGCTGAGGTACAAGGACTGTAGCCTTGGCAGTAGTGTCAGCACATCATTTCCCACCAGACAGACGTGACCAGGGACCCACATAAACATCACAATGGCTTCATCAAGAGTGAGTAAGTGAAGGCTTACCTGGTCCCTTTTCAGTAAGGGATGGATGGTGTACAGCACACGGAGGCTCTGAAGGGCACATAGATTCAGAGCAAATGACAATTTAAAATCCTGTGACACCAGATGTACTGCGTGGCCTGATACACGGATATGGGCACTTGCTATTAGTACAGAGCACTGTTCTGGAAGCCGATACAGAAAATTGTCGGTGCCAATGATGACGGTACATCCAACACCACAGTCAGGCGAAGAGCCATCAGTATACACAAAGGTACAATCACAAATTTCCGAGCGAAGGTCGAGAAACTTATGGCAATAGAGCAAGTCTGAAGTAGTGTCCTTAGGAAGCGAACAAAGACCAGGTGAACTTGGGCCACTGCACGAAGGCAAGGCGGTGAAGATTCACACCCCCTCAGGAAACTGGCAGGTAGCATGAAGTTAAGTTGTCTGAGCAATAGCCAGAAGTGAACTCATGAAGGTAACAAAGAAGAGGGACATGCCCCATACCGGTGATCACCGAAGAAGGAAGAAGTAGATGGATGGCGAGGCATGCAAAACAAAAGGCATGCGAATCTACTGAGGAGAAAATCACGGTGGTTTGACAGTGGGAGTTTGGCAGCTTCTGCATACAAACTCTCAACCGGGCTAGTGTAAAAGGTGCCAGTGGCTGAACGGGTGCCATAATAGTGGATTGTATTCAGATGGCGTAAAATGGATGCCCATGAATAAATGAAACACCCATAGTCTAGTTAAAACAGATAAGGGATTGGTGCAAATGGAGGACAGTGGTCCGATCAGCTCCCCAGAAAGTACCACTGAGGACACGTGGGACACTGAGGAACCGGGCACAGTGGGTGGCCAGGTAAGACATGTGGGAGGACCAAGAAAGTTTCCTATCAAGCATTACCCTCAAGAATTTCCTAGTTTCAATGAATGGAAGAGCAACAGGCACAAGATGTAAAGATGATAAAGGGAACCAATTCCACCACCAGAAACTCATACAAACGGTTTTGTCATTGGAAAAGTGAAACCCACTGTTGGTGCTCCACAAGTAAAGATGATTGAGACAATGCTGAAGATGTGGCTCAAGGAGACAAATCCATGGAGAACTGCAATAGATGGCAAAATCGTGAATGGAAAGGGAGCTGGAGATGCCTGGTGGAAGACAAGCCATAATAGGGTTAATGGTGATACAATGAAAATGACACTCAAACTCTGTCTTTTTAAAAAATTCCTGAAGGAAAAGGCAAGCAGCCTATGTGTAGAGAGTATGGAGGATACAAGTCCTCCAGCAGGCATCATAGGCTTTCTCCCAATCTGAAAAAACAACCAGTCTGGTATTCCTGCAGAAAACCATTGTGACATGGGTTGACAAAAGTGACGAGATAGTCAACTGCAGAATGGCATGCTTGAAATCTGCATTGAGCAGTGGTCAGTAAATTGCGAGACTCGAGCCACGATACCAGCTAGGCATGAATCATATGTTCCATCACCTTGCAAACATAGCTGGTGAGAGAAATGGGATGGTAACAAGAAGGAAGAGGTTTGTCCTTACTGGGCTTAGGCATGGGTATGACAGTGGCTTCACACCAGCTACTGGGAAATGTTGCTCCCTGCCCATATGCAATTTTATTTATGAAGGAGAAAGTGCTTGCTGCGAGGGAAAGGGGCTGCAACATCTGAATGTGAACATCATCTGACCCTGGGATGGAGGATCGGGATGAAGTGAGAGCATGATCTAGCTTCCTCATAGTAAAAGCAGCATTGTAGCACCCATGATTCTGACAAGAGAAGGGTATCGCCCCACCCTCCTTCACTCATTTCCAATGAGGAAGGCAGTGTGATATTGGGTGGAGCACAAAATCTGCACAAAATAGGAGCCCAAGGTGTTGGAGATAGCAATAGGGTCCACTATGACAGTCTGCTACTGTCAGGCCAGAAATTGGGGACTGGACCTTGGTCCCAGAGAGCCATTGGAGTTTGGCCATGACGGAAGAGGAAGTGGAACTGTTAAAGGAACTAGTCAATGAAATCCAGCTAGCTTTTTTGCTATATCAAAGAACACAGTGACAAATACAGTTCGCCATTGTAGGAGGATGGTTAAAAACGTGGACAGCATGTCTCCACACGTGAATTGCGTCATGGCATTCCTCAGTCCACCAAGGGACCAGGTCGTGGAACGGTAAAGATGGAGTGTGAGGAATGGAACGTTCTGATGTGGTAAGGATAAAATTTGTGAGGTATTCTACCTGGTCACCACAACGGAGGAAGTGATGTTTGTCGAAGGCCACCAGAGAGGTGTAAAGCCTCCAGTCGGTCTTAGAAAGCTGAAATTTGGGTTTGCACATAGGTGGGATAGGAGTCAGCAAATGGATGGCACAGCGCCAGAGAGAACGGACCACTAGAGACGACAGGCAAGCTGTGCAGTGCAGAGTGGGAGGTCCAAATGAGAATAAGTGTGCGTGGAATCTGAAAGGAACGTGGTTGCTCCCATGTTAAGGCAGACGAGGTTAAGTTGATTGAGAAGGTCAGCCAAGAGGGCACCTCTCTGACAGGTTCTGGGAGAGCCCCACAGGGATGGTGCACATTAAAGTCACCAAGCAGCAAAACAGGGGTGAGGGAATTGCCCAACAAGCTGGAGGAAATCTGCCCTGGTGACACCAAATGACAGAGGGATGTAAACTGTACAAATAGAGAAGGTGGAGTGAGGAAGGAAAATTCGGACTGCAACAGCTTGCAGCGGAGTGTTCAGAGACAGCATGACTCCCCGATGAGGTGAAGTGCCGTTCTCAGGTGAAGGTCAAAGCAGACCGGGAAGAAATGCAGGAGATCAAATTGGCAGTGAGGAGGAAATTTTGTTTCCTGGAGGCGTAGAACATGAGGACACTGCAATTCCAAGAGCAGCAATAATTCCTCGTTGGATCTATGGCCACAAACATTCCATTGGAGGAGAGTCATGATGAAGAAAAGGGAGGAAGGAAAGAATGAGGGGATGTCACCTTGGCAGCTGCCATGTGCCAGCCTTTGAAGACACACTGCTACAGGGTGCAGACGCCAGAGGATCCTGCTTCACGTGATCTATAGAGGTGTTGGCATTCTACCTTGGTTGGTCTGGGGAGTCCAGGGCAGAAAAACAGTTGGCACTGTGCACAGGCGACACTGAGGTCAGCAGAGTGAGGATATCCTGCGGCGACACGATTAAAGAGGATCTCAGAGTCAGCAAAGGAGAAGACCGTTTGCCTTTGTTTGGTTTCTTGGAGCCTTTGCAGTTGGCACATGATGATTAGGATGTTGATGGCTGGAAGGACATGAAAAGTCTTCGTGGGAGTATTCCTTCTGTCCTTTCCAGCCTGCCATTTGTGTAGCAGGTGATTTCGCCGCTTTGGTGGATTGTTGCACAGGGCAAGCGGCTAGGGCACTTTGGAATTCCCACTCACTGAACAGAGCATTGTACGATTCAGGGTGGTGAGTGTGAAATGAAAGACTCCAACGTTCTAACCGCTCTTTCAGGGAGCAGAAGTCCAGTGCGTAATTCGCAGAAGTGAAACACTGAGCAAAATGCTCCACTAAGCAGTTTGGAATTGTGTCAGAGTCTGTACTGACTGCTCCATTCAGTGAAAGTGCAGGTATGCTTATTGGGGTCTGATAGCCACAGAGTCACCTAATCTCGTCCCAAACCTGTGATGGATAGGTACGGAGGCCAATGGTGGAGATGTACCTTTTCCAGCACTCCTGCTTGTGTTGGTGAATGAGGTGGCGGGCTCGCGCACGGAGTCGTTTAAAGGCGATGAGGTGTTCCAATAAGGGATGCCGCTTGTGATGCTGGAGTGCCTGCTTGCGATCTTTAATTGCCTCAGCGATCTCGGGCGACTATGAAGGCACAGTCATCCGCCAAGGGGACCCAGAAGTTGTTTTTTTTTTTTTTTTTGCAGGGTTTAAGGGCGCTCAACTGCTGAGGTCATTAGGGCCCAGTCACTGGTGTTAGAGCACATGGAATCTGCTAAAACTCAAGGGGATGGGGGGACACCAGAAGTACCTGACAAAGATGCACATAAAATAAGTAAAAAGGTTAAATGTCTTTGGACAAGCCAGTTAAAGTTATAAAACGCAGAATACGAGCAGCTGCTCGAGCGTCATCAGCTAAAACATCCGGTAAAGTAGATGGCAGGGACAGGATAACACGAAATTGACTAAAACGGGGACACGACAATAAAACATGGCGCACGGTTAATGCCTGACCACAAGGGCACTGCGGGGCTGGATCACCGGAGAGCAGGTAGCGGTGGCTAAACCGGCAATGCCCAATCCGCAACCTGATCAGAAGGACCTCCTCGCGCCGAGATGGTCGGGAGGATGTTGTCCAAGCAGTTGGGAGCGGTTTTACTGCCCGGAGCTTGTTTCCTTGGAGGGATGACCAAGCATCCCACCACAACGACACAAGCCTCTTACATACATCCCCACGAATGTCAGATGACGGGATACAATGGGAGGCTGGCCGAGGCAGGAGGACTGCAGCCTTGGCTGCAGCATCCACAGCCTCATTCCCAGGCACTCCTACATGTCCGGGAACCCACAGAAAGCTGACAGAACCACCATTATCAGCGAAAGAATGGAGGGACTGCTGTATCCGTTGAATCAAGGGATGGACCGGATAGGGAGCTACAAGGCTCTGAAGAGCACTGAGTGAGTCAGAGCAAAGTACATACAATGAATGGCAGTGGCGGCGGGCATACTGAACGGCCTGATGGAGAGCAAAAAGCTCGGCCGTAAAGCTGGAACATTGGTCGAGGACCCGGTATTTAAAGGTGGCGGCCCCGACGACAAAGGCACAGCCGACACCATCGTCAGTTTTGGAGCCATCGGTGTAAATAAAGGTGTGACCAGCAAGTCGAGCACGAAGTTCGACAAACCGTGAGCAATACACTGCAGCCGGAGTACCCTCCTTCGGGAGTGAGCTGAGGTTGAGATAAATAGGAACCAGAGCCTGGAGCCAAGGTGGTGTCGGGCTCTCACCCTCTCTGAAGGTGGTAGGGAGGGCAAAATCCAATTGTCGAAGCAGGCGACGGAAGCGGACTCTGGGGGGCAGCAGGGCAGACACATACAACCCGTACTGACGGTCGAGAGAATCGGCGAAGAAGGACTCGTAAGAGGGGTGGTCGGGCATAGACAACAGCCGGCAGGCATACCGACACAGCAGTACGTCGCGCCGGTTGGTCAATGGTAACTCAGCAGCTTCAGCATAAAGACTCTCCACAGGACTAGTGTAGAAGGCTCCGGTCGCAAGACGTATCCCCCGATGGTGGACGGAGTTGAGCCGGCGTAAGAGGGACGGCCGAGCGGACGAGTAGACGAAGCTCCCATAATCCACCTTCGATCGGACTATGGACCGATACAAGCGAAGCAGGACAGTGCGATCCGCTCCCCAAGATGAACCGCTAAGAACTCTGAGGACATTGAGGGAACGTGTACAACGGGCCGCCAAATAAGAGACATGTGGAGACCAACACAGTTTCCTGTCCAACGTGAGCCCTAGAAACTTAGTTGTGTCCACGAATGGGAGAACAATGGGACCGAGATGTAAGGATGGCGGAAGCAACGCTTTATATCGCCAAAAGTTGATACAAACTGTCTTCTCTTC
Organism: Schistocerca serialis cubense; assembly: GCF_023864345.2. Classification (NCBI taxonomy): domain Eukaryota; kingdom Metazoa; phylum Arthropoda; class Insecta; order Orthoptera; family Acrididae; genus Schistocerca; species Schistocerca serialis. The sequence continues at coordinate 505,996,431 of NC_064644.1, read as the reverse complement.
AGAGAACCGGAAGCCATTTGCCACGCTCCATGAGTAGAGGCTGTCTAGACAACGCTGAAGGCAGCACTCCAGGAGGCATGTTCTCTGGGCACTGCAGTAGATCGCGAAGTCATCGACAAAGAGAGAGCCTGAGACATTAGGTGGAATGCAATCCATAATTGGATTGATCGCGATGGCAAAAAGGGTTACGTTCAAGATGGAGCCCTGAGGTACTCCGTTCTCCTGGAGGAAGACGTCGGACAATACGGAACCCACACGTACCCTAAACTTTCGATCCGTTAAAAAGGAATCAATAAAAAGGGGCAGGCGACCGCGTAGGCCCCACCTGTGCATAGTGCGGAGGATACCTACTCTCCAACAGGTATCATAAGCCTTCTCAAAGTCGAAGAACACGGCTACCGTTTGGCGCCTTCGCAAAAAGTTGTTCATGATGAATGTCGACAAGGTCATAAGGTGGTCAACAGCGGAGCGGCGGCGACGAAAGCCGCATTGGACATTAGTAAGTAGTCGTCGAGATTCAAGAATCCAGACTAACCGAGCATTAACCATGCGCTCCATCACCTTACAGACACAGCTTGTAAGAGAAATGGGGCGGTAACTAGAAGGAAGGTGTCTATCCTTCCGGGTTTGGGTATAGGAACAACAACGGCGTCACGCCAACGCATGGGGACTTGACCTTCGGTCCAGACGCGATTGTAGGTACGAAGAAGGAAGCTTTTGCCCGCCGGAGAAAGGTGTGCCAGCATCTGAACGTGAATGGCATCTGGCCCCGGGGCAGAGGACCGGGACAGTGCAAGCGCACGTTCGAGTTCCCGCATAGTAAAGGGGGCATTATAAGTTTCCAGATTCAGCGAGTGGAAGGAAGGTCGCCGAGCCTCTTCTGCCCCTTTCCTGGGAAGGAAGGCAGGATGGTAATGGGCGGAGCTTGAAACCTCCGCGAAAAAGCGGCCAAAGGCGTTGGAGACAGCCACAGGATCAACAAGGACCTCATTACCTGAGGTCAGGCCAGGTAGCGAGGAGTGGGCCTTAATGCCCGACAGCCGGCGCAGGCTACCCCAAACGACGGAAGAGTGAGTAAAACTGTTAAAGGAGCTGGTGAAAGAGGCCCAACAAGCTTTTTTGCTGTCTTTGATGACTCTACGGCATTGCGCTCGGAGTCGTTTGTATTCTATACAATTCGCCAACGTAGGATGGCGGCGAAAGGTGCGTAAAGCACATCGTCGAGCACGGATAGCGTCCCTACAAGCCTCGTTCCACCAGGGGACGGAAACGCGACGTGAAGAAGAAGTAGTACGAGGAATGGAACGTTCGGCAGCATTGATGATAACAGCGGCGAGGTATTCGACCTGACTGTCACAACTGGGAAAATCGTGGTCCGGAAAGGTCGCCAGGGAGGAGTACAGTCCCCAGTCAGCTTTCAGTATGTTCCAGCTCAAAGGACGTGGGGATGGGGTGTGGTGCAGGAGACGAACGACACAGGGGAAGTGGTCGCTCGAATAGGTGTCAGAAAGGACATACCACTCGAACCGATGGGCAAGAGTGGTAGAACAGATCGAGAGGTCCAAGTGGGAGTAGGTATGAGTAGAGTCCAAAAGGAAAGTCGGGGTGCCGGTATTGAGGCAGACAAGATTGAGATGGTTGAAGACATCCGCCAAGAGTGAGCCTCTTGGACAGGACGCAGGAGAGCCCCAAAGGGGATGATGGGCATTGAAGTCGCCAAACAATAAAAACGGCGGGGGAAGCTGAACGATCAGGTGCATCATGTCAGCCCGACTAACAGCAGATGACGGTGGAGTGTAGATGGTACAAACTGAAAAAGTAAAAGCAGAAAGAGTAATGCGGACAGCTATTGCTTGGAGTGGGGTGGTCAATGGGATGGGATGGTAATAAACATCGTCCCGAACGAGCAACATGACCCCACCATGAACTGGGATACCGTCCACAGGGGTGAGGTCATACCGCTCCGAGGTATAGTGGGTAAAGGCAATACGGTCAGTTGGGCGCAACTTGGTTTCCTGGAGACCAAGGACGAGCGGACAGTGCAGGCGGAGGAGCAGTTGTAATTCCTCCCGATTAGATCGAATACCTCTTATGTTCCAATGAAACAACGCCATCGCTAGTCAAAAGGTCGGGGGAACGAGATGGGGGAAGAGCTGGTCACCTCGACGGCCGCGGAGGGCCAGGTTGCGAGGGAACTACGCTACAACCGACGGGAGGCGGATCCGGTTCCATCGACTCGTCGCCAGCTGCGGCCGCTGTCCCTGGTTGTGTAGGACGGGCCGCATCATTTGCCGACGAAAGGCCGGCGGAGCGCCTGGCAGCAGAGCGTCCCGGCGAAACTGAGGACGGCCGGGAGCAGCGACTCACAGATGGAGCGTCAGACGAAACGCGCCGGGGTGGAGAGGGGGATAGAGACTTCTTCTTGGAGGCCTTCTTGGAAGGCCGAGGAGGCACAGGGATGGTGGGCTGGACCCGAAGAAGGTCCTCACGCGCGGGGTCCGTTTTGGAACGCCGGACCTCGGAAGCTGGGGTCCGGAACGTTTCCCCGATGGACACCTGAGAAGAGGATCGCTTCTCAGGTGGCGTGGGGGGAGGAGGAGGAGGAAGGGTGGCCCCTGGGGCAGAGGGGGTGGGGGCCACGGGGGAGGAGGATCTGGAAGGGAGGAATTTGGGAGGCGGAGGCAGAGCCCCCTGATGGGCGGAGGAGGCGGAGGGGGGACAGGATAGGGGTGAGGATACCGCGGAAGGAGTGGACACAACTGAGGCAAACGAAGTGGTCAATGGCACGGGATGGAGGCGGTCGTACTTCTTCCGGGCCTCAGAATAAGAGAGCCGATCCAAAGTTTTGATTTCTTGTATCTTCTTCTCCTTCTGATAAGCGGGGCAGTCCGAGGATTGAGGCGAGTGGACGCCAGGACAATTAACGCACCGAGGTGGTGGGGTGCATGTATGTTCCTCACGAAGAGGACGTCCACAATCGCCACAAAGGGGCTCAGCCTCACACCGTGATGACATGTGCCCAAAGCGCAAACACCTAAAACAGCGCATAGGAGGCGGGACGTAAGGTCGCACGTGTAGCACATCACCTTTACCTTCTCTGGGAGAACGTCCCCCTCGAAGGCGAGGATAAAGGCCCCGGTGTCGATGCGACGGTCTTTGGGGCCGCACTATACTCGCCGGACGAAATGCACGCCTCGGCGCTCCAGGTTGGCCCTGAGCTCCTCATCAGATTGTAGCAGGAGGTCACGATGAAAAATAACCCCCTGCATCCTATTTAGTGCCAGATGTGGGACAATGGATACTGGGATGTCCCCTAGGCGGTCGCACGCCTGGAGCGCCGCCGACTGTGTGGTGGAGGTGGTCTTGATAAGGACGGACCCTGAACGCATCTTGCTGAGAGCCTCGATTTCCCCGAAGACGTCCTCAATGTGCTGAACAAAGAACATGGGCTTGGAGGTGGCGAACGTCCCCCCATCGGTTCGAGAACAGACCAAATAGCGGGGGAAGTACTTCGCCCCAAGCCGGCGGGCCTGTCCCTCCTCCCATGGAGTGGCCAAGGGGGAAAGGGCAGGAGAACCAGAACTAGAAACGGTACCTTTTCTTTTGAAAGACTCGGCCGCAGAGCAACCTGATACATGTTGACGTTTCATCTGCAAAACGTCCGCCCCGATACCACCCACTCCGACCAGGGGCTCTCCCCACGGGCGCCACCCAGCCGCAGCAAGGGCCACCTGGCAGGATGACCATTGCCGGGAGTCCTGATGCCCCAAGGAGACGGGCATCTACTCCTTGGCCGACGTGGGGAGGGTGCAGCTCAGGTATCGGCAGTACGATCCCTGTGTTGTCAGGGGGCTACAACCTAGAGGGTACATGACGACCCCACCACAACGGGCTGGCTACCGTGCTGGATTTCTGGTGCCAATGAAAGTCCATCATGATCGCTGATGCAGATGGAGATGCACTATGGGCGTAACTTGGACAACCCATCAGGCGTTTAGGCCCAATTTGAGGGATAGTGGGTATGGTTACAACGCCGGTGCAATGCTGAGTGCCAAGGTCTTAGTGCACTTAGGACCAGTGGTACACCATGTAAGGTGTCCTTCCCCAAAAGGCTCGTACTTCTGTAGAATTTTGAAAAATGGAGGTCAAACCCCAAGGGGGACCATTACATGGAAGGCCGAAACGGTTGAAACTCCTTTTAGTCGCCTCTTACGACAGGCAGGAATACCTCGGGCCTATTCTTATCCCGGACCCGCAGGGGGTGGGGACCCAGAAGAACAGGGAATGGCAGATTCTGCAGCAGTAAGGATGCCGGTGGTGACCGAGTGAATCACCGCAACAATGGCGTCATTGGAATGAGGCCCAACAGTGGCAATGGAGGTGAACAAGTCCCAGTCAGCCTTATTCATAGCCCATCTGCAGGGCCGTCCACAAGAGTGATGCTGTGGCAGTGGCAGAAAGATCGGAAAGTGGTCACTACCGCACAAGTCGTCATGCACACTCCGTTGGACAGATGGTAACAGGCTAGAGCTGCAGATCGAAAGGTCGATGGCTGAGTACGTGCCATGCGCCACACTGAAATGTGTGAAGGTAGCATTATTTAAAAGAGAAAGGTCGAGCGGGGCCAATACTTGCTCAACGATGCTGCCGCGGCCTGTTGCCACTGATCCACCCCACAGGGGGTTATGGGCGTTGAGGTCGCCCAGTAACAGAAAAGGTGGCGGCAATTGGGCTATCAGCGCAGCCAGGACATGCTGCGGGACATCACCATCCGGTGGAAGATTGAGACTGCAGACAGTAACAGCCTGAGGCGCCCACACCCAAACAGCGACAGCCTCTAAAGGTGTTTGCAGAGGGACAGATTCACTGTAAAGGGAGTAAAGGACGTAGATGCAGAAGCCACCAGATACCCTCTCATAAGCTGCCCGGTTCCTATAATAACCCTGATAGCCACGGAGGGTGGGGGTTCGCATTGCCGGAAACCAAGTTTCCTGAAGAGCAATGTAGAGGAAAGGGCGAAGGCTGAGAAGTTGTCAGAGCTCAGAAAGACTGTGGAAAAACCGCTGCAGTTCCACTGGAGGATGACATTGTCCAAGGCCAAGAAAGGCGTGAAGGGACCGAGGAGGCAGATTACGCCGCTGGGTCACCTGCTGCCACCGATTGAGTACCTGTGCGAGTGACATCCATTGTGTCAGAGTCCGGCGAGATATAGGTCCTCAGTGGACGCCAGAATCTCTACCTCACCCTCAGATGCAGAGCTTGTAGGTTGCGGTTGGGTGGATGCCACCTCAAGTTCCTTCATCTTAAAGGTCTTTTTCTTGGACTTTTCTCACTGCTCCTTGGGTTTCACTGGCTGGGAGGACTTCACCGATTCAGTCTCCGGGACGGAGGAGGAAGGCGAAGCCCTATGACCAGCTGCTTGAGGGCACTTATGCCACTGCCGGGTGTCATCCTTCACCACTTATGGAAACCTGGGAAGGGCGGGACCGAAGGGACCCCTTGTGAGTGAGAAGAGCCGAAGAAGTTGCACGCTGCTCCGGCTTAGAAGCGGGGACGGACTTCCCCGATGGGTGGGGGGGTGTTGCTCCCAAGGTAGGTGGTGCAGGAGCAACAGGGTGGGTAGTGCCCCCCATAGGCAAGGGGCCATGTGGAGTTGTAGGGCTCTGTGAGCCGAATCGGATTCGCTGAACTGATGGGGCTATCATGGTTGTCGTAGCGGCGGCATATGATGAAGTCATTCGCACAGGATGGAGTCGTTCAAATTACCTCTTAGCCTGTAAGATCCTGCAGTCTGGCGAGCAATGTGAATGATGCTCTCTGCAGTTGACACACATGGGAGCCGAGGCACATGGAGTATTAGGATGTGATGGGAGTCCGCAATCTCGACATGTGAGGCTGGAAGTACAGCGGGAAGACATATGGTCGAACTTCCAGCACTTAAAGCACCGCATCGGGGGAGAGATATAGGGCTTGACATCACAGCGGCAGACCATCACCTTGACCTTCTCCGGTGAAGTATCACCCTCCAAGGCCAAGATGAAGGCACCGGTAGCAATCTGATTATCATTCGAACCCCGATGAACGCGCTGGACGAAATGAACACCTCGACACACTAAACTGGAACATAGCTAGTCATCAGACTGCAAAAGAAGGTCCCTATGGAAAATAATACCCTGGACCATATTCAAACTCTTATGGGGTGTGAAGGTAACAAACATCCCCCAACTCGTCACAAGCAAGTAACCTTCATGACTGAGCAGAGGATGCTGTTTTTATCAATACTGACCCAGAGAGCATTTTGGACAAGCCCTCCACCTCCCCAAACTTGTCCTCCAAATGCTCTATGAAGAATTGAGGCTTTGTTGTCACGAAAGACTCCCCATCAGCTCTTGTTCAAACTAGGAACCATGGCGAATAAGTGTCACTGCCATCCTGAGCCTTACACTCCTCCCACAGTGTGGCCAGGGAGGGGAATGATTTGGGATCGTATTTCTGAGCGTTTAATTGAGCCTGAGAACGTTTAGAGACTGCTGGCAGATGGCCACCAGCAAGAGATGATGTACCACACTTCATTGTGGGTCATCCGCCCTGACACCACCCACTCCAACCAAGGGCCCTCCCTAAGGGTGCCACCCAGCCTCAGCAAGAGCCACCTGGCAGGATGGCCATTGCTGGGAGTCCCGATGCCCCAGGTTGGTTGGTTGGTTGGTTTGTTTGGGGAAGGAGACCAGACAGCGTGGTCATCGGTCTCATCGGAGTAGGGAAGGATGGGGAACGAAGTCGGCCGTGCCCTTTCAGAGGAACCATCCCAGCATTTGCCTGGAGTGATTTAGGGAAATCACGGAAAACCTAAATCAGGATGGCCGGACGTGGGATTGAACCGTCGTCCTTCCAAATGCGAGTCCAGTGTCCGATGCCCCAGGGAGATAAGCATCGACTCCTTGGCATACATTGGGAATTAATGGCGCAGGCATCAGCAGAGCGATCCCTGTGTTGTCAGGGGGCTACAACCAACAGGGTACATGGCAGCCCCACCACAACGGACTGGCTACCGTGCTGGATATTAGGCGCAAGGAAGTCCATGGTTGTCGTCACCGCAAAAAAGCAACACTATATAGTGCATGGTGGAAATCACACCCAGGAATGTATCCTCGCCCAAGAGATGGAGAACAAGCGGGACGGCAATGTTACGACGAGAAAGCTGGCTAACGGTCTTAATGCACAATGAACACAATGCACCATGTAAGGCGCCCTTCCACAATTAGCTCGCTCTTCGGAAGAATCTGGAAATATGGGGGTCAAACCCGACAGGGGACCATCACATATAGGCCGAAATGTTTGAGACTGATTTTAGTTGCCTCTTACGACAGGCAGGAATATTGCGGGCCTATTCTAACCCCCAAACCTGCAGGGGGCAATGACACTCTGATCTGAAAGTTTGGATTTCTGCCTTGGTCAGACCATCAAGCAGCCTAGTGTAAATAACACCATACGAAGAATTCAGCATTCGATGGGCCTCGATAGGAACAGGATAGCCATGGAGGAATGAAGCTGCAAGCAATTTGTGTGCTTGAGAATTCCAAGAAGTCCCTAGAAACCAAAGCATAACTGGGTAAACGAGAGCAGGATTTCACAGGGCTGGCAATTGCACAAACAGCTTTCTGAATAATAAACAGGTGGACTGTAGAAAAGGCTGACTGTCTTCAGTATGCAAAACTATGAGGAACTGAGGTGCAGCTGGGAGGGTCTTTGAATCGTTAGCCCCACTCCGTCTGCAGTGGCACACTCCTTCCAGTAGGAAGTGGGGAGGGGGAGGTGGGTATGTGAGGTGCCCTCAGAGGTGGGCTCACCCACCTTAGGTGATTGTTCATACCTTGTGAACACCTGACAGAGGGACCAATTGGCAATTTGGGAAGGTAATAGCTCAGGCAATCATCCCCCCCCCCCCCCCTAGTACTGGCCTGTATCAGGGGGTATGTGTGAACCCTACCTGCTGATCCAGGGCTGGGAATTATGCGTTACCCAGTCGCGTGTTATGCTTCAGACTTGTGGGCTGGCCTTCAGAAGCACACAGGGAGGAAGAAGGAAAAGAGGAACCTCAAACGCTGAAGTGGAGGAAGGATAGGAGAAAGGGAACGAAGGAAAAAAAAAAAAAAAAAAAACATTGGAGAGACTGTTCTGATATCAGACCACTGAAAATGAAGAACACATTCCCAAAAATATCCCAGACATATTCCCCAAGGGAGGGGAAAAAGAATAACAAGAGGAGAGACATGCAGCATGGAAGGGAAAAGATATTGCAAAGCTGGCACCCCGTGGTAGCCAAGCACGAACTCACCAAAGTGTGGTGGGCCCACTGAGGGGCAGGGGAGGGCGGATATGTTGGACTTCTGGGATGGGGCCACTTTGGCAGAGCTTGTAGGTGGAGGTGTCCGACAACTGGTGGAGATCCTCTGTCAGGAAGTCAATCCAGTTCATCGCAACAATGGTGGAACCTTTGTCTGCCGGGTCAGGTCAGGATCTGTTTTTAGATAGTACAGGGCAGTCCTTGCTTCTCAAGGTTTGTTGTTTTTAGGGAGGGACTGGGGAAGGATGGTGAGGCCATGTTGAAAGTTAGGAATTCCTGGAAGGTGACCAAGGGATGGTTAGGCAGGAGTGTGAAAGGGTCACAGTTGAATGGTGTTAGAACTTCGGGCACGCAGGGTTCAATGTTAGGATTGGATTGGCTTTGGTTCAAGGGGTAGGGGGCAAAGAATTGTTTTGCCTGTGGGGAGCCGGAGGACAGTAGGTCTTTCACAAGTCCAACATTGTGAAATCTTGGAATAGGGTTGAATGTGAGACTTTTAGATAGGACAAACTTATGTGGAGCTGAGGATTTTGGTGGAGAGGTTACCAATGGTGTCCAGGGATTGTTTTGGTTCTGGATTTTGTGGTGTGTAAGTAGGGAGTTTTGGAGGATGTGGTAGGTTGAAAAGGTCAGCTAGGCAGAGTCTGGGTGCTGTGAGGAGTTGATGAGAAGGAACACTGGGAGTAGGGTTGGGGTGGGCAGTGCTGCCCCCGAGGAGAAGGATTTCAGCAGGGTGGATAAGTTGTGGAGGTGATGTTTTGGATGTTGTTCTAGGCACTGGGGTCTCAGGGTTTCAATTTGGGCGATGAGGTGTAGGTAGTGGGGATTGCATAGTAATAGTATTTTGTGGAGGGAGTGGAGGTGGTTCAGGGATGCCTATGCCATGGAGTCATGTTTTTGTAGAACAAGGCTTGTGAGGGAAAGGGACCAGTGGAATCTGAAAAGGTGAAGGTAATTGCGGAAGAAGGTTGGTTGGTTTAAAAGTGAGAGGGGAAGGAACGAAACTGAGGTCATTGGTCCCTTGTTCCCAGTAAAATAATTACACAATGAAAGAAGAAAAGAAAGGAACGAATAAAGGAAGAATCAGAAGAACGACAGAAGGACAACTGACACTACCTTGGACAAAACAGGACAAGAAAACCACGGAGAGATGAAATAAAAAGGTAGAGGGGTTAAAAACAAGACAGCAGATGACTGTGGCTGGCCGACCATGAGAATAAAAAGGGAAAGCCAGCCACTCTGTGACTTTAAAACATCCATCCCACAAACATTAGAGTGGAGAAGACAAAGGAACAAAGAACATGAGCTAAAACTTATGATAAAACCCACCCTCACCTATAAAACGTAAAACTGAACTAGCCGATGATGCGTCGTCAGCTAAAATTAACGGCAATGAGTCCGGTAACTGAAGAGTCTGTTGCATGGCAGCCAAAGAAGGGCAGCTCACCAAGATATGGGCAAATGACAGCCAGGCGCTGCACCAATACTGAGGTGGGTTATTATGGCGCCAGATGTAGCTGTGTGTCAGCCAAGCGTGGCCACTGTGGAGCCGTCAGGAGTACTGAGTCCCTGTCAGAGGCCCACATGGAGGACTGCCACACATTCAGTCTCCTTAATGGCACGCAGTTTGTTGTGTGTGCTGAGGTTATGCCACTTTGTCTCCCAGAGCTCCAAAACCGTACGGTGTAGTACTGAACGCAGGTCAGTTGCAGAAAAGCCAATTTCCCTAAGTGGTTTCCGCATAGCCTGTTTGGCCAGCCTGTCGACAAGTTCGTTGCCTGAGATTCCGACGTGACCTGGGGTCCAGACAAATACCACTGAATGACCAGACCATTCCAGTGCATAGATGTACTCCTGGATGATCGCTACCAAAGGATGACAAAGTAGCACTGGTCGATAGCTTTCAGGCTGCTCAAGGAGTCAGTACACAGAAGAAACGACTCACCAGGGAATAAACGGATGTGCTCAAGAGCATGAGATGCAGCCACCAGCTCGGCAGTGAAAACACTGCATCCTTCAGGCAAGGAATGCTGTTCAATATGTCCTCCATGGACATACACGAAACCGAGGTGACCATCAGCCATCGATCCATCTGTGTAAACCACTTCGTGGCCTTGGTACTTGACAAGGATCGAGAGGAAGTGACAACGGAGAGCCATGGGGTTAACTGAGTCCTTAGGGCCATGCGAAAAGTCCAGGCAAAGCCACAGCCTAGGTGTACACCATGGAGCTGTATGTTAACAGACCTCAAGTATAGGTGGTAAAGGCAAGAACTCCAGTTCAGAAAGAAGGGATCGGACACTAACTGCAATTGGAAACCCTGGACCTGGGCTGCCGATGAGGGAGATGAACTGCCGTGGGTGGGAAATGGAGACATTGATTCGGATGTGCAGGAGAACTACGAACATGTGTAACTGGCCAGCAGTTGTGCATGCCTAACCCGCAATGGAGGGATTCCGGCCTCCACAAGGATGCTGGTCACCAGACTAGTCCTAAAAGCTCATGTCACTAGGCGAACACCACAGTGGTGCACTGGGTCGAGTAAACGCAATGCTGAGGGTGCCGCCCAACCATAAACCACACTCTCATAGTCAAAGCGGGATTGGACAAGGGCTCTGTAGAGCTGCAGCTGAGTGATCTCCACCCCAGTTGGTGTTGCTGCAAGCACTTCTACTTAAGCTGAGGAAGGTGAGGAAGTCAAGTCAATTGGGCGTCGAAAACCAGTCTTAAAGGGGGAGAATCGTGTTTTCTGCCACAGAAACGACTGTTGTAGTCACCTGCTCAACCATCATATCGATGTTACCATGTGGGGGAGATTCAACGGTGACAAGGGATGTGGAAGTTTCCCAGTCCACATTGTTTAAAGCCCATCTGGGCAGGAGTCCATGGGTGCACAGGAAGAGGGGGAAATGGTCACACACACACACACACACACACACACACACACACACACACACACACACACACACACACACACACACACACCATGTGCTCTCCAGTGGACAGATGGGAAAATTCCTGGGCTGCAAATTAATAAATCAATGGCCGCATAACTATCATGAGCCACATCGAAATGTGTGGCCCCAGTATTTAAGAGGCAGAGGTCGAACTGAGACAGCAAAGTTTCGGCCAGTAAGCACGGAGCCACTCCGCAAGGGGTTATGGGCATTAAAATCTCCCAAAGGTAGGAAAAGTTTAGGGAGTTGATCAATCAGTGCAGCTTAAAAATTCAGGGATACTGCACCATCTGGAGAAAGATTACATTGCACACAGTTATTTCCTGTATTGTCGTTATTCTGACAGTCACAGCTTCAAGAGGGGTTTGAAGGGGCACAGGTTCACTACAGACTGAGTTTAGGACATAAACACAAACTCCACCTGACACACTATTATAGTCACTAGGTTCCTGTAGTATCCCTTATATCTGCGGAGGGCAGGGGTCCGCATTGAGGGGAACCAGGTTTCCTGGAGGGCAATGTAGAAAGCAGGTGTAAAGCTGAACAGCTGCCGTAGCTCAGCCAGGTAGTGGAAAAGACCGCCGCAATTCCACTGAGGGATGATGTCATCGTAAGACTGAGAAGGCATGGAACATTCAATGGGGCAGTTTACACCTCAGGGTGACCTGTTGCCACCGACTTTTTGACTGGGCACTCTATATACATTGGGTCTGAGAGTCCGGCGAGATCTAGGTCCTCAGCGGACCCCGGAATTTCCATCTCACCTGCAGAGCTAAGTAGCGGTGGTGTGGGTGCCACCACAATTCCCTTGGCCTTGGGGACCTTACTTTTGGATTTCTCTTGCTGCTCCTTCGGTTTCCCTGGCTGGGAGGACTTCATTGATTCAGTCTCCAGAACTGAGGATGAGCGTGGAGCCTTATGACCAGCTACTTTTGGGCTCTTCAGCCACTGGTAAGTTTCATCTTCCCCACTAGCAGAAACCTGGGAAGGGAGTGACCCAAGGGACTACTTCCTGGTGAGAGGAGCTGAAGAAGACTTACGATTCTCCGGCTCAGAAGTGGGGACTGATATCCCTAATGGTTGGGGGGGGGGAAGGGGGGGGGTTGCTCCAGAAGTAGGTGAGTAGGTGGTGCAGGAGCAACAGGGAGGGAATGTAGGGAGACGCATGCATGCGTGGAGGGGGGGGGGGGGGTTGCACGTGAGCATACTTCTCCTACAAGCATGAAAAAGGAATTTCATTCTGAAAGCTAGCCGAGTCTGTACCTTTTGTTAATGCACCCATCGATGATGCAGCACTTCTGCCTTCAGGTGAGTCATCTCCAAAAAGGTGGGAATTTAAGGAGATGGGACCTGGATAAACTGAAAGAACCAGAGGTTGTACAGAGTTTCAGGGAGAGCATAAGGGAACAATTGACAGCAGTGGGGAAAAGAAGTACAGTAGAAGAAGAATGGGTAGCTCTGAGGGATGAAGTAGTGAAGGCAGCAGAGGATCAAGTAGGTAAAAAGACAAGGGCTAGTAGAAATCCTTGGGTAACAGAAGAAATATTGAGTTTAATTGATGAAAGGAGAAAATATAAAAATGCAGTAAATGAAGCAGGCAAAAAGGAATACAAAAGTATTAAAAATGAGGTCGACAGGAAGTGCTAAATGGCTAAGAAGGGATGGCTAGAGGACAAATGTAAGGATGTAGAGGTTTATCTCATTAGGGGTAAGATAGATACTGCCTACAGGAAAATTATAGAGACCTTTGGAGAAAGGAGAACCACTTGTATGAATATCAAGAGCTCAGATGGAAACCCAGTTCTAACCAAAGAAGGGAAAGCAGAAAGATGGAAGGAGTATATAGAGGGTCTATACAAGGGCGATGTACTTGAGGACAATATTATAGAAATGGAAGAGAATGTAGATGATGATGAAATGGGAGATACGATACTGCGTGAAGAGTTTGACAGAGCACTGAAAGACCTGAGCCGAAACAAGGCCCCGGGAGTAGACAACATTCCATTAGAACTACTGACGGCCTTGGGAGAGCCAGTCCTGACAAAACTCTACCATCTGGTGAGCAAGATGTATGAGACAGGCGAAGTACCCTCAGACTTAAAGAAGAATATAATAATTGCAATCCCAAAGAAAGCAGGTGTTGACAGATGTGAAAATTACCGAACTATCAGTTTAATAAGCCACAGCTGCAAAATACTAACACGAATTTTTTACAGATAAATGGAAAACTGGTAGAAGCCGACATCGGGGAAGATCAGTTTGGATTCCGTAGAAATATTGGAACACGTGAGGCAATACTGACCTTACGACTTATCTTCGAAGAAAGATTTAGGAAAGGCAAACCTATGTTTCTAGCATTTGTAGACTTAGAGAAAGCTTTTGACAATGTTGACTGGAACACTCTCTTTCAAATTCTAAAGGTGGCAGGGGTAAAATACAGGGAGCGAAAGGCTATTTACAATTTGTACAGAAACCAGATGGCAGTTATAAGAGTCGAGGGACACAAAAGGGAAGCAGTGGTTGGGAAGGGAGTGAGACAGGGTTGTAGCCTATCCCCAATGTTATTCAATCTGTACATTGAGCAAGCAGTAAAGGAAACAAAAGAAAAATTCGGAGTAGGTATTAAAATACATGAAGAAGAAATAAAAACTTTGAGGTTTGCCGATGACATTGTAATTCTGTTAGAGACAGCAAAGGACTTGGAAGAACAGTTGAACGGAATGGACAGTGTCTTGAAAGGAGGAAATAATACGAACATCAACAAAAGTAAAACGAGGATAATGGAATGTAGTCGAATTAAGTCGGGTGATGCTGAGGGAATTAGATTAGGAAATGAGACAAAGTAGTAAAGGAGTTTTGCTATTTGGGGAGCAAAATAACTGATGATGGTCGAAGTAGAGAGGATATAAAATGTAGACTGGCAATGGCAAGGAAAGCGTTTCTGAAGAAGAAAAATTTGTTAACATCGAGTATAGATTTAAGTGTCAGGAAGTCGTTTCTGAGAGTATTTGTAGGGAGTGTAGCCATGTATGGAAGTGAAACGTGGATGATAAATAGCTTAGACAAGAAGAGAATAGAAGCTTTCGAAATGTGGTGCTACAGAAGAATGCTGAAGATTAGATGGGTAGATCACATAACTAATGAGGAAGTATTGAATAGGATTGGGGAGAAGAGAAGTTTGTGGCACAACTTGAGTAGAAGAAGGGATCAGTTGGTAGGACATGTTCCGAGGCATCAAGGGATCACAAATTTAGCATTGGAGGGCAGCGTGGAGGGTAAAAATCGTAGAGGGAGACCAAGAGATGAATACACTAAGCAGATTCAGGAGGATGTAGGTTGCAGTAGATACTGGGAAATGAAGAAACTTGCACAAGTTAGGGTAGCATGGAGAGCTGCATCAAACCAGTCTCAGGACTGAAGACCACAACAACAACAACAACAACAACAACAACAACAACCTCCTTTACTCCTAAATAATTCCTTATTCTTGTCCAGAACTCCCGTACATTATCAGAAAGATCTGTGGCTCTCTTTTCAGTTGCATAAATAAAAATTCTGATCATGTTTTCAATTCTTAATTATTTCTATGGTAGATTTCCTATAATTTAACTTCTTACATCTTCAAATAAAACATACAATTTATGCATCTAAAAACACAGATGATGTGACTTACCGAACGAAAGTGTTGGCAGGTCGATAGACACACAGACAAACACAAACATACACACAAAATTCAAGCTTTCGCAACAAACTGTTCACTCATCAGGAAAGAGGGAAGGAGAGGGAAAGACAAAAGGATGTGGGTTTTAAGGGAGAGGGTAAGGAGTCATTCCAATCCCAGGAGCGGAAAGACTTACCTTAGGGGAAAAAAAGGACAGGTATACACTAGCGCGAGCGCGCGCGCGCACACGCACGCACGCACGCACACACACATATATATATCCATCCGCACATACACAGACACAAGCAGACATTTGTGAAGGCAAAGAGTTTGATCTCTGCCCAAACTCTTTGCCTTTACATATGTCTGCTTGTGTCTGTGTATGTGCAGATGGGTGTGTGTGTGTGTGTGTGTGTGTGTGTGTGTGTGTGTGTGTGTGTGTGTGTGTGTGTGTGTGTGCGCACGAGCGAGAGAGAGTGTATACATGTCCTTTTTCCCCCCCTAAGGTAAGTCTTTCCGCTCCTGGGATTGGAATGACTCCTTACCCTCTCCCTTAAAACCCACATCCTTTCGTCTTTCCCTCTCCTTCCCTCTTTCCTGATGAGGCAAGTTTGTTGCGAAAGCTTGAATTTTGTGTGTATGTTTGTGTTTGTTTGTGTGTCTATCGACCTGCCAGCACTTTCGTTCGGTAAGTCACATCATCTGTGTTTTTAGATATATTTTTCCCACGTGGAATGTTTTCCTCTATTATATACAATTTATGCAGTTATACAGTGCCTCACGTTTAACATGTCAATATAAAATTACATTATATTTTGTATTTCTGTCCCACTTTTCCAATAGTTGTTATGTAATTTGTGAATTATAGACTGTTAGTCCTTTAGTTTCAAATGAAACTTTTTACTTCCATATTTTCATTCTTCCCCCTCTCAGTTTAATAGAGAGCATTTTTTTTTTTTTTAAGCTAGAACAATATGACAAGTCTAGCTTTATCTGCTCTCACCGAAAACTTTTAAAGGTCTCATGAATTACCTTAAATGGAAATGAAATGTTTTTTTTGATATTTAATGCTGGAATATGAGTCAATTTAATTTCTGTTATTTTGAAAGAGAAAACAACCCATTTCCATGGTCATTGGATTTAGATTTATAAGTGGCAGTCAAGGAAAATGAAACAGATGGACAACAAGTAAATTGTGTATTATTTCAAAAGTAATTGCCATAACTGTTAATACATTTATCCCACAGCGAGACAAGACGGTCAACCCTTTCACAGAAAAATGTTTGCAGTTGCCTACGGAACCGTGACTGTACCAAGGCATGCACCTCTTCATCCAGAGCAAATCAATGGCTATGAATGTCTCTCTCCAAGGCTCCAAAAATACAGAAATCACATGGGTAGAGAATGGGACTGTAAGGAGGATATGTAAGGGGTTCCCCATGAAACTTCTGCAATATGGTCTGAACAACCTTGGCAACATGGGGGCCTGCTCACTTACGAGTTAGTCAGTAACACGTTCCATGGGTCATTTTGCACAATAGATTGTAATGATGTGGAACAAATCATTATATATTCAACATCACACATTAATTTGTACGTACAGTTACATTCTGAACATTTTTTGTAAAAGAAGGTCAGTAATTCCTATCTGCCACCTTTCACACATTGCAATAATAGAAATTATTCTATGGTATGAAAGGAGTTGTGAAGGAGAATCTTTCTCAGTTTGTTTTCAAATTTTACTTTGCTGTCTGTCAGACATTTTATATCACTGGGTAAATGATCCAAATTTTTTTTGCAGCAGTGTATGCGCAGCTTTTTGTGCTAAAGACAACCTGAATGTGGAGCCATGATGTTGCTTTTTCTTTCTGATATTTTATTTATGTACCTCATTGTTCCTCTGGAATTGTAATCGATTATTTACAACTAACTTCATGAGGGAACAAATATACTGTGAAGCAGTAGTCAAAATGCCCAACTCCTTAAACGTATGTCTGCAAGATGATCGAGGGTGAGCACCACATATCATTTTCACAGCATATTTTTGCACAACGAAAACTCATTTTCTTGAAGATGAGTTACCCCAAAACATTAGTCCATATGACCTGAATGAATATATACGAAATATGTCAATTTACTGTTTTTTCTCTCCCCAAGATTTGCAATGATTCTAGTGTGACTGTGGCTGAACTGAGTTGTTTTAGGAGTTCCAAAATGTGTTTTTCCAAATTTAAATTCTCATCAATATGAACACCTAAGAATTTTGAAGTTTCATCCTAATTATTAATTTCTCACCATGTGCTACACGCATAATTGGTGTAGTACCTCTAGATGTGCAGAACTGAGTATGTTGGGTCTTAAGCTGAGGATGAGACCATTCAAAGAAAACCAGTCAATGATACTTTTAAGAACTTTATTTATCATTTCCTCTGTTTCTGTATGAATGCTTGGATTGATTACAAAAAGAACTAATTTTGTTTATTGTATACAAGATGGAGGATCGTTCCCGTATATGGGAAACAGTAATGGATCTAACATTGAACCTTGGAGAACCCCATACGTGATTTCTCCCCAGTCAGAATTTTATCCCTAGACACTATTGCTTGAATGACTAAGTACAGCTTTCTGCATTCTCTTGGTTGTGGTTAGGTATGACATTATCTACTGGTTGCCTATACTATCAACCCCATAAAAATGTATCTATAATACTGTGATTCGCACAGTCAAATGCCTTAAACAGGACACAGAAAATACCCTCTGGTGCGATTTCATTATTTAATGCTTGTAAAATCTGATGAGTGAACATGTAAATAGCATTCTCAGTAGAGCAACCCTTCTAAAACCCAAACTGTGATTTGCTAAGGATACTATTGTTGCTAAAGTGAAATACTATTATCGAATACATTATCTCCTCAAAAATGTTTGAGAATTACTGACACCTCTCTTACCTCTATTCTTAAACAAGGGTTTTAACAATGACTAATTCAGTCTCTCTGGAAAAATGTCTCAATTTAGTGATGCATTACATATTTCAGGTAAGACTGAGCTTATACAGGGTGTATAGAGGGACAAGGAAAAAATTCCCAGGTATCCCATTTAAAAAATATACTTTTTCCAGGGCAAAAATACACTTTTTCTGTGCTAAGTGTCAGGTTTTCCCTCGGAACTGTAAAACTTGTCATTCCTTTGAATGGCTAATGTTTTATACACTGGCATAGAACTTCCCAGGGGCATAAAAATACCAACCAACTAACCAAACAAATGGGTAGAGAAGTTTTGAAATGACCTTTGATTTGCAGCAACATATATGCTGTTCGTATTACAGAAGTATAAATTAGAATTGCACCAAACAGTGCGTTAGTTTCTGGAGTGTTGAAATCGAGATTGCGATGTCCTTTTGTAAGCCAGTTGTATCTCATGCCACATCACTTCGTCAACCAATGACAGCATATACTCAGAGCATAGGACACGTGCAGCCACACTTCAAAAAGCGATCATATACGAGTCAACTGTGCATGCACATGAGCCCGCTGGCAACTGGTCACATGAGACTAATGTAAACAGTTGTCACGTCACGCTCATAAAAAGCAGTTTATTGTTACGAAGTATTACATAGTCTTCGCCCTACGGCCTTGGGCATATTTTTGCTATTTGCTGACTCTCGTGCATGCACAGTGTTTTGTTGTAAATGGCGCATTTCCTTTGCCCGCAAGTTTTATTTTTTTCCCCTCTCATTCATACTTTACTGCTGCAGTAAAATTCTCCAGTAGCAGGCTACATTAATATTCTTTGCTAGGAAATAAATTCTTACCAGTCAAAATTACAAAAATTTAACTGAAAGCTAAAACAATGAAAAATTCCTGGAATTCGGAAAAGATCCCGGGCTTTTCCCGGTTGTCCCGGGTCGTATACACCCCGTTATAACGAAGGAATAAATTTTTACTATTCTATTGAAAATACCATCTAAACACGTGAGCTTTTATTTTTCAGAGAATGTATATTTTTTTGAATTACAGAAGAAGTTGGTGATACATTCATATGATTGAATTTTATGAAGGTTACACTTTCAATATACTGCTCTTTAACTGTCTGTCCCTATGCTTTCTACAATATTTAAGACGTGTTATGAACTGCATTTGCTACCTCTGATTAGTCTTTTATAGCCTTTCCATTCAGTTTAATAGCACTGCTGTGGAGTTCTCTGACTGGTTATCCTGTCTCTTGCTTCACTACATTCCATATTGCCTCAAGTCTGTTATTGGATATACTAATTTCCAACATTACGTGCATGTTCTTTGATTTTTAATAACCTTTCTCAGTAACTGAGTATTTTTTGTAGTGTGCAACTACTGCAGGATTCCTACTTGTTCTTGCCAAAAGATACATTTCCCTTTTCCTTTCACGAGATACATCAATCCCTCTAGTGATCCACAGCTTTTTATCTGGCTGTTTAGTGTCTCCCCCAACCAGCTTGTGTGGAAAGCTATTTTCAAGTAATTATATGAATTTACCATGGAATAGATTAAATTTTATGTTAGCATTTGGTTCATTATAAATTTCATTCTATCTGCAAACTATTCTTAAAACATTTGTCTTGAGTTATTAATTATTCCAACTGATTTCCAATGAGGAGTATCCATACCGTAAATAATGAACGGTTTACTTACTTTTTCCCCCATATATCTCAGTTTCATCTGACTGCCCATTACATTTTCAGAGGCCTTACCAAGAGCCTAAGGAAGGCTACTAATGTCTAGGGTAGAACCAAATTATATACCATTTGCGGGGAAAATACCTGTGGTAATGACAACGCTTTCCAGTTTAATATAAGGTAGAACGCAGCTTTGAACCTACTCAAAGTACAACAGCCACTTGAAGACTGGTTCACACTATGACAAATGAAGAGAATACCATAATTACACACCACCTCCACCACTCAAGAAATATCAAGAACATAGCAGCATGGCAAGGCAATTGAGGGCTGAAGCTGATGCCTCAATAGTTTCCCTTCCATCTAAACAAAGTAACAATTCCAGGCCACCCACACTATAACTTTCAGTTGTCACAACTACTGAGTATGGCAAAAAAACAGGTTGCTGAAATTTTGCACCATTTGTAAAATGACACTCAGCTGAACACTTGAGAACAGCTCATGACTATCATTTCCTTGGAAAGCACCATGACTACACATCAAAATGATATAACCATCTCCAAAACACCATGAAGCTTTCACCCAGAAGATTCTATAGCTGCAATGGTGGAAAATTCAATGATATGGCAGTTACTTCATCATGAACAATTTAGAAGCATGTCAAATTGGGACTATATGGGGCAGTTCGTGGGGAGTGTGTCCAGTGGCCTGGAGGAATCTTGAATCTGGTGGCATACTCAGGAATAAGCCCTGTCAAGGGGTGGCCAGCCTTAGACAGTGTGTCTTAACAGAAGACAGAGCAGGCAGCTTAGCTGAGGTACTCAAATGTCATTAAGTCCTTAGAAATAAACATGACATAATTTTTAATTGCTAAATGACATTTTTATTACACTCTAAGTGATTTATCCAATAAACATGTTACTAAAGAGACCACATGCTTATGAAACTGATGATGCTTGAGATTTCTTGATGACTCTGGCTTGAGGGTGCTCAATAAAAAGGTTATTAGCACCTTTCCGAATATGAGCATGTTCATTTAGAGAAATGAACAAACACAATTTCCTTACAAGCAAAATTACTATTACATCACACAAAATTATTGACACTTTTTTGAGAATGTCTAATAACATCAGGGGTTAGGAGAGCAAGAAAAGGCATCATTCTAAGAGATCCTAGGGAGGATCAATACTCCTGAAAATGTGAAATTTCTTGAAATTGCATCGTGCTCTTAAAGACAAATAGAATAACTATACTAAAGTAGAATAACTATATGATGGATTGCAAAAAATGAAATGTATTCCTTATTTTTCAATTTAGTTTTGCACATTTTTTATTTAAACATGCTTCCTCATGCTGTGCAGAGTGTTCCATTAAAAAATTCAGTTTCAGTTATTACAACTATTTACTGCACTGCCAGTAGCAGTTCACACAGAGCGTAAAAGTGGTATCTGCATGTAAAACTTATTTCAACTGAATGTCACGTGAATCTGGACCTGCACTTTTGTATAATGACAAGCCAGTACATTAAAAGTGCTTACTAGTGTGCTGGTCCAGCTTGAGAATACTCTACAGAAGTGATTCTGCATGGCATCAATTCATCAAGTCCTTGGTAAATTTTGGAGGTTTGTGGCACTACGTGTCAACGCACAGGTCAAGCAGTTCCCATAAATTATGAGCCAGTGGTTTATAGGTATGGTGTTGACACCCAACAGTGTCCCTCATTTGTTCCATCAGGTTCAGATGAATTTAATCTTGCCCAAGCCTGGCACGAACACACGCTAGTGTGTGTGTGAATACAGTTCATGTAATCCTCAGTTGTCATGCTGCCTTTGATTACTACCACAGATCCTGTAGCAATCCATGTGGATCTAACCCCGCCCCCCTTCCCCCTCCACAGCATAATACTGCATCCATTGGTCTGCATCTGGGATTATGTGCATGTTTCAAGCAGCTACTCGTCTTTATGGTGTATCCGGCTACGACTTGCGACCTGGTGTAACAGGAAATGTGATTCATGGAATCCAGAGCAAATTTTTACTTGTCCTTGGTCAAATTCCTATGACCCAGTGCCCACTGCATTTGTAATTGACTGTCACTATGTCAATTAAGGAACATGTACAGGTTGTCTGCTGAATAACCACATGATCAACAATGTATGCTGAACATTGTGCTCTGGAACATTTGCGCCTGTAGTAGCACTGTACTCGTCATCAGATCTGTCATAGGTCACCACCTACCCTGCCGTATGGAGCAGGAAAACCTTTGATCTGTATGTTCTGTGATGAAGTGTTTACATCTAATACCTTGTGTCCTACCCATGGTTTCACTGGCACTCACTGACTTTCCCATAGACGCTAATGACAACGCGAACAGTTAACTAGCTTCACCATTTCCAAAATGATCATTCCAAGGGTACAAGCCTTAACAGTCTAATATTTCTCACAGTCACTTATTCCAGTTTATTTCCTCATTTGAAGGTTGTATTGCAGCTAGTGATTCCCCATTCACCACTATTCTGTTTATGTGCTACTACTTTCTGTGTCATGTGCCCACAACTCCACAAAAGAGCATTCAATCTTATGGTGGTCATAATATTTTGGGTCATCAGTGTAGGTTGTTGTTGTCTTCAATTAACATCCAATGCTAATCCATAAAATAAGTGAAAGAAACTAAGAAATTCATATAAACTGAACAGGCATAATGGGATGCTCAAACATGCCAAGAAGTTCAGGAAGAGGTGAGGAAGGGAGGATAATTACAGCTAACACATAACAGTTTAAAATGAATAAAAAGATCTGAGGAAACTTACACATCCAAAGATAATACAGGTAACGAACAATCTTCTGGAACTCTAGTGGTATGTCAACATTAATATCTTGGTAGAAACATGGTTGGAAACAGCACTTCTCTGGTAGAGGTGGCCAATTGTTACGACGAGCTGTGGAAGAGAAACAAGAGTTAATTGAAATCTACATTCCTATATTCAACCCTCCCCCCCCCCCCCCTCACACACACACACACGCACACACACACACACACACACACACACACACACACACACACACACACTGCATTGCTGCATTGTTAGGTGCAACAGGCAGAAGACTTGCTTTGTTGGCGCTGCACATTTTCATGATTTCAGCTGACAAATTCACACTGTAATGTTTTTATTTGGCACGCGAGTGTAGAATTGACACAGAAACATCTAAGTAAAAATTATGTACAATTTGCACATTTATTTATATGTAAAAGCCGATGTCTGAATATTCCTTTGAGTGAGACCACATGTAAAAGATTCATGTGCTGACTGGAAATTGTAGATTCACATATTTTACTGTTTGTATAACTTTTACATAATCTTTCACTGTTGTATCATTACTCCTTTGTATTGTGATACATTGTGAAATTTTGAACATTCGCCAGTGCCACCAAGAACTCTTACTGTTATTAACTGTATGCTTGTAGCAGCTTATAAACTTATCTTAGGCCTGTCCTCTTTCAAAACAATCTTTCTCTAACTTCATTGTATAATTATGTGAGAAGCACTTTTGAAAATTTTTGGATGCTTAAAAAACCATATTTTCGTAAGTTACTGGTATGAGTGTTTTGGATAACTTATTTTGTAGCAAATAAGCGTTTGCGATTCACAGTTACTGCCAAAGAATAACTCACCCCAAATAAATAAATGTGCATTTCTGAGAATGTGCGTAATCTAATTTGCAGCAAATATTGTAACTAACATACTGTGTTACATTTAGTTTCACCTGAAGGATGAGTATCTATATTTATCATAAATTAACTCTATTTTCAAGTTTACCAACAACTGTAACTAACCTAAAAAAGTTTTAGCAAACTAGTAATTTTCACCAAAGGTTTTCCTGTTGTCTTAACAGAAATCTATTTTGTTTATTTGCTTAAATTCTTATAGGAATTAGTGTTTTTTAGCTCAACAGAGTAAAAGATAATTAGCAGGTTTAAAGTTATTTGTTCACTATCCTGTAATACAATGCACCAGTGAAAATGCTGTTCTTAAATGCAGGACGAGTTGGTCAACATTCGTAAGCTGCTGGAAAATGCCCTGATTACTGCCAAATGATTGGCATATCTGTGTGTTGGAAGAGCTCCCAGGAGACTGGTACCTGTGGTACTGGTACCAAAGGCACCTCCAGTACTAACCCCTCCTGTGGAGCCTGACGCTCTGCAGAAGGTGCAGGATCTCTCATTACTTTTCCACTTAACTGTGAGTGATGCTTCAATGGTAGATCAGGGCGTTCCTGTACAATGTGAACAGAGAATAGGACGACTCGAGGTGTTATACCAATTCCTGTAATCAACAAGTTTGAGGTACAGTGTCTCTGAAAGTGAGCCAGTGGGACTCATTTCACCTGTTTTGGGCAATCCTGTTTTGTCCGGTGTCAAGAGGTGGCAAATGTGAAAGGGTATGGTCTATTAACTGTTGGCAGTTCAAACGAACAGCAAATGGTGGTACCTCTTACAGAGAGAAATGGCATCAAGGGACAGGAAAGGACACTGGATGGACTGTGTGTATGCCTTGGGGACTCATTCAACATGCCGAAGAGGCTATTCTGGCAGCCACTGAGGGAATAGGATACAAACAACTGAAGGTTTTGCCGCACTTCGGAACAAAAGATGCCCGCCATCTAGGCTCTGAAGTCATACTTGGGTAATTCCAGCAACTGGGAGAGAAGGTCGAGAAGATCAGCTGTGCGCACCGAATTTCAACAAAGCTCACTATCTGCAGCACTGTCCACAGAAGTGATCCTGGCCCCTTGGTTCTGAATGGACCAGAGACTTCAAAGGTTGTGTGATGAGCTAGGTTACAACTTACTGGAATTGCGCCATAGCATTAAGAACTGTAGGGTCCCCTTAAGTGGGTCAGCTGCACACTACACATCAGCAGCTGACTTGTGTGTGGGGTGCACACAATGGTTTTTTAGATTAGGTGACTCTCCATCCCATCCAGGTAAAAATAGCTGTATCCCATCCAGGTAAAGACAGCTGTACATAACCCAGAGGTATCAGTGTAAAATTTAAAGAAATGTCTCCCACAAGTAGAAACATTAAAATCCTATTGGTTAACTGCCAAAGCATTCACAACAAAGTGCCTGAGTTTGAAGTGCTCCTGGAAAGCAGTGAAGCTTACATAATACTAGGTTCAGAAAACTGGTTGGAACCTGAAACTGATAGTGAGATTTTTGGTGAAAATTAATGTGTGTATCGGAAGGATAAGCAGGTGGGAAATGGAGCTGATGTATTTGTCGCAGTACACAATAAATTTGAATCCTTAGAGATAGAAATTGAAGCCGCATCTGAGACTGTTTGTGCAAGACTCAGTATCAAGGGTTAGCATAAAACGGTAATTGGATCCTTCTATCACCCACCACACATCCCCTGATGTGATCAAAAACTTTAGAGAAAACAACAGTTCTTTTGTACATAATTTCCCCAGTAAAACCATAATCACCACTGGGGACTTTAATCACTCAACAGAGGAAAGTCCACTGGACCTGACAGGATACCAATTCGATTCTACACAGAGTACGCGAAAGAACTTGCCCCCCTTCTAACAGCTGTGTACTACAAATCTCTAGAGGAACGGAAGGTTCCAAATGATTGGAAAAGAGCACAGGTAGTCCCAGTCTTCAAGAAGGGTCGTCGAGCAGATGTGTAAAACTATAGACCTATATCTCTGACGTCTATCTGTTGTAGAATTTTAGAACACGTTTTTTGCTTGAGCGTCATGTCGTTTTTGGAAACCCAAAATCTACTCTGTAGGAATCAACATGGATTCCGGAAACAGTGATCGTATGAGACCCAACTCGCTTTATTTGTTCATGAGACCCAGAAAATATTAGATACAGGCTCCCAGGTAGATGCTATTTTCCTTGATTTCCGGAAGGCGTTCGATACAGTTCCGCACTGTCGCCTGATAAAGTAAGAGCCTACGGAATATTAGACCAGCTGTGCGGCTGGATTGAAGAGTTTTTAGCAAACAGAACACAGCATGTTGTTATCAATGGAGACGTCTACAGACAAAGTAACCTCTGGCGTGCCACAGGGGAGTGTTATGGGACCATTGCTTTTCACAATATATATAAATGACCTAGTAGATAGTGTCTGAAGTTCCATGCGGCTTTTCGCGGATGATGCTGTAGTATACAGAGAAGTTGCAGCATTAGAAAATTGTAGCGAAATGCAGGAAGATCTGCAGCAGATAGGCACTTGGTGCAGGGAGTGGTAACTGACCCTTAACACAGACAAATGTAATGTATTGCGAATACATAGAAAGAAGGATCCTTTATTGTATGATTATATGATAGCGGAACGAACACTGGTAGCAGTTACTTCTGTAAAATATCTGGGAGTAAGCGTGCGGAATGATTTGAAGTGGAATGATCATATAAAATTAATTGTTGGTAAGGCGGGTACCAGGTTGAGATTCATTGGGAGAGTCCTTAGAAAATGTAGCCCATCAACAAAGGAGGTGGCTTACAAAACACTCGTTCGACCTATACTTGAGTATTGCTCATCAGTGTGGGATCCGTACCAGGTCGGGTTGATGGAGGAGATAGAGAAGATCCAAAGAAGAGCAGCGCGTTTCGTCACAGGGTTATTTGGTAACCGTGATAGCGTTACGGAGATGTTTAGCAAACTCGAGTGGCAGACTCTGCAAGAGAGGCGCTCTGCATCGCGGTGTAGCTTGCTCGCCAGGTTTCGAGAGGGTGCGTTTCTGGATGAGGTATCGAATATATTGCTTCCCCCTATTTATACCTCCTGAGGAGATCACTAATGTAAAATTAGAGAGATTAGAGCGCGCACGGAGGCTTTCAGACAGTCGTTCTTCCCGCGAACCATACGCGACTGGCACAGGAAAGGGAAGTAATGACAGTGGCACGTAAAGTGCCCTCTGCCACATACCGTTGGGTGGCTTGCGGAGTATAGATGTAGATGAAATTGCGAAAAGAACAGTTTTGTTAGTGATGGATACAATAAGGCATCCTGTGGAACATAATTAAATGCCTTCTCTGAAAACCACCTAGAACAGATAGTTTGGAACCCTACTTATATTGGAAATACACTGATCAGAAAAAAATTTCAAACACCAAGAAGTAGTTCTGCGACAAACGAAAATTGCTAAGAGTGTTTCTACATCTGAAAGATGATGTCTTTTCAAATTTTGTGCCAGTCACGTAAGAGTGGTGCTAGTAGCACCACTATGAGGATGTAAATAAGGTTTGCTTTAAATACACACTGCAACAGTCGTGAGCATTAGTTACCTTTGAGACTGGACATGGTGAGTTGACGCTTGTCAAGAATGCCTGTAAGGTGACAAAGACGTCGTTATCAACACCTCAATGAGTGAACGAAGTAGTGTAATAGGGCTATGAGAAGGTGGATGTTCCTTTTGCAATATTGCACAAAGTCTTGGCAAGACTGTAGCCACTGTACATGACTGCTGGCAGCAGTGGTCACAAGAATGTATAGTTGCAAGAAATCCAGGTTCCGATGACCATGTGGCACTACCGAAAGATAAGACTTGTCATATTCAGCATATGGCTGCATCTGCAGCAGCAATGGGAGCAGCAGTTGGCACCACCGTGACATAACAAACTGTTACCAGTCAGTTACTTTTAGGACAGCTATGAGACAGATGCCCTGTAGCATGCATTAAACTGACTCCTAATCGCTGCCATTTGCGACTTCAGCTGGTATCAAGTGAGAGCTCATTGGAGAGTAGGGTAGAGGTCTGTTCTGTTCTCTGATGAAAGCTGGTTCTGCGTTGGTGCCAGTGATGGCTGTGTGTGTGTGTGTGTTAGGATTAGGCCAGTTGAGGACTTGCAACCAACCTGTCTGTGTGCTAGACACACTGGGCCTACACCTGGAGTTATGGTCGGGATGTGACTTCTTATGACACCCGGAGTACTCTCGTGGTTATCCCATGCAGCATGGCTAGAAATTTGTACAACATTATACTGATCTGGCCTGTTACGTTGCCATTCCTGAACAGCATTCCAGAGGGTCTTTTCCGAAAGGATAACAGTCCCCCATATACCACTGTTGTAACCCAACATGCTCTACAGCGTGTCTACATGCTGCCTTGAGTCACTATCACCAGGTCTATCTCTAATACAACACATATGAAAGACATATTTATGCCAGCGACTGTAACACTTTCTTTATTTCACGATTGCAATTTTGGCCTTAGGCCGTTATCAAGTGAAGATGTTATGGCTATTAGGCCATGTCAACCTAAAATGAGCTGAGACATTTATATGTCGTCATTACCATAAAACACATTGCTGACACCGTTACATATTGTGAATACACATATCCATATGTCATGAAACAACATAATCTGTAGACACTCATGTTCGTCAGCCCACCACTAGTCACATATGCTCTAAACTGCAGTGGCAGATTACTGTTTTGGTGAACTAGGTGACTAGTGACAGGCTAACGAACCTTAGTGTCTACAGACTATGTTGTCTTATGACATATGGATGTGTGTGCTTGCAATATGTAACAGTGTCACCAATGTATTTAATAGTAATGATGATGACATATGTGTTAGCCCATTTTAGGTTGACATGGCCCAATAGCCATAACATGTTCACTTGATAATGGCCAAAGGTTAAAATTGCAATCGTGAAATAAAGAAAGTGTTACAGTCACTGGCATAAATATGATGTCTTTTATAAAGTTCTACACGACTGTGAATCCCAGGTATAAAAAGTTAATTAACAACACATATGGTACACCATCAGACAACAACTCCAGTGTCATCCACAGACAGTTAACTGTCCCTGTATTAACTAACCACCAAGTCCAACATGCACGGAACTCCATCCCACAAAACTGACATCCGGCACCTGTACAACACAATGCATGCACATTTGCATGCTCACATTCCACATCCTGGCTGTTATACCTGTTATCAATATACCAGCATTTCACATTTTCAATGGCTTATCTCTTGCTTAAATTAACCAATGGTCTTAAATATGTTAAATAGACAAATGTATTCCCGAAATTTCATTACTCTGCACTAAAAATTTTTTGGTGTTGTGATTTTTTTTTCCCCTTCAGTGTATACCAGACCTAACAGCAACAAATAGACCTTATGTCTTTGAGGATGTCCACATTGAAACTGAGATCAGTGTGACAACTAAAATAAGCAAAAAGATATGTATGTTCAGTGAACTAGATAAAAATCAGTAGTGTCATATCTCAACAAGGAACTTTAAACTTTCAATACAGGGCAGGAGCATGTAGAAGAACTACAGCTCAAGTTTATGCAGATAAATACTGTCAAATGAAACAAAACCCAAAAGAAATTCTGGTTGTATACAAGTACGGGCTGTTGGTGGCACCGAAGTTACTATCAGTCACTAGTGAAGGAGACAACTGAAATTAAGGGCAGCAAAGCAAAAGCTGAAATGCTTACTCAATTTTCAAACATCCCTTTTACAAAGGAAAACCCAGGAGAACTGCCCCAGTTTAATCCTTGTACCACTGCAAACATGGATGAAATAAGTGTTAGTGTCAATGGTGTTGAGAAACAGCTGAAAGTGTTAAATCTGAACAAAGCTCCAGGGTCAATGGAATCCAATCAGAATCTACACCCAACATGCAGCTGAGCTAGCCCCCTCTTCTAACTATACTCTATTGCAGAGCCTTCTAACAAAAAACTATGCTAATTAGTGAGAATAAAGTGTGGGTCACAGCTGGTTACAAGAAGGGTAATAGAAGTGATCCACAAAACTACGTCCAATGTCCTCGACATCAATTTGTTGTAGAGCTCAAATGCAATGAGATATCCTTAACAGAATGACCTCCACCATGCAAAACAGCATGGATACTGTAAATATCGATCATGTTAAACCCAACACACTTTTCTCACATGATACACCGAAAGCCTTGGTTCCAGGCAACTTGGCGGATGCTATATTTCTTGATTTCCAAAAAACATTTGATACAGTACCACACCTATGCTGAAGTATGATCACATGGGGGTGTCAAGTGAAATCGGTGACTGGATTGAGGACTTTTTGGTAGAGAGGACACAGCATGTTATTTTGGATGGAGAATCATCATCAGCTGTAGAAGTAGCTTAAGGTGTGCCCCAGTGAAGTGTGTTTGGATCTTTGCTGTTCATGCTCTATGTTAATGACCTTGTAGACTATATTAATAGTAACGCGAGACTTTTTTTGCAGATTATGCAGTTATCTAATAATAAAGTACAGTCCAAAAGAAGCTGCTTAAATGTACAGTCAGATCTCGAAAAGATTTCTATCTGGTGCAAATCTGTCAACTTACTTTAGATGTTCAGAAATGTAAAACTATGCACTTCATGAAACAAAAAAACATAGTATCCTGCGACTAATATCAGTGAGTCACAGATGGAATCTACCAACTCATACAAATACCTGAGAGTAACACTTTGCAGGGATATGAAAAGGAATGATCACACAGGCTCAGCTGTGGGTAAAGCAGGTGGCTGACTTTGGTTTATTGGTAGAATACTGGGGAATTGCGATCAGTCTACTAAGGAGATTGCTTACACATCGCTTGTGAAATCAATGTAGCATATTGCTCAAGTGTGTGCTATTTGTACCACGTAGGACTAACAGGGGATATTGAATGTATATAGAGAAAGGCAGCATGTATAGTCACAGGTTTGTCAGTGATGGGAGTATGTTACCAAGATGCTGAAGAAGCTGCACTGACAGACTCTTGAAGACAGGCATAAACTAATCCGAGAACATCTTCTAACCTAGTTTCAAGAACTGCCTTTAAGTGACGACTCTACGAATATACTACAACCCCCTACAGATCACTCATATAGGGATTGTGAGTGCAAGATTAGAGTAATTACAGCATGCCCAGAAGCATTCATTTAATCATTATTTCTGCCCTCCATATGTGAACAGAACAGGAAAAAACCCCCAACAATTTGTACACGTCACAGTGGTTGCAGCGTATAAATGTAGGTAAAGCTAGCTAGTTTTCTTTCCCTTCTGCGTGTGCCTGTCGATGCCTCGACGCTACTATTTGGTGAGTGGTTTCATTTACATCTGAATTATTTAAATTTTACCATGAATTTCCTTGCATTCTTATACAGGCATCTGTTTTAAAAGCATTTATGCAACTACAGCGCTTTTGACAACCTTCCAACTTCTCCACTGTATGGAGGTAAGTTGGTGCTTTACACACACTGCTCTGCTTCATCCCATCTGTAAGATACTGTATAAATAACAGAACTGACTGTGCACATGAGGCATTTAATACCGTACTTTGCTGTCAACTTACTAATTGCAGCATCCCCCCAGAACACCATCCCAACTTACTTTAAAACCCCACATGCAACCAAACCTAGAAAAATGTCGGTGCGCCACCTGCCAAAAACCTATATCCCACTGATATTTCAGTCTTTTCCTAATGTCTCACCTGCAGTCGTACACCAAAATTCAATCATGCTGACCTCTACCATGATCTCTCATTCATCCAATTTTTTGGCACCAACTCCTTTGACCAAAACCAGCCAAAATCCAAATTGAACCTAGCCTCTCACAGTTCATACCTGGACCCAATTTCTGAATCAAAGCCTCCTATAGAGATTTTACATGCACTACAGTCTTTCAGCTATGCACATCCACACTGCTCTTGGTAGTTTGCCTGTGTCCTCTCATCCTCACTTCCCCGAACTCTTCCTAAAAACTAACTTACCAGCACAGAAAACAGCCATCCACAACTTTAAACAGGCCTCAATCATCTTTCTAGTGAACAAAGGTTCCACCATTGCCAAGATTACGTGGCAGAAGGTAAGCTGTCAGACTCTCACCTATAAACAATGTATACTGATTTAATCCAAGACGCACCACTTAATTTACTTGGGGCCCATCCCCATGGCCTTCATGCTGAGTCCATCTCCTTTGTCACTCATTACCAATAACTTTAATTGTAGCACAGTAATGAAATGGATATTCATGAACAAATTTTAATTCTACTGTGTACCTGCCTTAAGAATGTCAGTAATTTCGGTGAACAGCATTTTCACCCACTTTTGGACAGCTCCAGGCGAATGCTCCACAATTCCCTTACATTTTCTACAAGTAATACATGTAACAACCACTACATAACTTCATCAGATTAGATAAATGTTCCATCAGAATTAAAATTATTAAAGCAATTTACCATTATATGGTGCATTCTTCAACTCCTCTTCTCTGCGTGCCAACTCCTGGGCTTTTCTTTCAAGTTCTTCCTGTCTTCGCTGTGGAAAAATCAGAAAAAATATTAAATTACTATTGGAAAGAAAGTAACTATTTCCTCGAACATCCTAATAGCAAACAAAATTTGAACTTGCCAATAATTTTCTTAACATGAATACTGTCAGACATTCATGCGTAAATGAAAAGCATTTTCTAAATTTTTGCTAAATAAGAAGAATAAACTATGCTATTAATAAGATAAACTATGCTCATACTAATGTTCTGATGCACGGCATAAGTCTTAGAAATGATTCTAAGGAATATTGTGGTAAACATTTTTATTTCACTTTCTAGGCATATATTCACAATCTATTTCAAATTTTGCCACACATGGAAGTGGCAACTCGCCAACTGTTACAATGAATTTTGAAGACTACACCTGTCAACTTTTCATAAAACAGTCCTTGTCAGCAACCTTGCTATTATATGTGAACAATTCACAGCGGATTGTAACTTTGGAAAATCATTAACTTGTGCACTTAATTGTAGGCGTAAATTACTTGTACCCACTTATGAAGACTTCCAAGTTAGGGACATGTAACACCTGATTTTCTACTCTCCATCTTAATTGCAGAAGAGTGTCATCTATCCAATAACAAAAGATAATAATGGTTCACTGATGTCTCTAAATAAAAATGTGAGTGTTATTGATGGAAGGATGATCAATGGCAAAAAATAATTCCTTCCCTGCCCCCAACAGCCATAAAACCAATTCCAAGAAAAAAGTGAAGTTGGTCTGATATGTAGGCCACAAAATACTAAAAAAGTAGTACTGCCACATGAACTATTTTGAGCATTGCATCTCAAGAAATTGTATTCAAGGTGCAGAGTGCTGACAGGGGGGTGGGGGGTGTCTGAAATTTGGGCCACCGATTTTGATGAAGTTTTGCAAGGATGTTCCACAGCTTTTTGCTAGACACTCCCTTATCTCTGAAAAATAAATAAATCGAGGTCACAGTCAATGACAGAAAATGGTATTTTCAATGTTATACATCACAATATTGTCTAGAAACAAAATTTATTTATGAATGTATCATATGGTCCAAAGTTTGTAAAGTCTGTGTTACTAATGTTTTGAAGTTTTCATGCTGTAGCTTCAATACCCATGGAAAAAATGGAAATGTCATGTGGCTAGGGCCTCCCGTCGGGTAGACCGTTCACCTGGTGCAGGTCTTTCGATTTGACGCCACTTCGGCGACCTGCGTGTCGATGGGGATGAAATGATGATGATTAGGACAACACAACACCCAGTCCCTGAGCGGAGAAAATTTCCGACCCAGCCGGGAATCGAACCCGGGCCCTTAGGATTGACAGTCTGTCACGCTGACCACTCAGCTACCGGGACGGACTCAATACCCATAATTCAACATGTTGCCAGAGAGAGATTGGCAGTCAAGTGATCAAGGCATTAGGCTACCAAACTACTGGTCCCTGTTCAGTTCTTGGTAGTGGCTTTTTCCATTCAATAATTTTTTCAGTGTATGTGATAATGGGAGTACCTATCTTTCCTTTTTTTTTTAAGCAAAAAAATCAGGTGTGTCCGATAGTCAAATAAGTATACAGGGTTATTACAAATGATTGAAGCGATTTCACAGCTCTACAATAACTTTATTATTTGAGATATTTTCACAATGCTTTGCACAAATATACAAAAACTCAAAAAGTTTTTTTTTAGGCATTCACAGATGTTCGATATGTGTCCCTTTAGTGATTCGGCAGACATCAAGCCGATAATCAAGTTCCTCCCACACTCGGCACAGCATGTCCCCATCAATGAATTCGAAAGCATCGTTGATGCGAGCTCGCAGTTCTGGCACGTTTCTTGGTAGAGGAGGTTTAAACACTGAATCTTTCACATAACCCCACAGAAAGAAATCGCATGGGGTTAAGTCGGGAGAGCGTGGAGGCCATGACATGAATTGCTGATCATGATCTCCACCACGACTGATCCATCGGTTTTCCCCTTACAGAGGCATCCAGAAGCTTTAAACTGCGCATACCATCGCCGAATGGAGTTAGCAGTTGGTGGATCTTTGTTGAACTTCGTCCTGAAGTGTCATTGCACTGTTATGACTGACTG
This sequence comes from Schistocerca serialis cubense, assembly GCF_023864345.2. Lineage (NCBI taxonomy): Eukaryota > Metazoa > Arthropoda > Insecta > Orthoptera > Acrididae > Schistocerca > Schistocerca serialis. Next base: position 505,962,442 of record NC_064644.1, on the reverse strand, counting down.
ATGTGAGTGCATTTCAAGCACGACATACGCTTTCTCGGTTCCTGTCGCCATTTTGTCTCACTGCGCTCTCGAGCGCTCTGGCGGCAGAAACCTGAAGTGCGGTTTCAGCCGAACAACACTTTATGAGTTTTTCTACATATCTGTAGTGTGTCATGACCATATGTCAATGAATGGAGCTACAGTGAATTTATGAAATCGCTTCAGTCATTTGTAATAGCCCTGTATATAATGTACTGAGAGTTATTTTCATTGCAATACAAGAAGCTCTACAATAGGACTTTGCTAGGTGACAACGCTCAACTGACCTGTACTGTGAGTGATACTACCAAAATGTACCCCTTTTTGTCAACAGGGTCACATTTACTTTTCCAACAGAAAGAATTTTATTGTGCCATTTCAAAATTTCACAGCAGAGTGCAGAATTAAAAGATAGGGTGGATGCTATCAAAATTTATGGACTGGTCCATGACCAGTTGTCCACAACTGTCTTTCAAAATATGCTTTCATACACTTGGTACAAAATCCAAATTGATATCTGAAAGATCTGCTTTTAGCAATGTGAATCATACGTTTCCATGAACACTGTAAAGCAAAATACACCAATGGGGTAATATTTCATTCACGTGTTGCACATGGTGCAAGAAGTATTTGTTTTGCCTGCTTCTATGACAAGTTTTATGTATCAGAATGAAAATTACTGTCAGTACCGTATACAGACTTAACTTTTTATTAATCACAGCTCCCAATGTTTTATCTAAAAAAAAGGAAGGGACAAAGAAAAGTATTCAGATTATCAGTAGATTAACAGTTACACTGAAATATAAAATGAAAATAACAACCAAGAACTGAACATGGACGAGCATTTTGACTGTCTAACGCCTTTACCACCAACATCACACTGCTGAACACTTAGAACAATTTGATACCCAAACTGAAATGGTAAACGCAAAAAAGGTTAATAACTAACATTATTAACTTTGGACTCCATATTATATCACTAAAAAGGTTTGTTTTTAGATGCTATTTCAATGTACAACATTGAAAATACAGTTTTCATCATCAGCTTTGACCTCATTTTTTTCAAAAACTAGGGAGTGTCTAAAAGCCAAAACATGTCTATTTTAAATGTAGAATGCGCTTGCAAAACTTCATCAGAATTTGTGACCCACCTGTCAGACCCTCCCCTTGTGAGAGATTTTTCTTACCATTTCTAAGAATCTTGTAACTCCCATCTCCCCTCCCCCTCCCCCCACTCAATTCCTTAAATCATGGAGCACAACATCCAACTGTCACCACATACCTTCAAGCATGCTTTATCTGACCACATGTTCCTAGCCTCCAACTCCTTTTGCTAGCTGTAAAAAATTCTCTATACCTTATGGCTCTTCCACATTTGGTTCATCAATGTTCTATTCAAGACAATTGCTCATGCCTGCTAGTCTGCAGAATTTGAGAACAGTAATTTCACATGATGATCTAAAGCAGTGAATTCGATGAGAAATGAACAAATTGGAGTTCTAAGCTTCGATGTTACTGGAGCTGAAGCCCTGCATATTCCTATCTACAGTAATATCATAAGGACATCCTAGATGTATGTGCCACCCCAATTAGTAAAGAATTTGAAAAATAAAAAATGAAAAAGGGAGAGAAGCAAGAAACTTTCCAGTTAGGCCATCATCATTAAAGACGACATACACTGGGCTGTTGTTCCTATATAGATTCCTCCTGATGTAATTACAGTTTGAATAAATTATATGCATTTATCTTGTAAAAGTACTTAAGACATATCCACAATGAGTACTAATGTACTGATTTTTATTTGGGATACTAACAAATGTGCCAAAGCACTCCATGAAATTGCTAATGGCACTCATAGCTTCAGTAATGCAAATCCAAGGGCAAGGATTTTTTTAATATGGCATTTTGTGGTGACTGAACTGTTTTAGGTTTCTTAAATGTGCTATGACAATTTAAGAATAAGAAACTACTTTTATGGAAAATTTCAGTTCATATTCAACTGGGCACACTAAAGGCATACAGGTTTCACTCATGACTTATTAGAAGTAAAAACCGATGACTAAGAAGAGAGAGACTAATAGCATAAAAGAAGGGGGCAGGGGAGGCTGTGGACACTTTCCTGTAGAAGATAACAGAGTCGAGTCCAAGAACCCATGAATTAAATTTGTCAATTCTAGTACAAATTCTACACTTCAGTAGCTTCAACACACTAGAAATTTTTTGCAATGCCTCATTTCTTTCACATTTTTTGCTGAAGAATGAGTGCAGGTTCAAGAATGAAGATTCAGTAAACTACTAGAAGATGGCATTATACTGTCACGGAGACTCCACTGTGCTCTGTCTACAACACCCTTTTAAATTAACCGCAATGTCAAACTTCACATTTTTAAAGGTACTTTGGCTTTACAGAGTGCACAAGAGACATTTTGTGATAAAAATCACCTTTTTTCACAGTAAGACCTTTTTAAAAATTTGTTTTCATTTGTCTTATAGGAAAAAAAGGGAAATTTTGAAGGACCAATTCTTAGCTGGTGAGAGAACAAACTTATGCTGAGAACTGGCAGCAAAATCACTATTTCAGCCAATATTTGCATGACTAAGGAACTAGAACATTAAGAATATATGCCAGACAAAAAAAAAATTTTTTTTTTAAATTTAAAAAAATAATCCAAAACCACACCAAGTAAGGGGGACCACACCGTAATACAACGCTTTTTAGTTTTCATCATATTTCAATATGAGTAAGGTTTTATTTAAGTACTCTGAAAAGGATCTTCCCGAAAAATTTTTTTCAAGCAACTCCCGAGTGTGTTGGCTATCCTTGGAATGCAACAGCCGGTATTCTTTTGCTTCTGCTGTTTGTAAAAAACACTCTTTCAAACTCACGGTTAGTTTTGTTCAAGTGATTGCAAGTAGTTGTTACACTCACGTTTGCAGTGCTTGTTTACATGTGTTTATTGAAAATGACGAAACGTAAAGGCATTTTCAAGAAATGACAGTTTAGAGGAAACAAATTTACAAAGCTTTCTGTACAAGAGGTAATGTCACCTGGCAACGATGTTTCTAATTGTTGAAGAATTACAAGTGCATCATCAAAGAAGCTCTCAACATTTCAAGGGAGTTACAACGAATTTACTATAAGTGATAAGGGGTGCAGTAACATCACAAATTTGAGAATATTTTCAGATGTAATTTCTAAATTTGTACAATGTAGGCAGTGTGGTGAGACACAGAGTGTGAAAATTTGTGAGAGTGCCAGTGGGAGAAAAGGCCTAGCAATTGCTTTGGATTTAATTTGCACTAAATGCTCAGCTGTGATTTCATTTATGAGTTCCTCAAAACTAGATGCAAGTGGCCCTTATGAAATCAATACTAGATTAATTTATGCCTTACGATCCATTGGCAAGGGCATGGCTGCAGGGAGAACATCATCTTCAGTGATTAACTTACATCAACCACCAAATGAATTTGAACAACTGACTGCAATATTAGAGAAAGCTGTATGTGAAGTCAGCAAGGAAAACATGAAACTGGCTGCTAGGGAAGCAGTGGAAGAAAATGATGGATGTTCAGATATTGCAGTTGCACTTGATGGAAGTAGGCAGAAAAGAGGACATACTCCTCTGAATGGAGTAGTGACTGCCACGAGTGTAGACACCGGTAAAGTGTTAGATGTGGAGATAATGTCTAAATGTTGTAAAGTCAATGAACATAAAGAACACATCGCAAAATAGAATGTGTAGGCCATGTTTAAAAAGTTTGGGAACAAGGCTGAGAAAACTAACTGTTGATATGAGAGGGAAAAAATTAGAAGATGAAAAACTGTTGACTGGACAGAGTTGGTTAACTAAAACTGAAATAGAAAACTTGCAGGTGTACTATGGGCAGGCAAATAGGAGAAATAAAGAAAATCTGAAGGCAATGAAGAGAGATGTTTGGGCCATATTCTTCCATAAGTCCTCTGCTGATAATATGCTATATCATGGATTGTGTCCATCAGGAGAAAATTCATGGTGCAAATACAATAGGGCACAGGCAACTGGAGAATCTTATTCTCACCAGCATTCTCTTCCTGCTGCTGTTATTACAGCAATTAAACCTATTTTCAGAGATTTAGCTCATCCTGACCTAAGGAAATGTTTGCATGGGCGGACACAGAACCCAAATGAATGTTTCAACAGCATAATTTGGAACCACCTTCCTAAAACTGTATTTGTAGGCATGCATACAATGAAACTAGGAGTTCCTGATGCTGTTATTACATTCAATTGTGTTAATATTGGGAAGTGTTGGGTACTGAAAAAGCTGGGAATTAATCCTGGTGAAAATGTGATCACAGGGCTGCAACATTGTGGTAAAATGAGGATAGCTGATGCAGACAGGTCTCCATCTAATATGGCCATGGAAGTAACACAAACATCCAGGAAAGTGAAAAAGAAGCTGGAAGACCTTCTAGAGGCCAAAGAAGGGCCATCATATGCAGCAGGACAGTTTTAATTAACTGTAAGTAACAAATTTCAAAAGTTTTTTCTTTAAAGCCAATTTCCCACAAACTAAAATTTTCAGTACATATGCCCCATTACATCAGAAACTATCATAGATAAATGAATGAAATTTTCAGAGACTCTGCATAACATAAAAAGCCACCTCTGCTACTATATTCATTAATATTTCCTCATTAGGAAGTTCACAAAAAAATATTTTCTGCAGAAAAAACTTAATATTTTTTTGTTAATAAATTTAAAAAGTATTTCTTTAAAACTATAATATGGATAAAGTGGATTTTAGTACAGTTGACTATTAGCATCAAGTAACATACAGTAAAAATATTAAGGTCCTGCATCAAATAGTTTTTTTTTTCAGAAATGGGTCAAATACTTGCCTAAATTAACATGGGTTAGATAATTAGAGTGCGTTTCCCTTAAAGATAGCAGAAGTATCTCTAACAACAGTCACAATAACAATGAAGAAGACATGTATATGATTACATTTCATATTCTGATATGGAATCAGCTGGGGAGACTACTAAACCAACGTGGAGACATTTAAACCAAAACACACGTTTTAGTACAAATAAAGAAGCAATGGGAAGACTTGTTAAATGGACGTAAGTGCAACAAAACTCATAATATAAAAAATCTAGGAGTGCTTGCCCTCCATGAATTAAGAAAATCCTGAGGGTAATGTTAAATGAAGCAGAAAAACCTTTACAACTTCAGGAAGGAACTCCTCCAGTACTGTTCAATACTAAAACCTGTAAGGAGTAATGCATAAAAACTACCAATTACTACTGTAAACAATGAAGTTGGCTTGTATGTTCTACCTTATTTGAAATCATACACCACAGAATTTTCTGAATATTCAAATTTTGATTAATTGTACAGTCATTTAATTGCTTAATATTTATAAGAAGCCTGCAACTTCTCTTCCTACTATTAAGAAAAAAAGCAATAAAAGGCAACTACAGTAGTAGTTCTCTAGATGAAGATCCACTTTAAGAAAGTAAGCCGACAATATCAGTCAAGTGACCTAAAAGAGCTGTCTCTGGGACAGAAGAAATGATGATAGAGGATACACATGTATTGGATGGACATGAAAGCTAAAACCAAATCACTGAAGACAGAAGTTTCAGAACTCCATCTTAGTAACACATATGCAAACTACCGTCCGTATGTAATATTCAGAGACAGTGTATTTGAATACAACAGTAATCCAAAGACTCTGGGATATCACTTTGACTAGACCACTTGCAGACCGACACCATCTTCAGAACACAGCTGCAAAAGTGGTGAAGAGCTGCAATAATTTATAACAAAAGTTAACTGTAACTATGTGGGACACTGACAAACATTTTGAGAAGTTAGTTAGTTACGTGTTCCATTGATCAATATCATGGAGAAACTTATGATGTGGAACGTGTTCAGTTGTATGGCTCAACAGTTCCTACACACACCCAGATGTTCAGCTTTGACAACCAGGGTGCGTTATACCCAGTACACCTCTGCATAAGCCAGCTCAGTGGCTCTCAGTACTTAGCAGCATCACTCCGCCTCACGTAAGAAGAAAGCAAGTAATCATTCTAATATGGACACGAATGCAGAACTACCAGTCGTCTTACACTATACCCTTCAGCAAGGATTTATTAGCAAACTGAAATGTCATAAAACAACTTTTATAATTGCCATGAGCCCATTAACCAGCACTTTCAATTCCATGGGTATAAGAAATTTCAGTGGGCATCTTCACCATATCAAGATTCTTGAGTGTCAAAAACACAACCATCAAACTCCATCATGTCACATGGTAAAAGCTGAACCCAATCAGGTGCAAGCCAGGGATAACAACTGATATTTTATACATAAATGAAAATAATCCATTTCTGAAAATATAACTTGGCTGATAACAAATCTACTCACCAAGCAGTGGCAGGAGAAAATACATAGACATTAAGGAAAAGAAATGTGCCACCTTTAGGAGCCATCTAATTATATGATATTTTATACAGCTGGTGATGAGTCTCCACAGCTGCGACTGCACAGGCAGTGCCACAATACCCTACAAGTCTGCCCCTTGAGCACTTTCACTGACTGCCTGTAAAAGCTATGTCAAACTGGGTCCAAAGTATTTGAGTGGCTGGAAAACCTGGACTTCTATCTTTGATTTTTTTGTTTTATTTCTAACTGGATGTTTATAATTGTTAATTTATTTGACTGCCCAAGATCGAATATTAGAATAAATTCTAAAAAGCATTCTGTTTTCTTTTCCCATTTAATCTGTGTACAATTTGTGTAATGCAACCTCCAATCCAGCCAACTGACAAAGCAAACAGACTATGGTAAAACTGAATTGCCATTTAGAGTGTTATGGTAATTTACTGGTGAGTGAAACGTTGTCTCCATTAGTGAAAGAAATGAAACTTCACCAACATTACTGGAAATACTTCTCAATCATTCAGTTATGGTACTGAGAGCTTTCTGTGAGATGTCCAAATACAACCGTTGTGAGAATTTAGCAATCACCTTTCAGTTATTTCTTAAGTTCGCAGTCTGGCATAGAAATTTCACATGCATTTTTGGCGAGCAACTCAAAAGAATTTGCTGTATCATTTTCGTGATCAGGAAAACAATTATGGCTTTAACCTTCTTTGAATATGGCAGCTACACACTACAAAGTTTTTGGAAGGCTGCTTTACACATTTAAGTTCAATGGATAAATGTTTAATCTTGCTGACAGTGTGTAGTAAGAGCTAACCTAATGTACTTTGTGACAAACAATACAGCTACTGTAACTGGTACAGAAACTAAGTATCTACAAGATTTGCAATGTCAGGGCTGTGAAGCAAATAAATCATCTTCATGTAATCAGATATATTGCTAGTCTAAACAGCCTTCCAAAGATTTATGATTATGCCATAAAATTCTGTGATTTTAGTACATACATACCTTGAGTTCCTGCACAGAAGCATGTAAAAATAAGATTTCTTGAAGTAAAGCTAACTATCTTTAACATCACTTAATCTTAAACTTCTGAACATTCCAGAAAAGATTTATTTCTGATAATTCATCAATCAGACAAATACCACACATTTATCCAAGTCATCTGTAACTAATGAGAATATTCACTCAACACACAACCAAACCTGGAATTCTGCTGTTGTTATCTGTGGCTGTTGCTGCTGAGTTTGCTGACCACTTCGAGTATATGGCGGGGGTGGAGCCTCATGCGTTGGCTGCATGATGGCTGGCTGAGCTGCTGGTTGTGTTGCACTGGCATTTAGGTATGGCGGAGGGTTCGCTGCACCTCGTACCTGCCAAATGACAGATGAAATTACACAATTTCTTCCAGCAATTGTCAAAGGAGATACTTATTTCTAATTAGCAGGGGAGTTAATAAATGTCATGGAACAAGAGCCACTGAGATGCACTGAGTGACAAACATTGATCTTATTACTGTAGGGGGGGGGGGGGGGGGGGAGGGAGAGAGAGAGAGAGAGAGAGAGAGAGAGAGAGAGAGAGAGAGAGAGAGAGAGAGAGATGAAGTGACAATGGTTCCCACAGTTCTAGAGGTTAATGGAAACATCCGATTCCACCCGTCTGCTTTGACCAATGACGTCACCAATATGGTGGAAACGACCATTCACAACAACTCCCATATCGCGACTATGACGTCATTATGTAAACATAACAAACACAAAAATAAATCTAAAAACCATCAAACACATATTCCTCCAAAAATATAATGACACTAATGGGACAAGCGGTGGAAACTGGTTTTTTTTTTGGGTGGGGACAAACTAAAAATAAACACACGCCATTAAACCAAACGACAAAAACGATAAAATAAAACGACCACAACCTTCCCAAAATCTACTAAAAACAATATCCACTGGAATATAACAGTTCCCTTGATCTACATAGGTCAACAGAAACTACCAATACCAAATCATGAAACCCAAAACTACAACCACGTCCACAATCATCACTACTTCAAAAAGCGCAACAAACTAACAAAATTGGAATCTAACACTTCCGTTGACCTATATAGGTCAACAACAACTACCGATACCACACTATAAGTCTCAAAACTTTCACCACCACCACCACCACCACCACAATCCCCTAAAAAACCTAGAAAATCAAAATTGGAATCTAACACTTTTCCTCGACCTGTTATCCTTACGACATCTCCACATGTAGCCGTCCCTGATCAGAGATGGCGGAACTTTAATAAGCCTGATTTCTTCACGGCACATTGAACACTTCACGACTTCAGCCAACAGGCCGATAAGCTGAAGAAATTTTATTAGAGACAACGCACTGTCCCCCATCATCGCCGGCAAACGAAAACTGTTGACCTTGTCAGTCATATCAATACCTTCGAAAGACATAAACAAAGTGATTTACCAAAATTCACATACTACGAACAGAAAAAAAACTACAATAATGTCGACGTAACTATAAACACACCACCAAAGAGAACCACTGACCGCAACAATACGCCACCTATAAACACGCCACACATACAAACTAAACCAAAAACATCACGTAACACCACCATAGAGCACCACCGATCACATCAAAATAACACCTACAAACACACCACTCCCACAAACTAAACTCTGTGCCGTCATGTCATCACACACCACAACAACCTTATGTCACAGGTCAAAGCCGACAGGTGGAATCTGACACTTCGGTTGACCCTGAATGTTGCCAGTTATGCACATAGCATAACACGAAGCTAGGATAGTGAGAAAATAAGAGTAGGAGATAAGTACAATTAGTGTGGAAACAACCTAGCTGAGACTCAAAATGTAATTAAAAACTATAATGGTAGTGAGCCTGTTTGGATAAAGTGGGTCGGCACAGCTGCCCCCTTTTTTTGAGGTGTGTGTGTGTGTGTGTGTGTGTGTGTGTGTGTGTGTGTGTGTGTGTGTGTGTGGGGGGGGGGGGGGGGGGGGGTAATGACGTGGTTTCTAGCAGTATGATCTGCAACCAGGTGGCTAAGCTTGTTTCTGATCACAGTTTGGCAATGGCTGTTTATACCTTGTGCAGTGCTAACAACCTACTGTTAAGTCTCAGAACCATTGTGGAAACATGAGGTAATGGCTAAGCCACTTCTCCTACACTTCTACAACAGTTACCACGCAAGTCTACGGGCGTTTTATACACTTGTGAAGAGGTTTTGGCAACAATAATTGCCGTATGTTTCTGATGGAGGTAAATAATAGCACTCAAAATGCAGAGTGATAATGGCCTCGTTTGCTCTTAAATTAAAGGTGGAAAGAACATACAAAATTGTTAAAACACTCAATTCAGTTATATCATGTTCAAAGAATAATTAAAACTGCCTATAATATTGGAGCAGTGCCATGAACCTACTTTGCACTATTACAGAGCCTAAAAGATATGGTCTAATGTTATGAGGAAATTCCAGTCTGGCAAACCATTCATTTATTCTTCAAATGGGGACAATAAAAATAATCAAATGAATCTCACATCAAGAATCAGGTAAGTACTTTTTCACGGTACTTGAAATCTTGATCCTACCATGTATCTACGTTTATGGAATTACGTTTTCTAAAGGTACACCAGGAATTCTCATGAATTGTTAGTGTTAAACAATCAAGCGCAAAGATAGGAAATAGGAACTAGAAACAGTTTTCTTAAGTATACACCAAGTGACACAAAAAAGTGCTGTAAGAGAAAATTCTTGTCAGTTCAATGCCAAACAAAGTTAAAGAACAGCAGAATGACATTTTTAAAATAAGAACTAAAAAATGTTAGTTAGCAAAATTTCCATAGTATTGGAGAATACATATCAGTGATAACAATATAGCAGCTACTTCCTTCATTGTAGATAACTGAAATACTTATTTTTTAAAATAATAATTGTATTCGCACACTTATATAAGGGGGCAGTCAAATGAAAATGAGATAGAAAAGTAAGAAAACTTTTGAAATAATTAAAAGTATAATTTATATCGCTCTGAGACAAACTCGCCATTGTCTTATGGAAAAATGTGTGTGGTTACCTATGGAACCACAACTGTACTCAGAGGTGCACTTCATACAAAGCAAATCGACTGCCACAAATGTCTTTCTTAGGACTCCAAGAATATAGAAATTGTTTGAGGAAAGTTTGGGACTTCACAGTCAAACTTGGTAACATGTAGCCATTGATTTGTTCCGGACAGAGGTGCACATCTCTGTACAACCATAGTTCTGTATGCAACTGCAGACATTTTTCCATGGAGGAAACAACTGGTTTGTCACAGTGAGATGAATGTATTTCTGGTAACAGATATGATGAATACTTCTGAAATAATAAATAGTTTACTTACTTTTTCTTACCCTTCTCGTTTTGATTTGACTGTCCCTTGTAAGAAAACTTGACTATACTAATTTACATTCCGACTTATTTCTGGCTTTATGTTGTACATAAGAACATATCAATAACCAACACAATTGGAAAACTGTTTCATGTACTACTCTCTACGATAAATCCTAAATAATACAACAACGCTAATAAACCAAATTGGTTGAGCACTTGAATCGGACTCCAATAATTAGTTTCTTTCAAACTACCACAAAGCCATTAGTCACCAAACAATGTGAACATCCATTATGATTTTTGTAGCATAGTCAACATCTGTCCTAAACATTAAGAAGATAATTTTCAGTGTGTTCAAGAAAAATTTTACAGACAGAATGTGGGCATTAACAATAGTTTGGGACTAGTATAAACGAATGAGAATTTAGACAACCAGTGGTGAGAGAAGCAGTATGGGAGCATAGACCTTGCCTCCGTCTCAAGGACTGGCATTCGACACCTGTGCTTAGTGCTTCAATGAGAGCAGAAATGACACACTGTCATAGGGCTTAATGATTCCTTCGTATTGTATTCAAAACATATGATGGACCTGGATTAGCCTCTTCACTCTTTCCGAAGGAAGAGAAATAATGAGCAACACAACCCGAAGCATTTGGGAATGGCTACTGAGTAACTGCTTGCTTAGATTGGCAGGGTCATGAACTTCGTAGATCGAACTCCATCTCTAGCAATTTCTTACACAACCATAGTTCAAAACAAATTTCCCATCCCACCTAAAACCATTACATTAAATTTCCAAGTAATATGAATGTTATTGTTATGAGTTGCTGTATGTTATTAACAGACATAATACTGATATATTGTAGAGCTTTCGCAACTGCTTTTTCACCGTCACATTAATTGCTTCACCATACACAGTATGACTGCTTGATTGACGTACACAGCATCTACTTCATTTGTGCCAAATGACTGTGTCTGTTAGTAAAATGCAACACCACACAGAAAACACGAGCAATTTCAGTCCACCACCAGACGTGCACTTCATCCACTGAAATAATTATCATCACTGTTGTACACAGTCAGAAATCACACATCTCATTCTTAGTTTACTATGTCCATTACTCAACTCTGTTATCTGCCACAATAGTATATGTCTAATTCTTGTTAGTCAATATCTATAACGGGGACCATCTTTGCTGCATCATGTCCGTTACTCCTTTGTCAAAGAGAGAAGGTTATTACCACTGGCAAAAGGCACTGTTGCCCACTGAGCAGCAATAAACAAGCAGGGCAACATAACCGACTTGTTCATCACAACTGAACTGAATATATGCTTGGTGCAGCAATGATATGAGGAGAATTGATTGGAAGCACTGTTCCAACAGAAGAATTGTTCAACTATAATTCCACACTTCTGGTCATGGACTAATATATCTAATATAATTATATTATTTGCCACTCATGAAATCCAGTCTACATTAGGAACACTGATCATTAGGCCATTTTTCCCTCTACTATGGATCACTTTCACTCAGTAAATGCCTCCAACATAAATTTCTTCAGGCATCTGGTGTATAAATGTAAACAAGATTGCTTGCAGCCTATATGTCAATTTCTCATTACTTTGCACAATGCAATAAAAGTCACTTGTTTTGTTTTAATGCCTTTACTCACTCTTACAGCCTCATCCATTGCTTCATTTAAAAACTTAATACCCCAACTATGTATACTGCTATGTTGGCAACCCATGAGGTTTACACACACCATAAAGTCCTTTTCCATATTCTATGGTTACAAAAAAAACTAAAATAAATCAACACCCAACGAAAACATTAAGCACAGGGTGGGAGTAATCACTGTATAGGATATATAAAAATGTCTGCTCTACAGTGCAAGCAGATTTTATACCTTTACTCAATACTGAGTATTTCGTGTCATAATAACAAGTAATATACCTGAATGTTATGGCTATAGTTCTGTCTTAAGCTGACATTTCATGCTTCACTTTGTCAAATTTAACAATCCAGGGTGAAATTACCACATACAATGTCAAATATTAAACCCGATATACTAAACCACTAGCCTAGTATATACCAGTATACAGTTTGGCAGGGAAAATAATCTCAGCCTCTACACAACTTATATTATTCCTTCATAATTAAAATCAGTTATTTCCCTTCAAGGGAGATATAACTACATTTATACTGATTTTTCTTCCAGCCAATATCCACCATGTAGTGCCCACGACACAGAAAACACACGAGCTGGATTTAACAGCACAATACAGCAATTCAAGTGATGCAATTGGGCAAGGCACAACTTTCATGCTTGTGTTTGGATCCCAATCGAAAGGCCAGTCTGACAATCTACTGCTAATTACGTCTAATGCAACGAGTGTTATATCGTCAAAAAATACCGCATATACCATATTTTAACGCTGTCAATACGTGCATATCATGTCTAACACAAATTGACATCCAAATCAAAAACTGTGTGGCGGAGTGACCATAATCCTTAAAATCAACAATGGTAAACTGTCTGCAACAAATAGCACTTCGTACGTGACAGATCAACACTGACGTTACCTCTCCGGAAATAATAACGCCCCTATTGTTAACACGATGGCACTGAGACACAACAGGCTTATATCATTGTTCAACAACCGTACAATATGGGCAATTATAATGCTACGTGGCACACATCTGAACATAGTCTAACACAGATGATAAAAATTAACATACTGCAGGAAATCTCTGATCTCCCTGGTCGGCGAATGGATTATAATCTTCAAGACCTCTCTGTACACTGCTTGTATTACTGGTCACTTGTTGAATTGCTGGATCCTACAGAAGAAAAATAAGAAAACACGTTAAAGTGTTACTAGATCATATGACTCTCGCACACGTATGTCAAACATTCGTCTAAACAAAGTCAGCCCATACACATTGCTTACCGCAAAAGGTTCTGTTGGCTCCCCAAAGGGATTTTCATCAAAACCAGCTGACATTTTTAATTTTGTTTACTTGCCCCTACACTTAATGTGGTGTTCACTACAAATAACGCGATACTATAATATGCTTATCCTGTTTTAATCCATTATCAGATGATGTCGAGACACCACTGCGCAAGATTATGTCGTCACAGCGACACTCCAATCACGTATCGAATGGGATTGATGGAGCGGTTTCTTTAAATTGCAGTAACAACACAATTGGGCTATGCCAGATATAGCACAAATCTCATTTCACATAAGCACGTTTATCATAGAGAACTGGAGTTTTAAAGTAAATATATATATCTCTCCGTATGACAGTTAACTAACAACTTCTTATGCAATGCTCACTGCTCCTACATGTCAGAACTTATCTTCCAGAGCACTTCAACGGCGCAGTATTACCACATTTGAATTTACTGATATATTTCCAAGTTATGTGTGGTTTTAGGTGAAGCCAGTAGCAATGGTCCATATAATATCTGATCACCTCATAAAATGATAAGCTGGGTTTAGGTTGTCTATGGCGAACAACGTGAGTGTAGAGTAATATTCTTAGGGCGAGTTTTGTCCAGATAGCAAGTGACCACACTAACTATGCGGAAAGATATACTTATTCTCAAAAAAAGTCGAGTTCTGTCGCGATACCTGGAGCTGAAATTCATTTGAAAACATCTACAGTTAACAAAAATCCTTCTGTAATTCAATGTGATAGATCAAAAATGTATGCAAAATTGGAAATCGAAATAGGGTGTTACTCTTTTACAGGCAACAGTCTCATAACTGAATCACATGAGCATGCCTCGTTGTTCACTTCATTAACTCCTGTTACGTTGCTACAAGCGTGGGGTATTTTTTTATCCATTAGAAAAAAATTGCACTATACTATTCAGGGAATTTGAATGTACATGTACACATCACAACATTAGAGTATTTTAAAGATGTAATTAATGATTTTTAAGATTTAAACACTCACTTCTCATAATGACAAAAAATGAATCTCAGGAAGACTGTGCGTTCTGAAGAGTCTGTCTTTTATATCTAATTAGAACCGTTGCCGGAACATTCTTCACAAAATGAAAATTAATGTACCTTACATGTTAACCTGAAACAAGTGTTGGTGGTAGTTTCGGCTTTCTGGTCCTTTTCCCATGGACGCATTTTGCATCCCCCAGAAGAAAATCCAGCTGTATTCTGTCTTGGCTCTTCTGCTCCACTCTCGCAGCAGATTTGATTAGTTAGGGAAAGTTTTTCTTGGTAGTGCGCATTTTTTTCACCGACTGCCATACTTTCCCTTATATTTTGCTTGAGATATTGCAGAGACATCCTCTGAATCATCACTATCTACCTCTTGCTCAGTATGTGAACTATGCTACTTCCCTGAAATGTGGACATTTTCGCTCTCAGGCTCATTATTCTTATAATGTTTGCACAATTTTTTACACAGGATGCCATGTCGTTATCATGTTCGAAACCGCAACTTATTCCTAAAGTTAAGTGTCTGAGTTATCCCAGGCTTGGGGTATCTTTTACCCAGACACTACAAGGCAATGTGAGAAACGGGATCTCACAAACTGTTGCAAGGAGGGACTGTTGGTTGAAAGTTATGTAGAAGATTGTAGTTGTAGTATTTATCTAACAATGCTGTTAACATGTTGAAGCCACAGGTCGTATATTTTAACCCACGCATGTGCTTATGGGTTTATAGAAAATAACCCCTAGAGTCAGTTTGACGTTATTCATCAAAAAATTATGTATTTCAAACAAAGATTATGATGTAAAATTGTCTACAACACTATGCAATTTTAGTTTCAGATGAAAATTGTAATTGACTCCAGTGATCAGAGAAGAGTAAGTGACAATGACAGATTCAAATAATTTATGGCTGCAAAATCCTATACATGTCCAGTACAGGAAAAAGACTTTAAATTTAAATTGCCCAAACAGTTTTAAAGATTTATTTTAGACATTTTTCTTTGACCAGCAATGAAGTGATTTTGACAAGGAGAAGAGAAATAGGGGCTTATGCGGCTGCAAATGACGCTGACAGAGAAATCAAAGATGAGTTTTATGAAAACTTACAAGTTTGCTAGAAAGTATTAGTTTCCACAAAGAAATAATTTTGTGGCAGCCATACCACAGAACCATGTGTACAGCGGCGCGCCATTATTCACACCTGATCACAGATTTTATTCTTAGGCCAACGTGGTGTAACACCTGTGGGCATGGAAGAGACAAAGCGAAAGCCAGTGCAAGCTAGACCTAGATTATGTCAACTGTGGACCATGTTGGACGAGTGCAACACCCACTCCCCCCAATGCATTCACAAGTTTGATCAGGTGCTGATCGTTTGCTCTGTGCCACAGAGCCCTAGAGATGAGAGGTAATTTGCGCATTTGGCTGGGCACATGTCTCTCCATGACTGCAAGATCATACTATGTGCTTGATCACTGAAAGAGTGCATGCTCCGAGATCACTGGTTGAGCTATTTACTGCAGTCAAGTGTTAACTGTGTGAGAACATTCAGACAATACTTCGCGAGTTTGTTAGTGTACCGACCTTTGCAAATAAATGTGTTATTACGTAATCAAATGTTTAATCAGTTACTGTCACCTGAGCCTAAATTCTTAACTTAGTACGTGGGTGTAGCAATAAAAGTCAGTTCACCATGCAACGGACATGGAAGCAGTGAAAATAACCCGTTTCCCGCTTCACCCTGACGTGATCTGTAGGCAAACAAGTGGTGATGGACTAGATCAGTGGAAGTGATGCTGAACCATGAGTCGATTCCCACACAAACATTTCTGTGTTTTCCATAGCCACATGTGTTCGTGATTTGAACATTGAACATTTATTCTTTTTGTGTGCATGTTTTCTTTGTGAGTGTTTTTCCGTGTGCTTGAGAACTTTGCTATTGCATTATGACAACTAATGGTGAACTCCAAAAGGGAAGAGAAGAGCTGTTGGCATGTATTCTGCTCCTGGAGAGCGAGCTACAGACATGCTCTGCATGCAGGGAACTGCCCACCTGGAGCCAGCTCATGAGAATTTGTACATGCGAAACAGTGCCACATCGCCACTGGGGTGACATGTAGCACAGGATGCATGCTGGTTAGGCTGCCTTCCTTTTGGCCCCTTGACCCATTCATGTGATTTAGTCAAGTGCAGGTGGTTTTCCTAAGTAAAAACGTTACTTTCAAGCTCACCAAATATGGATGCATAGTGAGCCAGCTCAATCAGAACTACCTGGCCAAACCGCAGGATATAATTACTGCCCCACTGACACACTCCTCATATAAACGGCTGAAGGAGGAATTAATCTGAAGGATTTTGTCTTCAGAGGAACAACAGGTGCACAAATTGCTAAGCCAAGAGGAATGTGGTGACTGGAGACCTTTTCAGTTCCTGTACTGCCTGTGAAGCCTTGTGCAGTCTGACGTGATCCTGACTCACTATTGTGCACTATCTGGGTGTGCAGCCTATCCTCAAAGGTGCAAGCAGCAGCGACAGAGTAGACAGATATGCAGCTGGACGCCATCGCAAACTTGGCCAGCCAGGTACATGTTGCGCTGATAACGGCGCCTGGTACCATAGCCGCAGCCATGTATGACACTGTGCACCACACCTCAACAGTGACATACATTTACTGCATCCACTGCCCCATACTCCAGCTTACACCAAGTAGTACAGGACCTGGCTGCCTAATTGGTGGCTCTCACCGTACAGGTTGATCAGTTGGCACCCTCATTGCCAGAGGGCAATAGCGGATCTGACTACAGGTGACACAGCTTGTGCAATCGGTGACACAGCGACAGACATTCTAACATGTCTCTCCTGACAATGGAAGCACCTCCAAGTGGTTACTGTTGGTACCATACCAGTTTTGACAATGAAGCGACCAGGTGTCATTCACCGTGTTCACACCTAAAAGCCAATCGTGGGTGGGCTTAGACCTACCTAGTTGCAGTACAGTATCAAAGCAGGAATGTGAGGGTGTGGGGGGGGGGTGTAAGGTACCTCGTCGACATTGGTCCAGATTTGTCCATTTTCCCTCAGACGATGTTAAGATACAGCAGGATCGTGAAAACTCTGTGTCTCATGACAGCAAACAACTCCACCATAAAAACGTATGGTACTCATCACTGAAATGTGGACCTTGGACTGTACCACACATTCAAGTGGAGGTCCACTGTGGTCGATGTCAATTACCCGATCCTGGGCATGGATTTCTTCAGCCACTACAAGCTGCTTGCTGCCATCACAAATGCCCAACTGATCGGCTCCATAATGAGTTTGAAGATAACAGGACAATGACAGCAGGCAGTGTTCTTTAGTATAAAATCTGTGGCCTGCTCCATACTGTACACAAACATCCTGAAGATATTAGCAGAATTTGCTTGCCTATCAGAAGCACCGAGGGAAGTTCAGAATATAACACTTGAACACATTATTACCATGCCTGGTTCTCCCATTTCGTGCTGCCCACATTGCCTTGCACCCGGTAGGGTCGTGGTAGCAAAGGCTGACTTTGAGGTCACGCTGCAACAAGGTATTATGTGACCATCGAGCAGTACGCGCTCCTCGTACTTCATACTTCCATCCAAGATTAAGTGTGGGCAGAATGATTGATTAATGGCCTACTTGCTCACAGCAAATGGTCTAATCTTGTCTTCACAATCCCTTCAGAAGCAATACGTAGGAGCTGTAGTGTAATCCTAGATTCATCACTTAAAGCTGTTTCTTGAAACGTTTTTGGTTGGCTTTCATGAGATAGTTTGCATCTACCTTTAAGCGTCTGACAATTCACTTCTTTCAGCATTTCTGTGTCATTCTGCCATAAGTCAAAGAAACATATGATCATTTTTGCTACCCTTCATTGCTTATATTCAGTGTCCCCTCTTAGTCCTATTTGGTACAGCAATATTTGAACAATATTGTTAGATGGGTCTCATGAGTGTTTTGTAAGCAATCACATTTGTAGACTGCATGTCTCCAGTCTTTTAAAACCGACCAGAGTCTACCAGCTGCATTACATACCACTGAGCCCATATAATAGTTCCATTTCATATCCCTATGAATTGATACATCTGGGTATTTGTATGAGTTGACCGATTTCAACTGACTCACTGATATTGTAGTCATAGGAGACAATAATTTTTGTTTTGTGAAGTGTAAAATTTTACAATTCTTAAGATTTAGAACAAGTTACCAATCTTTGAACCTCTTTGAAACCTTATCAAGGGCTAACTAAATATTTCTGCAGACTTTCTCTAACAGTACTCCATTACATTTAACTGCATGATCTGCTTAAAGACTGTGTTTCCTCTAGATATTGTCTGGAAGATCATGAGAACACAGTGAGAACAGCAGGGATCCTAACACACTTCCATGGGCATACCTGACGTAACTTCTACATCTGTTGATGACTTTCCATCCAAGGTAACATGCTCCATGCTCCCTACCACAAGATCCTCAATCATGTAATAAATTTCGCTTTATACCCCACACAAATAGACTCTTGATAATATATGTAGGTATGGTACTGGCAAGGGAACATTCCCAAGTGTAAAGAAACGATCTTAGAGAAACCTGGCAGCTACGTGGAGGGGTAAAAATACTGTAATACACTACTGGCCATCAAAATTGCTACACCAAGAAGAAATGCAGATGATAAATGGGTATTCATTGAACAAATATACTAGAACTGACATGTGATTACATTTTCACTCAATTTGCGTGCATAGATCCTGAGAAATCAGTACCCAGAACAACCACCTATCGCTGTAATAACAGCCTTGATACGCCTGAGCATTGAGTCAAACAGAGCTTGGATGGCGTGTGCAGGTACAGCTGCCAATGCAGCTTCAACGCGATACCACAGTTCATCAAGAGTAGTGACTGGCGTATTGTGACGAGCCAGTTGCTCGGCCACCATTCACAAGGGCGTTTTCAATTGGTGAGAGATCTGGAGTATGTGCTGGCCAGGACAGCGGTCGAACATTTTCTGTATCCAGAAAGGCCCGTACAGGATCCGCAACATGCGGTCGTGCATTATCCTGCTGAAATGTAGGGTTTCGCAGGGATCGAATTACGGGTGGAGCCACGGGTCGTAACACATCTGAAATGTAACGTCCACTGTTCAAAGTACCGTCAATGCGAACAAGAGGTGAGCAAGACGTGTAACCAGTGCTACCCCATAACATCACGCCGGGTGATAGCCCAGTATGGCGATGACGAATACACGCTTCCAATGTGCGTTCACTGTGATGTCACAAAATACGGATGCGACCATCATGATGCTGTAAACAGAACCTGGATGCATAGGAAAAAATGACGTTTTACCATTCGTGCACCCAGGTTCGTCTTTGAGTACACCATTGCAGGAGCTCCTGTCTGTGATGCAGCGTCAAGGGTAACCACAGCAATGGTCTCCTAGCTGATAGTCCATGCTGCTGTAAACGTCGTCGAACTTTTCGTGCAAATGATTGTTGTCTTGCAAACGTCCCCATCTGTTGACTGAAGGATCGAGACATGGCTGCAGCCATGCGGATAAGATAACTGTCATCTCGACTGCTAGTGATACGAGGCCGTTGGGATCCAGCACGGCGTTCCGTATTACCCTCCTGAACCCACCGATTCCATATTGCGCTATCAGTCATTGGATCTCGACCAACGCGAACAGCAGTGTTGTGTTATGATGAACCGCAATCGCAGTAGGCTACAATCCGACCTTTATCAAAGTCGGAAACGTGATGGTACGCATTTCTCCTCCTTACACGAGGCATCACAACAATGTTTCACCAGGAGAAGCCGGTCAACTGCTGTTTGTGAATGAGAAATCGGTTGGAAAATTTCCTCATGTCAGCACATTGTAGGTGTCGCCACTGGTGCCAACCTTGTGTGAATGCTCTCAAAAAGCTAATCATTTGCGAATCATCACATCTTCTTCCTGTCGGTTAAATTTCGCGTCTGTAGCACGTCATCCTCGTGGTGTAGCAATTTTAATGGCCAGTAGTGTACACATTTTTCCCTTTTTTTTAAATTTCAAGGTAGTTTGGCATATTAGGTTTAAAGGGAATATCTTCAAAACCATAATATTGTAGTGGCAACTTCTGCCACCGAATGTAATTGCAACACTAAATATAGCAGGAAGAGGTAGAAGGCACCATATTAAGACTCATCCGAGATTTCCACGTGAGTTATTGTTTCCAGTTACAGTGCCCCCATTCCACTTGGTCTGTGTCACAATGCTGAGGACACCACATCACCATCTGTGAAACGGCTTGGTGCGGAATGGCTGCCTCAGCGACCTGTGCACATTCTACTGTGTGTCGGCCTTGTACAGCAGTGGAGTTGCGGCGTCATCAGGATGCCGGCAGTCATCTCAGTGGTTTGCGTCCCTGCTGACTCAGCGCTGCTCGGTGTGAGCCGCAGGCGGCCAGCTGCGTACTCCTCGCTGGCATGGCTAAGATCACGGTGACAACAAGCGCCCGCAATCTGGCGTCCGAATCTGTGACCCTTGCCTTGAGATGCCTCCGGCATGTGCTGGAAGCCAGGATGAGTGCCAGCAGTAGCGAGCTATGGAGTGGCCCGCCGCTGGCTGGCTACGGACTCCGCATTGGCCTCAGAGGGTCGAACCAGCGACCCACCTAGGACTGGAACGCTGGCGCCCCATCTGCTGCTACGTGTAGCTGGTGGTGTGACATACCCCACCATCCAGGAGAGCTGCCACACTTGAATGAATCTCGTTAGAAACCCGCACCTATTATACACGGCTGTGCGCCTCTGTTTTGCCATACACACCGTGTCACGTCACGTAGTCATAACACGCTAGGTTGCCAGTGGGCCCCTTCTGCCTGTGATTTGCAACATGCAAAACTGCTGCGTATACTCTTTCAGCAATTTGACGGCCCTGTTCCCTCTATTCTACTCTGGAACTGTTGGTACGCGTAGCTCACTGGAATCCGGCCTGCACCTAGCTGTAACTTGTGCTCAGAATATTGCACAAAACTAACATTCTCCATCCTAAACGGTGGTGCTGCTACATTATTTCCTTCTTTGGAAAGACCCGGTCCCTGGGTCGACCCTTAACTAGGTCTTAACTTGTTTGGGTCAGCACCTATGGCGTATTTACCTTACTATCAGAAAACTTGAATGTGGTCTAGTGGCCCTTAAAACCATGACATGAAACAAAACGTAAAAATTCCTTACTGGGTGACCACTGCTCGATCAATCCCTTACCTACTCATCTCATGCCCTTGGTATCCAACCCGCTGGGACTTTGACTACTCTTGGTTCCCTCTTGTAATTAGCTCTCTGTCTGATCAGAAAGAAAACAACACGTAACAAAGTTAAGGCGGCGATGACACTTGGTTCAGAGGTGCTCAAAATGATCGTTGTTTGCCGTTGCCTTTCCCTATAGTGAGCTACATGTTGCACAAGCTGTTCGGCTGATATGCGCCCCTCTTGCTCTAAAATGAACTGGTTTACGGATCTCAACAGACCTGGCTCCAGAGTTTGATTTAACAAGGTCAGATTCTGCCTTGGAAAAAATTGTAAAGTTGCTTCTGGCCAGTACAGCTGTGGCTGTGTAACATTCAATTGCGTGACTCCTCAAATTGAGGTTGGCAGGTGGAAGGCTGGACTAATTATGTTACACTTAGTTCCACTAATTAAAATTCCGCTTCCCTCGAGCTCTATATGTTTCGCTTCTGCAAATACTCCCCGCTCAAAACAACTTGCTACTACTACCAAATTCTCGTAGATGTAGAAGATCCAATGCATCCCGACCCGTTGCAAGCTCAATTTTGGTTCCACGATGTCCCTTGGGCAGTCTACTCCTTTCCCTCTGGCTATAAATAGCTGAACCGTGCATGTGTCCCATATTTGTAGCTTCACAGATTTTCCTCCAACATTTACTATTTTTGATTCAAACTCAACACTGATTGTGTGACTGCTTTCGTCCTTATACTACATTATATGAACTGGCGCAATAAACACGACTTTCCTGACCCAGCACTGTCGATAACAAAAAATTTAAACAGGTAATCGTAACACTCTGACATCGTGTAACACATATTTATTATGGCTTTGCCTCAAAATTTACTCCGACGCATTTATTTCTCCAGAACTGCGTTTGATTTCTCCTCTAACAACATTCCACATACATCAGACGCTACATTTCCCTTTTCAGTGACCTGAGGACAGGGATCACCATCACCATTCCTCCCTCTTCAAAAAGGTTGCTGCCCCAGCAGGCTCAAAATACCCGAAAACACATATACGAAAATACGATGCCTAATTAATCTACACAAAACCGATAATACATAACAAGAAAACAAAAAACTACAAATATTCTACTACTTCCTGGATCACACAGCACACGGTACTTCATGCTGTACTCTATCTTCCTGGTTTCCTCTGTGCTTAGCACCTCTCTTCACTCTCTCATTCTTCCTCTTTCCTTCCTGTGACACGCCTGGAATCACATCCAGACAACCCTTAAATGGCCTTAACCGCCCAGTGTGTACTATCGTTGTTCTATTTGGCAGCTGAAGCTTATTATTAATGGGGGATGTGGTTTCAACAACTTGGTATGGCCCTTGATACCTTTTTGCGTATAGGGGCTGGACAGCATTACCCATTGCCCCACGCTATACTGCGGTAAACTTCCTGTCCGCTTTACTGCGTCTTCCTTCCCTTCCAAAGCCTTTGTATTTGCCTTTTGTACCCGTTTCCAAACATCCCAAATTGTTCTTGCGAATTGACGTACAGATTCACCAGTCCTTCCTTTCTGTAGCTTCACTAAATCAAACGGTGATGGCAGTTTTCGCCCATACACTACCTCATATGAAGACAAACCGGTATTTGTATGGACTTTTGCATTGTATGTGCATACAATATGCTTCAAATACTCGTCTCGCTGATGGTGGTGAGAATCCAGATAAAAACTTAGCATCTTCCGGATTGTCCTGTGTACCCATTCTGTCCTTCCATTCACCTGTGGATGCAATGCTATAGTCCTCAATTTCTTTATGTTCAACCATTTACACAGTTCCTTCATTAAATCCGACATGAAGTTAGTCCCTTGGTCAGTAATTATTGTCTCCAGCACACCAAACTTCAAAATCCAGTTGTTTACTAACACTTGCACGACCATTGCTGCCTGTTGATTTGGCATAGCCACCATCTCCACATACCTCGAAAAATAGTCTATCATTGTGAGAACGAATCTGTTCCCCGATGGTGTTCGCCAAAAGGTCATAAGACATCAATCCCCAACATAGAAAATGGACATGTTTCTTCCGGTAATCGTTGTAGCTGTATCTGTTTCTGACTCAAATCTGCATTCTGGGCACATGGTATACAATTCTTGACATGTTGATCCACGTCTCCTTTCCTACCTCTCCACTAATATCTCTCCACCACTCTCCTATTTGTCACTCTACACCCTCCATGACTAGATAACATGTGATCATATGCTTCCTTTAAAACCTCATCCCTCAACTTCTCTGGCACTACTACCCTTGGCCCTAACTTCGTTTCCCAGCACAGAAGACTGTTGTATATATTAAATTGTGGCTGTGCTCGATACAATTTACAATCGTTGTCCGCATCCTGTAATTCTTGCGATACTGCTAGGTCATAACCTATGACTTCAACTTTTGCCACATTTCATTTAGTGTATCCACATTACTGTGCTTCTTCCCAGGTTTGTGCACCACCTCGTAGTCGAATTCACTGAGCCTCACAGACCATCTAGCGAGCCTAGATGGCGGATCCTTCAACCCCAACAACCACTTCAACGCAGCATGATCTGTCACTACCCGAAATCTTCTCCCATATAAATAACATTTAAAATATGTGATTCCATAGATTACGCTAAGCATCTCCCTCTCTGTTGTTGAGTAATTCCTCTCTGCTGCATCAACTGCCTAGACGCACAGGCTACAAGATGTTCTTTCCCATCAATTTCCTGACTAAGAACACACCCTAATGCTTGCTTTGATGCATCGCATGCTGGTATAAACTCCTTTTCAAAATCTGGAAACACAAGAACCGCACTTGATGTTAACACTTCTTTCAGTTTGTCAAATGCTTTCTGACACTTTTATGTCCACTCCAATTTCACACCCTTCCATAACAATTGCGCCAATGGCTGTGCTAAATCTGTAAACCCCTTCACGAACTTTCGATAGAAATTGCAAATTCTGATGAATGACTGCATTTCCTTAACTGTTTTCGGTTCCCGAAAATCCCTTACAGCCTCTACCAACCTCGAATCTGTTCGCACTCCGTCCTTAACGATAATATGACCCAAATATTTTACTTCTTCTAATGCAAAATGACACTTCTCCAGTATCAAAGTCAAACGAGCTGCTCTTAACCTCATAAAGACTTCCCTTAACCGCTTTCTATGTTGCTCCATACTACTTGAAAATACTATAATGTCATCCAAATAGATCAGATACTGCTGTGGTTTCAAACACCTCAAGACACTGTCTAGCAACCTCTGAAACATTTCCAGAGCGTTTTTCAAACCGAATGGCATTCTAATGTACTGATAATAGTCTCCAGGTGTAGAGAAAGCAGTTTTTAGACGATCGTCTGGAGCCACCTCTAACTGATGATAACCACTTGTCAAATCCATCGTAGAAAAGTACTGGCACTGTCCTAAGTGATCCAAAGTCTCCGATATGTTTGGAATGGGGTATGCATCCGTTACTGTCTTATTATTGAGGTATCGGTATTCACAACAGAACCTGTATTTCTTAGTTCCATCCATAGATTTTTTAGGCACAACGACAATGCCCGTTCCCCAGCAACTATTATTATGCTCTATAATAGCGTCCGCAAGCTGCTGATCAATGAAATCCTCCACAATCGGCTGCAAATACCTCGGTATTCTGTATGGTTTACGGTAAACAGGTGCTTCATTCCCAGTTTGTATCCTATGTTGAACTAATGAAGTTGCAGCCGGCCGCTGCGGCCGAGGGGTTCTAGGCGCTTCAGTTTGGAACCGTGCTGCTGCTACGGTCGCAGGTTCGAATCCTACCTCGGGAATGGATGTGTGTGATGTCCTTAGGTTAGTTAGGTTTAAGTAGTTCTAAGTCTAGGGGACTGGTGACCTCAGATGTTAAGTCCCATAGTGCTCAGAGCCGTTTGAACCATTTTTAATGGAGTTGCTAGTAACAGCCCTTGTGGAAAAAACAAAGCCTTAAATTCCCACAATAGTTCTTCCATATGCTCTCTTTCTCCTTCTTTCAAATGCTTAATTTTGTCACACAATGCAGTTCTATTGGCAGTTAGTGGTTGATCGCTTCGCCTACCTCTCTAACACCAGTCTTCATCATCTGACACATCAAAATTTGCTACTAAAACTCCTTTCCTCAAATTAGCGTCTACAGTGCTAAAATTATCCACGTTCATGGGAACTACTCGCCCGTCATTCCTCTTTTCTACGCGTACAGCACTACATTTCACAAAACAAGCCAATGGTTCAATAACACATACTGTACCCACAGATAGATTTGACTCCACATTTACCTAAAGAGACTTTCCAGAGCCACTAGACACACACTCATGCGAATTAAGCCTTAATGCTAATGTACGCGAGTCAATTGGTTTGTTCATCACGTTGACAACCCCTCGTGACAGCTCTGCATTGACAACAGTTTCCCCTAGCTGAAATAACATTCCACCAAGTTCCACAGTTCGTTGTCCAAGGTCAATTTTGGCATGATATTGATGCAAGATATACTCCTAGGATCAAGTCATAGCCCTCGCTTACCCATGGTACTACCTCCATGCATGCATCAAATAGGACTTTCCCTATTCGAAAGTCAACTGTCACCGACCCCAAAGGAGTGACCTTATCCCCCAGCCTATAATGTGGTGAGTCTAGCTTCCTTCATCCCATTATATTCCCAGTAGCCACTGACACTTGCGGCCCTGTGTCCAACAAAATCTTAAACTTTTAGTTCCTATGGATCCTACCACTCAACATTCCACCTCTGCATACGTATTCATAGCATTGAAATTAAACGGGAGCTCCCTTAGGTGGGTCTTGGGCCCCCTTAGTCATTCAACACTTGTCCACCTCTTCTATTTCCATTTCTCCATCCTCCACGCTGCTGATTTCCACCCCTTCCTCTATTCCTTGGTGACTGGGTACATTGCCTCTGCACATGTCCCGTACAACCACAGTTACAATATTTTATACCCGCTGCAAATACTGTTTGCCTCTCGCATACC
The DNA here is from genome assembly GCF_023864345.2 of Schistocerca serialis cubense. Classification (NCBI taxonomy): domain Eukaryota; kingdom Metazoa; phylum Arthropoda; class Insecta; order Orthoptera; family Acrididae; genus Schistocerca; species Schistocerca serialis. The sequence goes on along the minus strand of NC_064644.1, from coordinate 505,935,345 downwards.
CCTGTTGCTGCGTCTATTTCCTCACACTGAATTGCCAGCTGAATGGCCAAATACAAATCATTCGTAGTCCCTTCACGCACTTTCCGTGACATATGCGCTGGTAACCCTCTCAAAAATACATCAAGTGCCTTTTGCTCAGCCTCCTGCAACAGAACACCATTCACTTCATCGCTCTAACCCAACTCGTAAGTATACTCATTAATCTCCCTTATCATGTCCGCAAATTTCTCCATCATTTCCCCTGTCTCTTTGACATTATACTTAACCTCTCTCTAAAGTACCGAGCCCTATTCTGTTTTTTGTACCTTTGTAAAAGCCCTTCCTTTAACTGCTTTAGCTCTCCTGTCTTCCTTAAGGCCTCAGAACATCTTACATATGCTTTTGCTTCACTCGTTAATCTAATCTTGGCTATATGTAACAACTGCTCATCAGACCAACCATTCATCAACGCTGAAGTCTCCAAGTCCTCTACAAACGGACGCACATCCTCAGATGCCTTGCCAGAAAACGGAATAATCAAATCTGTGGCAGCTGGATCAATCTCCTGCACCCTAGGCAACAACGACTGATCAGATGCAGTTTGCTGTTCACTTCTAGATGTTAATTCATTTCTCAACTGCGTATAGTCTGCTGCCAATTGTGCTACGATTTTCCAACAAAATCCGTACTGCTTCTGTTTCTGACACACCTTGCATCTCTGACTCTGCCATTGTGTTGCTTTCGTTCCCAGTTAGTCCTGAAACAAAACATTTAAGTACAAGAATAACCCGACTCCCTACACCTCAGTATCACCATACTCGGTAACATCATACTCAAATCAATACAAAAGTAATTAAATGCCACGAAAAAAATAAATCTTACTGCCCCAAATACACTAACGCTTATTCTGACAAAAAAAAATAATATGCCTATCCAAAACATCTAAAATGGCCTGCCATGAGCCAACTCAAAAACAAACAAAGGCAAGGAAATATCAAATACTCAAAAGAAAACTGGTCAAAACTCACCACATCTTGTATATGCACTGCAGGTGGTGGACTCAAATGTCGTGCTGGACAGACGACGTCCACCATTCTGACACCAAATGTAGTGGCAACTTCTGCCACCGAATGTAATAGCAACACCAAATGTAGTGGGAAGAGGGAGAAGGCACCATATTAAGATTCGTCCAACCTTTCCAAGTGATTTATGGTTTCCAGCTACAGTGCCCCCGTTCCTCTTGGTCTGCGTCACCAGGTCCTGCAAAGCTGAGGACACCACTTTGCTGTCCGCAAAACAGCTTGGTGCGGAATGGCTGCCTCAGCGACCTATGCATGCCCTGCTGTGTGTCAGCCTTGTACGGCAGCAGAGTTGTGTCGTCGTCAGGATGTCAACAGTTGATTCAGCAGACTACATACCTGCCGACTCAGCACCATTCAGTGTGAGCCTTAAGCGGCCAGCTGCCTGCTTCTCGCCGGCGTGGCTAAAATCACGGCGACGACAAGTGCCCATGATCCAGCGTCAGAATCTGTGGTCCTCGCCTCGGGATGCTTCCGGTGTGTGTTGGAAGCCAGGATGACTGCCAGCAGTAGTGAACTGTGGACTGGAACGCTGGCACCCCAACTGCTGCTATGTGTAGCTCGTGGTGTGACACACACAGCCATCCAGGAGAGCTGCCATACTTGAATGAATCTTGTTAGAAACCCGCACCTAATTATATGCGGCTGTGGCCTCTGTTTTGCCATATGCACCGCTTCGTGTCACGTACTGATAATGGCCAGTGCACCCCTTCTGCCTGTGATCTGTGACATGCAAAACTGCTACGTATACTCTTTCAGCAATTTGGCGACCCTGTGCCCTCTATTCTACTTCGCAAGTGTTGGTATGCATAACTCACTGCAATCCGGCCCACACCTGGCTGTAACTTGTGCTCAGAATATTTCACAAAACTAACTGTCCCCATTCTAAATGGCATGCCGCTACAATACATAAAGATGTGTTTCATATAAAAGTTGAAATGTGTTTACATTCTGTAATCAGCTTCTGTAATACTTTGAAATTTTGCAAAATACACCAATTCCATTAATTAATTTTGATAAATGGGAACATTTCTTACAACATAAATTAAAGAAGCTTTCATACCACATACATCCTTGGGCAAGAAAGCTGGTTTCTGGAATGACATTTTAGGGAAATAAACTATATGCAATGTGCTGTCAGAGTATTTTCAACATACCTAATTAAAATAACTAACTGTTCATTATTATTCTAATTATTTGTTTTACTTATTCTTGGTTTATGCTTTAAATTGTTATTTTACATTTTAAATTCATGTTTTATTGTTTTTCTAGTTTATCATTTCATGTAAGTGTATTTTGTTAATTAAAAATAATAAGTAAGTGCATATTACAATATCATCATTACAATAATGATTGTAAAGAAAGTCATTAAAACGATTGTTATCTGTAAAGAAATGCTTCAAACATAACTTCCTTTTACACCTTGCACATGACATGAAAGAAATTTCTTCACACAATACATGCATATGACAACATGATATAAAACAAATTTAAGTAAGATCCGCAAATTCTGATGGGTGATTATCTAAATATTATGAATTATACCAGGCATATTGTAGGTCATTGGAAGACCCTGATGAAGAGAACTGATTATATGGTTGTGACTATATGTTGGTTATATAGTTTCTCAATTGGAGACTAACATCGTAATCGTTCAGCAGAACTGGATTTGAAAATCTTCTGACAAAGATCGAGCCCTTTTGGATCTTTGGGTGAACTAGTTCCTTGTTCTCCAGTATGACACTCCAAACAGTTCTTTCACACTTATAACCTCAAGAATTTAACAATTATATAGATTTTTCTCCTGCGCTGGAGAAGAAAACATCTGTCAAGTATCTTTTGACACAGGCAGATGTTAGATTACCAGCTTTTGATGCCATCACAAGAAAATTTGGGGCTACAAAAAGAGATTCCGGAGTTCTTGGTCCACATTACCCATTATTTTTTTAACGCTATGAAAAGGAGAGGGTCATCACTGAAAAAAAAATATGTGCTGAGTGTCATACTTGAGGAGAAGGAACTTGTTACTCTGGTGATCCCAAACGGCTCATTGGGACAGGTTTATCTGATGGAGGTATATAACTTTTGATGTTGGAAGAAATTTATGAGAAAACTATCAGATCCCATTCTGGTGAATGATTATGATGTCAGTCTTCACTTGAGAAACAATATAATCAAGCTGCAGTCACAGATACATAATCAGTTTTTCCACAGTACTGAAATATGCATGGTACAAATCAGGATATTTAGAGGATCAACTGTCACAATTTGAGAATTCTACTGAATTCTGTTTTATATTGTGTTGTCCTCTGGGCACATTATGTGAAGAAATTTCCTTCATGCCAAGTGCATTGTGTGAAGAAAGTTATATTTTAAGCATTCCTTTGCAGATAATCATTATTGTAATGATTTTGTATCAGAATTTAAACATAAAATAGCAATTCAAAACGTAAAACAAGAATAAGTACAACAAATAATTAGAATAATAGTGAACACTTGGTTATTTTCATTAGGTATGTTGAAAAAACTATGAGAGCATATCATGTACAGCTTATGTTTCAAAAAATAGTATTTTAGAAACTAGCTTTATTACACATGGTTTGATGTGGCGTGAAAGGATCTTTAATTTATGTTGCAACAAAAATTTTCATTTTTCAGAATTAATTAATGGTAGAGGGGTATTTTCCAAACTTTCAGTTTATACAGAAGTTTGTTATACAGTTGCCAAGAACTTTAATTATATTTAAACTTTTGTATGAAACATACTTTTCATATTACCTTTTTTTACCCCTTAAAAGTAAAATTGCGCAAAAACGAAAAAAAACATATTGAATTATTTTGACCCCTCTACATACCCACCAAATTTCTTCAAGATCATTTATTTACACCTGTGAATATTTCCTTGTGAGTGAAATGCTTTTTGGAAATCTAAAGACCCTGTGTGGGGTCCTCACCATTGATGTAAAATACTACACAAGTAAGACTTCAGCAGTGACATGAGTTTGGTCCTCCTGCATAGAGGAATATCTATGACGCTCTAGCCTGCTCAGTTTGCTATGAATAATTGTACTGTGTGCATGTGTTTTTGTAGTAGGTACATCCATTGGCGGTAATAAAACGTGTGTTACATGCATTTACTAGGATTCTGATTCATTCTGCTAGCATTCTCCCACTGGAATCAGTAACAAGTGTCCTTTGTGAGACTGTGTTCGTTCCAAGAATGGAGCCATTCCATATTCGCCACCTTTTCGAACAATATGGACAAACCCGTGACATTCAAAGTGACTCCATAACGTTTTCTTCCACCTGGATCAGCCTGTGATTTGTGTGAAACAAGTAAGTGTCATTCCGCCATGTTTTACTATTGACAACAACGGTGGTAAATGTGTGCATGGGCAACTGTAATGCCTTTCAACCTCCTCAGTGATTTTGGTTATGAGGCCACTCTGTCCTCACGCCTAGTATACAATATATTGCCAACTACTTCGTGTCTACACGACAACGTCTTGTTTGATCTGACTGCCCATCTACGCTGGGAGCGAGCCATCCTAATCTGTGTGTAACTCCATGCAGCGCCCAACCAGCTGGGTCATGCAAGAAGACTCTCAGTTTGCCTCTATGCCATGCATGGTCCAAGGGATCTCACTCACTGTTGCCCTCAGAGTACACATTTCGGCACATCAACATTAGGGCTTCTACGGAGCACATACATGCGGTTCTAGGCACTTCAGTCCGGAACCGCGTGACTGCTACGGTCGCAGGTTCGAATCCTGCCTCGGGCATGGATGTGTGTGATGTCCTTAGGTTAGTTATGTTTAAGTAGTTCTAAGTTCTAGGGGACTGATGACCTCAGATGTTGAGTCCAATAGTGCTCAGAGCCATTAGAACCATTTGAGCCATGACCGAGTTTCTGCCCTAAACTACTGACCATTCAACTGGAACACCCAGTAACATAAGTCACGATCATTGAGTTCATGTTATACTGTTATGGAACTTTCCAGTTCGTGGTCCTACTAAGCAACACAGGGGATCATCTCATGTCTTTAGTGGTATCATATAAGCACCTCCGTCCAAAGGAAATTTCAACATGGTCAAGGTAGTACTGCTCTGCCGATTTGCCAAGACACCATAGTAATAGGTGTAACAAGTAATTTCTACATCTACATCTACATTTATACTCCGCAAGCCACCCAACGGTGTGTGGCGGAGGGCACTTTACGTGCCACTGTCATTACCTCCCTTTCCTGTTCCAGTCGCGTATGGTTCGCGGGAAGAACGACTGCCGGAAGGCCTCCGAGCGCGCTCTAATCTCTCTAATTTTACATTCGTGATCTCCTCGGGAGGTATAAGTAGGGGGAAGCAATATATTCGATACCTCATCCAGAAACGCACCCTCTCGAAACCTGGCGAGCAAGCTACACCGCGATGTAGAGCGCCTCTCTTGCAGAGTCTGCCATTTGAGTTTGTTAAACATCTCCGTAACGCTATCACGGTTACCAAATAACCCTGTGACGAAACGCGCCGCTCTTCTTTGGATCTTCTCTATCTCCTCCGTCAACCCGATCTGGCGTGCGCGTAAGTATTTTTTATCGTCACAAGGTTTACAAAAGCGTTTTTTTTTCTCTTGGTGATAACGTGGTTTTTCACACTAAATGAAATATAACTTGTAGCGGTGCTACATAACACGTCTTAACAAGTCGGCGACCAAACATCAAAGGTAATGAAGTACATGTTAACATATCGGCGACCAGAAGTACAACTAACTATAAAGACTCTAGAATTTTATTAACAAATGATAAATTGTTCTTTCTTCTGTTTCGCAGCTTCTTGCTATCAAGCGTTGCGGCAATGATTTTAAATATCTGCACCCAGCGAGGCATAGTGTTTAAAAGTACCTTTTAAACGCTGGCCGCGTCTTGGTATAGGCGCACGTTATAAACAGATTTCGTTTCTCTACTCTCGCGTTGTCATGCTTAGTATCATTACAAACTACAGCTCGATGGCTGTCCTTTTCTCATATGCAAAATGTCTGAAATCCAATAATATCACAATCAGTAGGTCCAAGATGTTATCTCCACGAGTCGGTTCTCTGTTTAATTGCTCGAGGTAATTTTCGGATAGTGCACTCAGTATAATGTCACTCGATGCTCTGTCCCTACCACCCGTCCTAAACATCTGAGTGTCCCAGTGTATATCTGGTAAATTGAAATCTCCACCTAAGACTATAACTTGCTGAGAAAATTTATGTGAAATGTATTCCAAATTTTCTCTCAGTTGTTCTGCCACTAATGCTGCTGAGTCGGGAGGTCGGTAAAAGGAGCCAATTATTAACCTAGCTCGGTTGTTGAGTGTAACCTCCACCCATAATAATTCACAGGAACTATCCACTTCTAGTTCACTACAGGATAAGCTACTACTAACAGCGACGAACACTCCACCACCGGTTGCATGCAATCTATCCTTTCTAAACACCGTCTGTACCTTTGTAAAAATTTCGGCAGAATTTATTTCCGGCTTCAGCCAGCTTTCTGTACCTACAACGATTTCAGCTTCGGTGCTTTCAATCAGCGCTTGAAGTTCCGGTACTTTACCAACGCAGCTTCGACAGTTTACAATTACAATACCGATTGCTGCTTGGTCCCCGCATGTCCTGACTTTGCCCCGCACCCGTTGAGGCTGTTGCCCTTTCTGTACTTGCCCAAGGCCATCTAACCTAAAAAACCGCCCAGCCCACGCCACACAACCCCTGCTACCCGTGTAGCGCTTGTTGCGTGTAGTGGACTCCTGACCTATCCAGCGGAACCCGAAACCCCACCACCCTATGGCGCAAGTTTACGAGGATAGAATGATAAACCTGAGTCTCACGCCAGACAGTACGCTCCAGATGCTCTGGTTAATCAAATTACTGCCTCAGATACAGCAAGAGATGATTTCACATGAAAATGAAATGAAGGAAGGCAAGTTATTCCTGTCTGACAGACCTTTTGCCATCCCACACTGACGACAGATGCCATGGATGCCAATGACAATCGCTAGAACATCCTTGGTGCGACACCCACGACCACAAGGAGTCCTCAAGACCCAAGCAATTGTGTACACTCACGAGAGTGATGTCAAGTGAGACAAGCGCTGTGACCTCTGGCTGCTGTAACGTCTCTTAGCAAAACACATATTATATGTGGTAAAAAAAAGGAGAAAAGAATTATTTAACTGGATGATTGTAATTGCGTGGACAACGATTGTGAGAACTTTATGTAATAAAGAGAAAGCATTATGTGTCATGTTTTGTTCTTGTATAGAATTATGACCGATTTTTTTAAAGATAATATCTGTATCGGCGAGTACTGAAACCGCCACAAACGATACTTATTAAATATCAAACAAAGATGAGCATATGTGACAACAAGTATAAATGGTAGTGACCGAACATTAATTTCTCTGTCGTCTTCTTGGAGTTACGTGAGTAGGAAGAGCCTGTGACGTTATATTGTACGCTTGCGTAGCATTCTTTTGTCAAGGTTGAGAGACGTACGCCATTACGTACTCATTGTAAAGGTGTGTAATAATTAAATCTGTTTAAATGTTTTGAATAGAGTTACTTAGTGAAAACTTACATTATGATTTGTAATAAGCTTGCTTGGTATTTTATCCCATCCTTTTAAGACATTTTCAGTTATTTAAATATTTTTCGTGGTGCAGACCTGCGCTACGAACGAACGAGCCGTTGCCGCGGCGCATTCAAACTGCATTAAATGAAACCAATCATACCGCAAAGAAGCGGACAGGTAAGAGTAAACTAAAATTATTTCTTTCAGCTCTCGGAATTGCAGAGCAGAGCAGCAGATTTTATGATTTGTTTTACAGGTGGACGCGGGCTGCTGATAATATATTATTAACAGTGCAAAAAGATAATTTACCTTCATAACATAAAAGAAATCGTGCTGTGCGTAGTTCTGGTCTGGCAAACATTATAGTAAAAACATCTTTTTCTATGATAATAGTCTCATGTTCTAGTGTTAGTCGTGGTACTTATTGGTGTTTTACTGTTAACAAAAATCCATTGCAAAATTTTGATGTTGAACAATCACTGCGTACTGCAACATCAGTATTGATAACGAAGTAATTTTCATTAACCTCTTCAATAACTGTAAAGTAAGGAAGATATGTTGAACTTTATGGCGAGTTACAGTAACGAAAAAATGTTCCTTTAATAGAAAGCCACAGCCAGAATAATAAGAACATAATATATTTTGTTTTGTTGAAATGTAATGATCCAAAGGAAGTCACAGTACAGCATCCCTAAAAAGTATTTCGGGGCTATTTTCGTAGCAACATATTTTACCTCATATATTAGTTGTTACGTGAGCATAAAACAAAGCAAAGAGAGCGAGCGAAACTGTCGACCAAAAGCGTGGGGCCCTAATTTGCAGTGGCCACGAAAATAATAACTGTTTTATGTGTTTTCTTTCATTGTCTATTGTAACAATAGGTGTTTAATAATTATATATATACATATATAATTATATATATACATATATGTATTTAGTGATAAATGTCTGTATGTGTCTCATGATTAATGCCATGTATTAATGAATGTACAAAAATTCTTTCATGAAAAAACGCACCACTGCAAGCAAGTCAGAGGAAAAGATCCTGATAGTACTGAGAAACTGTAACGGCTACATAATCCGGGGTAAGCCGATCCCCGAAATCAGGTAAACTAAAGGTAAGACTACAGTGTAGTTGTCCAGTTCGTAGAAGCTTAACTCCAGTGAAGTGATCTCATATCGCTAGTGGTGTGCGTAGTTTGGCATTAGTATTTATGACAGAGCAAAACTGAGTGTAGATAGTAATTTTTAGTTTGCAGTGTATTGTAGATAAATTACCATATTTTGTGTGCAAGTGGCAAAACTGTGAGATCCTGTATTCGAGTAGGTAATTTATGAATATGGTTAAATTGCGCAGTCAACGTCCGAGCAATATGGATACTGAGGGACAGCCGTTAGTGCAGGAAAAATTAGAAACGGGTGCATTAAGCAGTACACGTTCTCTCTTTGAGGATATACCATGTGAAAATGTGGGGGCAGGGGCACAGGAAGTGGTGCCACCGCCCACCAGTGCTCAAGGAGATGTAGATAAAGAAATTAGACCATCCCCAGAAAAGCAGGAACCAGAGAGTGGTAATCTGCCTGGTGGGTATTCACTTCAGGCAATATTAGAGCGCGTGCTGGACTACCAGTCAAAATTTGCGCAACAAGAAGCTGAAAAGGACGAAAAAATTGAGAGCTTTCTCGCACAGCAAGCTGAGCGAGATCGACAGCTAACAGAAAATTGCCCAGCAAGCTGAGCGAGATCGCCAGCTAGAGGAAAAGTTTCTTGCCCAGCAGTCCGAGCGGGATCGCCAGCAAGCTGAGCGGGATCGCCGGCATGCTGAGCGTGACCAGCAGCTTGTGCAATCGTTAGAAATTATGAAAAATGAGATTGCCTGTATGAAACAGAATTATGAGTCGCTACATAAGGCCGTGCAGGAGTTGACTGTACAGGTCAACAACCTGCAAGTAGCAAACACTAACATTGTAGACGAGATAGGTGTCTTGGCCAACCGATTAGAAAAGCTAGAAATAGATTCCACGCAGCTTGTAATGGTTCAAATGGCTCGGAGCACTATGGGACTCAACTGCTGAGGTCATTAGTCCCCTAGAACTTAGAACTAGTTAAACCTAACTAACCTAAGGACATCACAAACATCCATGCCCGAGGCAGGATTCGAACCTGCGACCGTAGCGGTCTTGCGGTTCCAGACTGCAGCGCCTTTAACCGCACGGCACGCAGCTTGTAGAGCAGAAGTGGAACGAACAAGAGGCTAAAATTGAAACCGAATTCAACTCATGAGAGCGAGATCGACAAAAACATTGATTCTAAGGTACAAGCAGCCATGGCAGACAGAGACTCCGAATCGTTCAGTACGGCAGTAAATAGTCAAGTACCGAACGACGTGCAAACCATCAAACAAATATTCAATGAGGATATTCCGCAGTGGCAAGTGAATATCACCAAACGGATATCCGACTTGGAAAAGGGTTTAGCACAGAGCAGCAAACATTTTGAACATGAAACTATGTCGCCAACAGCCAATGTTTTTGGCAACGCACAAACTTATACGCGACGCAACAATGGTGAATCTCTAGGCGACAATGCGAAGAGCTGTAGCTTCTGTTCGGAGCACACAGCCTATGTCCCAGGAGCAAACCAGTATAGTCCAAAAATATTGGTTGAAGAAAGTTTGATAAAAAATAGGCAGTTTCAAACGTTTACTACTGAACGGAAGTCAGTACACGCAGTAGTATTCATAAAAAGCTTTAAAAATATCTTGCCTAGTGTGTGGAACGAAGCACAGAAAATTCAATACGTAATGTCAGGGTGATGCAGCGTTGTGGGCTACGGAAGTAGCAGACAGCTGCAAGACGTATGAACAGTTCGAAAGGGCATTTTTGTCGAAATACTGGTCGCCTTGTATACAAGAGCGGCTAAGAAAAGAAGTATACAATCCCGAACCGTACTCACCCCGTCTTGGGAATCTGAGACGGTATTTCGAGAAGTATATAAACAAGACGTGCTACTGGGATGAGCCTATCACACCAAGAGACATAATAAGACTCCTAAAATCACATTTACCCATTCATATTAAAGAGAAACTAATACACGTACCAGAGAACGACATGGAACATTTCCTGCCTGTTCTAGATTCAATAGACTTAATCCAGGAAGACGCAAAAGCAGCGTGTGATCACTCACGGAACAATGGATCAGGGAGTAAACATGACAGAAATAATAGTGCACCAAACCACAACCATGGAAATGGTGGGGGCTGTAACAGGTGGCAACAGCACTCGCAAAATGGTAATAAGGGTGGAAGTCAGAACGGGTATGGGCAGCCGTCCCATAATAAAAAGTGTCGATTTGACGACTGGTGGCCGTGCGGTTCTAGGCGCTTCAGTCTGGAACCGCGTGGCCGCTACGGTCGCAGGTTCGAATCCTGCCTCGGGCATGGATGTGTGTGATGTTCTTAGGTTAGTTAGGTTTAAGTAGTTCAAGTTCTAGGGGACTGATGACCATAGATGTTAAGTCCCATAGTGCTCAGAGCCATTTGAACCATTTGAATTTGACGACCGGTACGATTCCGGACCGCCCGGGACCAACCGCTGGAAAAATGCGCGAGGTCAGTGGCATAGCACTTACAGCGACAGTAATCGCAATTGGAATCAGAATCAGCGACCAAGCCCAGAACGAGAAGGTAATGACCGGTACGATAACAACAGACCACCACTGCAAAACGCGCCTATTGCGCAGTCGTGGCGGCCTACAAATCAAAACATACACATAGTAGAGGTCGCGGAGAATAGCCGTCCAAGTACCTCGCAAGCAAGCCATTCAACAAACTAAAATCGGCCACGATATGCTCTCCGTCGCTGGCCGAGGGGTGGAGTGAGAGCAACACGAATGACAATAATATGCCTGGAATACATATGCTGCGATACAACGACGGTATCGGTATGGATAAAGATCTACTGACCGAACCCCATGAATGTAATAAAGATAGCAACGAAAATGTGCGAGGCTTGAGTTGTCTATGATGAAATCGAAGGAGATACTTGTGACATGCTGCAACCGAATTAATATCAAATGTAGGAACTCCTGGGTACTACACCTAGATGATTATTCACATGTGACAGATCTTTATTATCCTAGTATGGAAGATAGAAATTTTGAAACAAATGTTGATGCATTTCAAACCAAAGTACAGGAATCTGAAAGTTTAAGCAACATACAAAAGCAACAGTTAACGCAGCTGCTATCGGAATATACCATGGTGTTTACCGACCGACCAGGAATAATCAAGGGGTACCATTATCACACAGAGGTGATGCCCCACAAAACGTACTGTCGCGCATCTTACTCCATCCCTTGGTCGAGGAAGGGAGTAGTGGCTAAAGAGACTCGAAAGATGTTAGAATGGGATAGTGAAATTATTTATTCAATGACCTGTCAGATGTAAATAGTAGCAATAGGAAGATTTCAATTGTGTTTTAGAGTACAAGTATATTAGGTTTAAGAAAAAAACTGTGTGTATTTAAAATTTTGAGAAGGCAAGACAAAAATAAGAAAGCATAGCATGAAAGTAGAATCAACAAACTGGGAAATAGCATGCAAATCGATTTGGTTTACAGACAATTAGTGTCATTAAAATACTATATGCTCATCAAGCAATGAACAATCTTTTTGTTGACAAAGTAATGAATAATTTCTTGAATCATTTTTCATTTGTAGTAAGTAAGTACAATTAATGATGAGATATCATATAGTAATGTAACAGGTGTAATTGTGTTAGAATTAAGGAACCCTGAGAGAGAGTCTCTATTGGACAAAAAATGACTTTGTAGTACGAAACAATTATGTGATGTAATGTTACTGCCAATAGTGATCTGAGAACGACACTGTAACCTACACTCTGAATGTATTGATGCTTCAATTGAAGCCCGTGTGCTTGGTACACGTCCTTGAATACTAATTAGGCGGTGCGCGAATCTACGCGGAAACTACATTATAGTCCTGTAGGACAGATCATTAAAAAAATACTAATACTAAACGAAGTATTTATTGAGCAATATGTCCAAGTTCAACTGTCATGCACATGGTAAAATCTGTTTGTTAGATGGGTGATAGCCTGGCAAGCTACACCGAAAAAGGAAAACTATGTACCAAAAATCACACACCTTTAAATAATTACAAAAAAAGCCATATATGCATAGTAACAATACTAAAAGTGTGTAATGATATGGTAAACACAATGGACTCAGTATAGATGAGAGTGATTATGCTAAGAACAGTTGATATGTATTAAAAATAAACTGTGTGCATAAACAATCTAGGAAAGTACGGAATATTGTGTGTAGCAGAGACAGAAAATGACTGTTGTATCTGCACCAGTATATACGTCGGAATAAGTCAAGTGTTGAGTGACTAACTGTCATAGTGCAGTGTTCAACGAACAATAAATTTGCTGTGTGTAAAAACGGTAGTTAGTGATCCGTTCGGAGTCGATTCAAACAAACATCGCTCAACGGAAACATTTAGTTAGTGTGAACCGAAACATTTTCGCGTGTTGAGAGACGCTCTGGCAGCGTATCGACCGTGAGAACAAATGAAAGTGTGTAGTTCAACGTGCGTGTGACGAACCCTAAATACCGGTGTCACAATGCGATTCAGTTGTTAAGCCACAAGAAACCCGTTACCACGCCAAAACATCCTGTCCAGACCAGCGAAACGACGGCTTACTGCACAACAAACGCTTTTAACCAAGTTGCATTTTCTTCCACAGCTAATAATCTGTAACCTTAAAGACAGTACACCATTGTGGAATATTTGTTTGACGCGTTGTGACGGGGAACCATGCGGAGAAGCAGAGACGGGTGCCGTGCCGCCCGTCAGCCGGTCGCGGGAAACAACTGCAACACGCAGACATTGGTGAATGGTTCGGCGTAGTTCGCGACTGCGCGGGCGCCACCCCAACACGCCCTCGCTGTTACGGCGAGCAGGTCGGCGACCCCAGCGGTCGTTGGCACGCCGCGTTCCAGACGACGCTACGCACAATTGAATCGCACCGCCAGCTCCGTACATTGTCGACATTCAACCGAACATTACTAACTACGCTGTTAATTGTGACACGGAGCACAAACTCAAACACTACCACGGATGTCAAAGAGTGTAGAAGGTACATTTTCAACAAGGGGACTAAAAGTTTAACATTTTGTCATAAATAACCTTTGTTATCTGTGAACATTTGATAAATGCCAACCTTTTTTAATGAACAATCAGACTGCGTTTTACTACAAACCAGGCGAGATGACCATGGCTCCGGCGCAGTTTTCCCAGGTTTCCTGACCGCACTAAGCCCGAATGAGGGAGCCAGAAAACTGTAATGACCCTGGGACTAGGTTTACGGTCACCTCGCAAAGTGTGAGAAAACCACAAAGAGTGTAAATAAAACTATAGTGCAAAAGAACAAACAAGTGAATAGTGAATAATCCAAATAAGGTGAGAAACAATGACGAAACGGACGTTAGTGGCAGGATATTGCCGAACATTCTTTACGTTAGTCAATTGTTCCCAGGGGGCATTGTAACGTCTCTTAGCAAAACACATGTCATATGTGGTAAAAAAAAGGAGAAAAGTAATTGCACTGGATGATTGTAATTGCGTGGACAACGATTATGTGAACTTTATGTAATAAAGTGAAAGCATTATGTGTCATGTTTTGTTCTTGTATAGAATTATGTACTGATTTTTTTAAAGATAATATCTGTGTCAGCGAGTACTGAAACCGCCACAAACGATACTTATTAAATATCAAACAAAGATGAGTATATGTGACAACAAGTATAAATAGTAGTGACCGAACATTAATTTCTCTGTCGTCTTCTTGGATTTACGTGAGTAGGAAGAGCCTGTGACGTTATATTGTATGCTTGCGTAGCATTCTTTTGTCAGGATTGAGAGACGTACGCCATCACGTACTCATTGTAAAGGTGTGTAGTAATTTAATCTGTTTAAATGTTTTGAATAGAGTAACTTAGTGAAAAATTGCGTTATGATTTGTAATAAGCTTGCCTGGTATTTTATCCCATCCTATTAAGACATTTTCAGTAACTGAAATATTATTCGTGGTGCAGACCTGCGCTACGAACGAACGAGCCGTTGCCGCGGCGCATTCAAACTGCATTAAATGAAACCAATCATACCGCAAAGAAGCGGACAGGTAATAGTAAACTAAATTATTTCTTTCAGCTTTCGGAAATGCAGAGCAGAGCAGCAGATTTTATGATGTGTTTTACAGGTTGACGCAGGCTGCTGATGATTGCAAAAAGATAATTTACCTTCATAACATAAAAGGAATCTTGCTGTGCGTAGTTCTGGTCTGGCAAACATTATAGTAAAAACATCTTTTTCTCTGATAATAGTCTCATGTTCTCGTATTAGTCGTGGTACTTATTGGTGTTTTACTGTTAACAAAAATCAACTGCAAAAGTTTGATGTTGAACAAACATTGCGTACTGTAACATCAATATTGATTACGAAATAATTTTCAGTAACCTTTTCAATAACTGTAAAGTAAGGAAGATATGTTGAACTTTATGGCGAGTTACAGTAACGAAACAATGTTACTTTAATAGAAAGCCAGATCCAGAATAATAAGAACACAATATGTTTTGTTTTGTTGAAAATTAATGATCCAAAGGAAGTCACAGCACAGCATTCCTAAAAAGTATTTCACGGCTCTCTTCGTAGCAACATATTTTATCTCATACATTAGTTGTTACGCGAGCATAAAACAAAGCAAAGAGAGCCAGCGAAACTGCCTGCAAGTGCCACCTACCAGCTCCCCCCCCCTCCCCTCAGCTTACAATAACATACCTCACAGCAGCGAGAGAGTGCAGCCTTGACTTCGTTGGTTTCATGCCCACTTCGAGGCCAGACATGCAACTGCTCCTCGCCATGCAATCATCCAAATGCAAGATGTCATCAGCAATAGGTGTTCTGGATCGCTACACTCGACAAAGTCACCTATGGCTCAAGTATGTGGACCAAACTATTTTTGCCCTGCTTACATAGTGAGCCAGCTCAATAAGAACTACCTGGCCAAACCGCAGGATATAATTACTGCCCCACTGACACACTCCTCATATAAACGGCTGAAGGAGGAATTAATCTGAAGGATTTTGTCTTCAGAGGAACAACAGGTGCACAAATTGCTATGCCAAGAGGAATGTGGTGACTGGAGACCTTTTCAGTTCCTGTACTGCCTGTGAAGCCTTGTGCAGTCTGACGTGATCCTGACTCACTATTGTGCACTATCTGGGTGTGCAGCCTATCCTCAAAGGTGCAAGCAGCAGTGACAGAGTAGACAGATATGCAGCTGGACGCCATCGCAAACTTGGCCAGCCAGGTACATGTTGCGCTGATAACGGCGCCTGGTACCATAGCCGCAGCCATGTATGACACTGTGCACCACACCTCAACAGTGACATACATTTACTGCATCCACTGCCCCATACTCCAGCTTACACCAAGTAGTACAGGACCTGGCTGCCTAATTGGTGGCTCTCACCGTCTCAGGTTGATCAGTTGGCACCCTCATTGCCAGAGGGCAATAGCGGATCTGACTACAGGTGACACAGCTTGTGCAATCGGTGACACAGCGACAGACATTCTAACATGTCTCTCCTGACAATGGAAGCACCTCCAAGTGGTTACTGTTGGTACCATACCAGTTTTGACAATGAAGCGACCAGGTGTCATTCACCGTGTTCACACCTAAAAGCCAATCGTGGGTGGGCTTAGACCTACCTAGTTGCAGTACAGTATCAAAGCAGGAATGTGAGGGTGTGGGGGGGGGGTGTAAGGTACCTCGTCGACATTGGTCCAGATTTGTCCATTTTCCCTCAGACGATGTTAAGATACAGCAGGATCGTGAAAACTCTGTGTCTCATGACAGCAAACAACTCCACCATAAAAACGTATGGTACTCATCACTGAAATGTGGACCTTGGACTGTACCACACATTAAAGTGGAGGTCCACTGTGGTCGATGTCAATTACCCGATCCTGGGCATGGATTTCTTCAGCCACTACAAGCTGCTTGCTGCCATCACAAATGCCCAACTGATCGGCTCCATAATGAGTTTGAAGATAACAGGACAATGACAGCAGGCAGTGTTCTTTAGTATAAAATCTGTGGCCTGCTCCATACTGTACACAAACATCCTGAAGATATTAGTAGAATTTGCTTGCCTATCAGAAGCACCGAGGGAAGTTCAGAATATAACACTTGAACACATTATTACCATGCCTGGTTCTCCCATTTCGTGCTGCCCACATTGCCTTGCACCCGGTAGGGTCGTGGTAGCAAAGGCTGACTTTGAGGTCACGCTGCAACAAGGTATTATGTGACCATCGAGCAGTACGCGCTCCTCGTACTTCATACTTCCATCCAAGATTAAGTGTGGGCAGAATGATTGATTAATGGCCTACTTGCTCACAGCAAATGGTCTAATCTTGTCTTCACAATCCCTTCAGAAGCAATACGTAGGAGCTGTAGTGTAATCCTAGATTCATCACTTAAAGCTGTTTCTTGAAACGTTTTTGGTTGGCTTTCATGAGATAGTTTGCATCTACCTTTAAGCGTCTGACAATTCACTTCTTTCAGCATTTCTGTGTCATTCTGCCATAAGTCAAAGAAACATATGATCATTTTTGCTACCCTTCATTGCTTATATTCAGTGTCCCCTCTTAGTCCTATTTGGTACAGCAATATTTGAACAATATTGTTAGATGGGTCTCATGAGTGTTTTGTAAGCAATCACATTTGTAGACTGCATGTCTCCAGTCTTTTAAAACCGACCAGAGTCTACCAGCTGCATTACATACCACTGAGCCCATATAATAGTTCCATTTCATATCCCTATGAATTGATACATCTGGGTATTTGTATGAGTTGACCGATTTCAACTGACTCACTGATATTGTAGTCATAGGAGACAATAATTTTTGTTTTGTGAAGTGTAAAATTTTACAATTCTTAAGATTTAGAACAAGTTACCAATCTTTGAACCTCTTTGAAACCTTATCAAGGGCTAACTAAATATTTCTGCAGACTTTCTCTAACAGTACTCCATTACATTTAACTGCATGATCTGCTTAAAGACTGTGTTTCCTCTAGATATTGTCTGGAAGATCATGAGAACACAGTGAGAACAGCAGGGATCCTAACACACTTCCATGGGCATACCTGACGTAACTTCTACATCTGTTGATGACTTTCCATCCAAGGTAACATGCTCCATGCTCCCTACCACAAGATCCTCAATCATGTAATAAATTTCGCTTTATACCCCACACAAATAGACTCTTGATAATATATGTAGGTATGGTACTGGCAAGGGAACATTCCCAAGTGTAAAGAAACGATCTTAGAGAAACCTGGCAGCTACGTGGAGGGGTAAAAATACTGTAATACACTACTGGCCATCAAAATTGCTACACCAAGAAGAAATGCAGATGATAAATGGGTATTCATTGAACAAATATACTAGAACTGACATGTGATTACATTTTCACTCAATTTGCGTGCATAGATCCTGAGAAATCAGTACCCAGAACAACCACCTATCGCTGTAATAACAGCCTTGATACGCCTGAGCATTGAGTCAAACAGAGCTTGGATGGCGTGTGCAGGTACAGCTGCCAATGCAGCTTCAACGCGATACCACAGTTCATCAAGAGTAGTGACTGGCGTATTGTGACGAGCCAGTTGCTCGGCCACCATTCACAAGGGCGTTTTCAATTGGTGAGAGATCTGGAGTATGTGCTGGCCAGGACAGCGGTCGAACATTTTCTGTATCCAGAAAGGCCCGTACAGGATCCGCAACATGCGGTCGTGCGTTATCCTGCTGAAATGTAGGGTTTCGCAGGGATCGAATTACGGGTGGAGCCACGGGTCGTAACACATCTGAAATGTAACGTCCACTGTTCAAAGTACCGTCAATGCGAACAAGAGGTGAGCAAGACGTGTAACCAGTGCTACCCCATAACATCACGCCGGGTGATAGCCCAGTATGGCGATGACGAATACACGCTTCCAATGTGCGTTCACTGTGATGTCACAAAATACGGATGCGACCATCATGATGCTGTAAACAGAACCTGGATGCATAGGAAAAAATGACGTTTTACCATTCGTGCACCCAGGTTCGTCTTTGAGTACACCATTGCAGGCGCTCCTGTCTGTGATGCAGCGTCAAGGGTAACCACAGCAATGGTCTCCTAGCTGATAGTCCATGCTGCTGTAAACGTCGTCGAACTTTTCGTGCAAATGATTGTTGTCTTGCAAACGTCCCCATCTGTTGACTGAAGGATCGAGACATGGCTGCAGCCATGCGGATAAGATAACTGTCATCTCGACTGCTAGTGATACGAGGCCGTTGGGATCCAGCACGGCGTTCCGTATTACCCTCCTGAACCCACCGATTCCATATTGCGCTATCAGTCATTGGATCTCGACCAACGCGAACAGCAGTGTTGTGTTATGATGAACCGCAATCGCAGTAGGCTACAATCCGACCTTTATCAAAGTCGGAAACGTGATGGTACGCATTTCTCCTCCTTACACGAGGCATCACAACAATGTTTCACCAGGAGAAGCCGGTCAACTGCTGTTTGTGAATGAGAAATCGGTTGGAAAATTTCCTCATGTCAGCACATTGTAGGTGTCGCCACTGGTGCCAACCTTGTGTGAATGCTCTCAAAAAGCTAATCATTTGCGAATCATCACATCTTCTTCCTGTCGGTTAAATTTCGCGTCTGTAGCACGTCATCCTCGTGGTGTAGCAATTTTAATGGCCAGTAGTGTACACATTTTTCCCTTTTTTTTAAATTTCAAGGTAGTTTGGCATATTAGGTTTAAAGGGAATATCTTCAAAACCATAATATTGTAGTGGCAACTTCTGCCACCGAATGTAATTGCAACACTAAATATAGCAGGAAGAGGTAGAAGGCACCATATTAAGACTCATCCGAGATTTCCACGTGAGTTATTGTTTCCAGTTACAGTGCCCCCATTCCACTTGGTCTGTGTCACAATGCTGAGGACATCACATCACCATCTGTGAAACGGCTTGGTGCGGAATGGCTGCCTCAGCGACCTGTGCACATTCTACTGTGTGTCGGCCTTGTACAGCAGTGGAGTTGCGGCGTCATCAGGATGCCGGCAGTCATCTCAGTGGTTTGCGTCCCTGCTGACTCAGCGCTGCTCGGTGTGAGCCGCAGGCGGCCAGCTGCGTACTCCTCGCTGGCATGGCTAAGATCACGGTGACAACAAGCGCCCGCAATCTGGCGTCCGAATCTGTGACCCTTGCCTTGAGATGCCTCCGGCATGTGCTGGAAGCCAGGATGAGTGCCAGCAGTAGCGAGCTATGGAGTGGCCCGCCGCTGGCTGGCTACGGACTCCGCATTGGCCTCAGAGGGTCGAACCAGCGACCCACCTAGGACTGGAACGCTGGCGCCCCATCTGCTGCTACGTGTAGCTGGTGGTGTGACATACCCCACCATCCAGGAGAGCTGCCACACTTGAATGAATCTCGTTAGAAACCCGCACCTATTATACACGGCTGTGCGCCTCTGTTTTGCCATACACACCGTGTCACGTCACGTAGTCATAACACGCTAGGTTGCCAGTGGGCCCCTTCTGCCTGTGATTTGCAACATGCAAAACTGCTGCGTATACTCTTTCAGCAATTTGACGGCCCTGTTCCCTCTATTCTACTCTGGAACTGTTGGTACGCGTAGCTCACTGGAATCCGGCCTGCACCTAACTGTAACTTGTGCTCAGAATATTGCACAAAACTAACATTCTCCATCCTAAACGGTGGTGCTGCTACATTATTTCCTTCTTTGGAAAGACCCGGTCCCTGGGTCGACCCTTAACTAGGTCTTAACTTGTTTGGGTCAGCACCTATGGCGTATTTACCTTACTATCAGAAAACTTGAATGTGGTCTAGTGGCCCTTAAAACCATGACATGAAACAAAACGTAAAAATTCCTTACTGGGTGACCACTGCTCGATCAATCCCTTACCTACTCATCTCATGCCCTTGGTATCCAACCCGCTGGGACTTTGACTACTCTTGGTTCCCTCTTGTAATTAGCTCTCTGTCTGATCAGAAAGAAAACAACACGTAACAAAGTTAAGGCGGCGATGACACTTGGTTCAGAGGTGCTCAAAATGATCGTTGTTTGCCGTTGCCTTTCCCTATAGTGAGCTACATGTTGCACAAGCTGTTCGGCTGATATGCGCCCCTCTTGCTCTAAAATGAACTGGTTTACGGATCTCAACAGACCTGGCTCCAGAGTTTGATTTAACAAGGTCAGATTCTGCCTTGGAAAAAATTGTAAAGTTGCTTCTGGCCAGTACAGCTGTGGCTGTGTAACATTCAATTGCGTGACTCCTCAAATTGAGGTTGGCAGGTGGAAGGCTGGACTAATTATGTTACACTTAGTTCCACTAATTAAAATTCCGCTTCCCTCGAGCTCTATATGTTTCGCTTCTGCAAATACTCCCCGCTCAAAACAACTTGCTACTACTACCAAATTCTCGTAGATGTAGAAGATCCAATGCATCCCGACCCGTTGCAAGCTCAATTTTGGTTCCACGATGTCCCTTGGGCAGTCTACTCCTTTCCCTCTGGCTATAAATAGCTGAACCGTGCATGTGTCCCATATTTGTAGCTTCACAGATTTTCCTCCAACATTTATTATTTTTGATTCAAACTCAACACTGATTGTGTGACTGCTTTCGTCCTTATACTACATTATATGAACTGGCGCAATAAACACGACTTTCCTGACCCAGCACTGTCGATAACAAAAAATTTAAACAGGTAATCGTAACACTCTGACATCGTGTAACACATATTTATTATGGCTTTGCCTCAAAATTTACTCCGACGCATTTATTTCTCCAGAACTGCGTTTGATTTCTCCTCTAACAACATTCCACATACATCAGACGCTACATTTCCCTTTTCAGTGACCTGAGGACAGGGATCACCATCACCATTCCTCCCTCTTCAAAAAGGTTGCTGCCCCAGCAGGCTCAAAATACCCGAAAACACATATACGAAAATACGATGCCTAATTAATCTACACAAAACCGATAATACATAACAAGAAAACAAAAAACTACAAATATTCTACTACTTCCTGGATCACACAGCACACGGTACTTCATGCTGTACTCTATCTTCCTGGTTTCCTCTGTGCTTAGCACCTCTCTTCACTCTCTCATTCTTCCTCTTTCCTTCCTGTGACACGCCTGGAATCACATCCAGACAACCCTTAAATGGCCTTAACCGCCCAGTGTGTACTATCGTTGTTCTATTTGGCAGCTGAAGCTTATTATTAATGGGGGATGTGGTTTCAACAACTTGGTATGGCCCTTGATACCTTTTTGCGTATAGGGGCTGGACAGCATTACCCATTGCCCCACGCTATACTGCGGTAAACTTCCTGTCCGCTTTACTGCGTCTTCCTTCCCTTCCAAAGCCTTTGTATTTGCCTTTTGTACCCGTTTCCAAACATCCCAAATTGTTCTTGCGAATTGACGTACAGATTCACCAGTCCTTCCTTTCTGTAGCTTCACTAAATCAAACGGTGATGGCAGTTTTCGCCCATACACTACCTCATATGAAGACAAACCGGTATTTGTATGGACTTTTGCATTGTATGTGCATACAATATGCTTCAAATACTCGTCTCGCTGATGGTGGTGAGAATCCAGATAAAAACTTAGCATCTTCCGGATTGTCCTGTGTACCCATTCTGTCCTTCCATTCACCTGTGGATGCAATGCTATAGTCCTCAATTTCTTTATGTTCAACCATTTACACAGTTCCTTCATTAAATCCGACATGAAGTTAGTCCCTTGGTCAGTAATTATTGTCTCCAGCACACCAAACTTCAAAATCCAGTTGTTTACTAACACTTGCACGACCATTGCTGCCTGTTGATTTGGCATAGCCACCATCTCCACATACCTCGAAAAATAGTCTATCATTGTGAGAACGAATCTGTTCCCCGATGGTGTTCGCCAAAAGGTCATAAGACATCAATCCCCAACATAGAAAATGGACATGTTTCTTCCGGTAATCGTTGTAGCTGTATCTGTTTCTGACTCAAATCTGCATTCTGGGCACATGGTATACAATTCTTGACATGTTGATCCACGTCTCCTTTCCTACCTCTCCACTAATATCTCTCCACCACTCTCCTATTTGTCACTCTACACCCTCCATGACTAGATAACATGTGATCATATGCTTCCTTTAAAACCTCATCCCTCAACTTCTCTGGCACTACTACCCTTGGCCCTAACTTCGTTTCCCAGCACAGAAGACTGTTGTATATATTAAATTGTGGCTGTGCTCGATACAATTTACAATCGTTGTCCGCATCCTGTAATTCTTGCGATACTGCTAGGTCATAACCTATGACTTCAACTTTTGCCACATTTCATTTAGTGTATCCACATTACTGTGCTTCTTCCCAGGTTTGTGCACCACCTCGTAGTCGAATTCACTGAGCCTCACAGACCATCTAGCGAGCCTAGATGGCGGATCCTTCAACCCCAACAACCACTTCAACGCAGCATGATCTGTCACTACCCGAAATCTTCTCCCATATAAATAACATTTAAAATATGTGATTCCATAGATTACGCTAAGCATCTCCCTCTCTGTTGTTGAGTAATTCCTCTCTGCTGCATCAACTGCCTAGACGCACAGGCTACAAGATGTTCTTTCCCATCAATTTCCTGACTAAGAACACACCCTAATGCTTGCTTTGATGCATCGCATGCTGGTATAAACTCCTTTTCAAAATCTGGAAACACAAGAACCGCACTTGATGTTAACACTTCTTTCAGTTTGTCAAATGCTTTCTGACACTTTTATGTCCACTCCAATTTCACACCCTTCCATAACAATTGCGCCAATGGCTGTGCTAAATCTGTAAACCCCTTCACGAACTTTCGATAGAAATTGCAAATTCTGATGAATGACTGCATTTCCTTAACTGTTTTCGGTTCCCGAAAATCCCTTACAGCCTCTACCAACCTCGAATCTGTTCGCACTCCGTCCTTAACGATAATATGACCCAAATATTTTACTTCTTCTAATGCAAAATGACACTTCTCCAGTATCAAAGTCAAACGAGCTGCTCTTAACCTCATAAAGACTTCCCTTAACCGCTTTCTATGTTGCTCCATACTACTTGAAAATACTATAATGTCATCCAAATAGATCAGATACTGCTGTGGTTTCAAACACCTCAAGACACTGTCTAGCAACCTCTGAAACATTTCCAGAGCGTTTTTCAAACCGAATGGCATTCTAATGTACTGATAATAGTCTCCAGGTGTAGAGAAAGCAGTTTTTAGACGATCGTCTGGAGCCACCTCTAACTGATGATAACCACTTGTCAAATCCATCGTAGAAAAGTACTGGCACTGTCCTAAGTGATCCAAAGTCTCCGATATGTTTGGAATGGGGTATGCATCCGTTACTGTCTTATTATTGAGGTATCGGTATTCACAACAGAACCTGTATTTCTTAGTTCCATCCATAGATTTTTTAGGCACAACGACAATGCCCGTTCCCCAGCAACTATTATTATGCTCTATAATAGCGTCCGCAAGCTGCTGATCAATGAAATCCTCCACAATCGGCTGCAAATACCTCGGTATTCTGTATGGTTTACGGTAAACAGGTGCTTCATTCCCAGTTTGTATCCTATGTTGAACTAATGAAGTTGCAGCCGGCCGCTGCGGCCGAGGGGTTCTAGGCGCTTCAGTTTGGAACCGTGCTGCTGCTACGGTCGCAGGTTCGAATCCTACCTCGGGAATGGATGTGTGTGATGTCCTTAGGTTAGTTAGGTTTAAGTAGTTCTAAGTCTAGGGGACTGGTGACCTCAGATGTTAAGTCCCATAGTGCTCAGAGCCGTTTGAACCATTTTTAATGGAGTTGCTAGTAACAGCCCTTGTGGAAAAAACAAAGCCTTAAATTCCCACAATAGTTCTTCCATATGCTCTCTTTCTCCTTCTTTCAAATGCTTAATTTTGTCACACAATGCAGTTCTATTGGCAGTTAGTGGTTGATCGCTTCGCCTACCTCTCTAACACCAGTCTTCATCATCTGACACATCAAAATTTGCTACTAAAACTCCTTTCCTCAAATTAGCGTCTACAGTGCTAAAATTATCCACGTTCATGGGAACTACTCGCCCGTCATTCCTCTTTTCTACGCGTACAGCACTACATTTCACAAAACAAGCCAATGGTTCAATAACACATACTGTACCCACAGATAGATTTGACTCCACATTTACCTAAAGAGACTTTCCAGAGCCACTAGACACACACTCATGCGAATTAAGCCTTAATGCTAATGTACGCGAGTCAATTGGTTTGTTCATCACGTTGACAACCCCTCGTGACAGCTCTGCATTGACAACAGTTTCCCCTAGCTGAAATAACATTCCACCAAGTTCCACAGTTCGTTGTCCAAGGTCAATTTTGGCATGATATTGATGCAAGATATACTCCTAGGATCAAGTCATAGCCCTCGCTTACCCATGGTACTACCTCCATGCAGGCATCAAATAGGACTTTCCCTATTCGAAAGTCAACTGTCACCGACCCCAAAGGAGTGACCTCCTTATCCCCCAGCCTATAATGTGGTGAGTCTAGCTTCCTTCATCCCATTATATTCCCAGTAGCCACTGACACTTGCGGCCCTGTGTCCAACAAAATCTTAAACTTTTAGTTCCTATGGATCCTACCACTCAACATTCCACCTCTGCATACGTATTCATAGCATTGAAATTAAACGGGAGCTCCCTTAGGTGGGTCTTGGGCCCCCTTAGTCATTCAACACTTGTCCACCTCTTCTATTTCCATTTCTCCATCCTCCACGCTGCTGATTTCCACCCCTTCCTCTATTCCTTGGTGACTGGGTACATTGCCTCTGCACATGTCCCGTACAACCACAGTTACAATATTTTATACCCACTGCAAATACTGTTTGCCTCTCGCATACCCCTGTTGCTGCGTCTATTTCCTCACACTGAATTGCCAGCTGAATGGCCAAATACAAATCATTCGTAGTCCCTTCACGCACTTTCCGTGACATATGCGCTGGTAACCCTCTCAAAAATACATCAAGTGCCTTTTGCTCAGCCTCCTGCAACAGAACACCATTCACTTCATCGCTCTAACCCAACTCGTAAGTATACTCATTAATCTCCCTTATCATGTCCGCAAATTTCTCCATCATTTCCCCTGTCTCTTTGACATTATACTTAACCTCTCTCTAAAGTACCGAGCCCTATTCTGTTTTTTGTACCTTTGTAAAAGCCCTTCCTTTAACTGCTTTAGCTCTCCTGTCTTCCTTAAGGCCTCAGAACATCTTACATATGCTTTTGCTTCACTCGTTAATCTAATCTTGGCTATATGTAACAACTGCTCATCAGACCAACCATTCATCAACGCTGAAGTCTCCAAGTCCTCTACAAACGGACGCACGTCCTCAGATGCCTTGCCAGAAAACGGAATAATCAAATCTGTGGCAGCTGGATCAATCTCCTGCACCCTAGGCAACAACGACTGATCAGATGCAGTTTGCTGTTCACTTCTAGATGTTAATTCATTTCTCAACTGCGTATAGTCTGCTGCCAATTGTGCTACGATTTTCCAACAAAATCCGTACTGCTTCTGTTTCTGACACACCTTGCATCTCTGACTCTGCCATTGTGTTGCTTTCGTTCCCAGTTAGTCCTGAAACAAAACATTTAAGTACAAGAATAACCCGACTCCCTACACCTCAGTATCACCATACTCGGTAACATCATACTCAAATCAATACAAAAGTAATTAAATGCCACGAAAAAAATAAATCTTACTGCCCCAAATACACTAACGCTTATTCTGACAAAAAAAATAATATGCCTATCCAAAACATCTAAAATGGCCTGCCATGAGCCAACTCAAAAACAAACAAAGGCAAGGAAATATCAAATACTCAAAAGAAAACTGGTCAAAACTCACCACATCTTGTATATGCACTGCAGGTGGTGGACTCAAATGTCGTGCTGGACAGACGACGTCCACCATTCTGACACCAAATGTAGTGGCAACTTCTGCCACCGAATGTAATAGCAACACCAAATGTAGTGGGAAGAGGGAGAAGGCACCATATTAAGATTCGTCCAACCTTTCCAAGTGATTTATGGTTTCCAGCTACAGTGCCCCCGTTCCTCTTGGTCTGCGTCACCAGGTCCTGCAAAGCTGAGGACACCACTTTGCTGTCCGCAAAACAGCTTGGTGCGGAATGGCTGCCTCAGCGACCTATGCATGCCCTGCTGTGTGTCAGCCTTGTACGGCAGCAGAGTTGTGTCGTCGTCAGGATGTCAACAGTTGATTCAGCAGACTACATACCTGCCGACTCAGCACCATTCAGTGTGAGCCTTAAGCGGCCAGCTGCCTGCTTCTCGCCGGCGTGGCTAAAATCACGGCGACGACAAGTGCCCATGATCCAGCGTCAGAATCTGTGGTCCTCGCCTCGGGATGCTTCCGGTGTGTGTTGGAAGCCAGGATGACTGCCAGCAGTAGTGAACTGTGGACTGGAACGCTGGCACCCCAACTGCTGCTATGTGTAGCTCGTGGTGTGACACACACAGCCATCCAGGAGAGCTGCCATACTTGAATGAATCTTGTTAGAAACCCGCACCTAATTATATGCGGCTGTGGCCTCTGTTTTGCCATATGCACTGCTTCGTGTCACGTACTGATAATGGCCAGTACACCCCTTCTGCCTGTGATCTGTGACATGCAAAACTGCTACGTATACTCTTTCAGCAATTTGGCGACCCTGTGCCCTCTATTCTACTTCGCAAGTGTTGGTATGCATAACTCACTGCAATCCGGCCCACACCTGGCTGTAACTTGTGCTCAGAATATTTCACAAAACTAACTGTCCCCATTCTAAATGGCATGCCGCTACAATACATAAAGATGTGTTTCATATAAAAGTTGAAATGTGTTTACATTCTGTAATCAGCTTCTGTAATACTTTGAAATTTTGCAAAATACACCAATTCCATTAATTAATTTTGATAAATGGGAACATTTCTTACAACATAAATTAAAGAAGCTTTCATACCACATACATCCTTGGGCAAGAAAGCTGGTTTCTGGAATGACATTTTAGGGAAATAAACTATATGCAATGTGCTGTCAGAGTATTTTCAACATACCTAATTAAAATAACTAACTGTTCATTATTATTCTAATTATTTGTTTTACTTATTCTTGGTTTATGCTTTAAATTGTTATTTTACATTTTAAATTCATGTTTTATTGTTTTTCTAGTTTATCATTTCATGTAAGTGTATTTTGTTAATTAAAAATAATAAGTAAGTGCATATTACAATATCATCATTACAATAATGATTGTAAAGAAAGTCATTAAAACGATTGTTATCTGTAAAGAAATGCTTCAAACATAACTTCCTTTTACACCTTGCACATGACATGAAAGAAATTTCTTCACACAATACATGCATATGACAACATGATATAAAACAAATTTAAGTAAGATCCGCAAATTCTGATGGGTGATTATCTAAATATTATGAATTATACCAGGCATATTGTAGGTCATTGGAAGACCCTGATGAAGAGAACTGATTATATGGTTGTGACTATATGTTGGTTATATAGTTTCTCAATTGGAGACTAACATCGTAATCGTTCAGCAGAACTGGATTTGAAAATCTTCTGACAAAGATCGAGCCCTTTTGGATCTTTGGGTGAACTAGTTCCTTGTCCTCCAGTATGACACTCCAAACAGTTCTTTCACACTTATAACCTCAAGAATTTAACAATTATATAGATTTTTCTCCTGCGCTGGAGAAGAAAACATCTGTCAAGTATCTTTTGACACAGGCAGATGTTAGATTACCAGCTTTTGATGCCATCACAAGAAAATTTGGGGCTACAAAAAGAGATTCCGGAGTTCTTGGTCCACATTACCCATTATTTTTTTAACGCTATGAAAAGGAGAGGGTCATCACTGAAAAAAAAAATATGTGCTGAGTGTCATACTTGAGGAGAAGGAACTTGTTACTCTGGTGATCCCAAACGGCTCATTGGGACAGGTTTATCTGATGGAGGTATATAACTTTTGATGTTGGAAGAAATTTATGAGAAAACTATCAGATCCCATTCTGGTGAATGATTATGATGTCAGTCTTCACTTGAGAAACAATATAATCAAGCTGCAGTCACAGATACATAATCAGTTTTTCCACAGTACTGAAATATGCATGGTACAAATCAGGATATTTAGAGGATCAACTGTCACAATTTGAGAATTCTACTGAATTCTGTTTTATATTGTGTTGTCCTCTGGGCACATTATGTGAAGAAATTTCCTTCATGCCAAGTGCATTGTGTGAAGAAAGTTATATTTTAAGCATTCCTTTGCAGATAATCATTATTGTAATGATTTTGTATCAGAATTTAAACATAAAATAGCAATTCAAAACGTAAAACAAGAATAAGTACAACAAATAATTAGAATAATAGTGAACACTTGGTTATTTTCATTAGGTATGTTGAAAAAACTATGAGAGCATATCATGTACAGCTTATGTTTCAAAAAATAGTATTTTAGAAACTAGCTTTATTACACATGGTTTGATGTGGCGTGAAAGGATCTTTAATTTATGTTGCAACAAAAATTTTCATTTTTCAGAATTAATTAATGGTAGAGGGGTATTTTCCAAACTTTCAGTTTATACAGAAGTTTGTTATACAGTTGCCAAGAACTTTAATTATATTTAAACTTTTGTATGAAACATACTTTTCATATTACCTTTTTTTACCCCTTAAAAGTAAAATTGCGCAAAAACGAAAAAAAACATATTGAATTATTTTGACCCCTCTACATACCCACCAAATTTCTTCAAGATCATTTATTTACACCTGTGAATATTTCCTTGTGAGTGAAATGCTTTTTGGAAATCTAAAGACCCTGTGTGGGGTCCTCACCATTGATGTAAAATACTACACAAGTAAGACTTTAGCAGTGACATGAGTTTGGTCCTCCTGCATAGAGGAATATCTATGACGCTCTAGCCTGCTCAGTTTGCTATGAATAATTGTACTGTGTGCATGTGTTTTTGTAGTAGGTACATCCATTGGCGGTAATAAAACGTGTGTTACATGCATTTACTAGGATTCTGCTTCATTCTGCTAGCATTCTCCCACTGGAATCAGTAACAAGTGTCCTTTGTGAGACTGTGTTCGTTCCAAGAATGGAGCCATTCCATATTCGCCACCTTTTCGAACAATATGGACAAACCCGTGACATTCAAAGTGACTCCATAACGTTTTCTTCCACCTGGATCAGCCTGTGATTTGTGTGAAACAAGTAAGTGTCATTCCGCCATGTTTTACTATTGACAACAACGGTGGTAAATGTGTGCATGGGCAACTGTAATGCCTTTCAACCTCCTCAGTGATTTTGGTTATGAGGCCACTCTGTCCTCACGCCTAGTATACAATATATTGCCAACTACTTCGTGTCTACACGACAACGTCTTGTTTGATCTGACTGCCCATCTACGCTGGGAGCGAGCCATCCTAATCTGTGTGTAACTCCATGCAGCGCCCAACCAGCTGGGTCATGCAAGAAGACTCTCAGTTTGCCTCTATGCCATGCATGGTCCAAGGGATCTCACTCACTGTTGCCCTCAGAGTACACATTTCGGCACATCAACATTAGGGCTTCTACGGAGCACATACATGCGGTTCTAGGCACTTCAGTCCGGAACCGCGTGACTGCTACGGTCGCAGGTTCGAATCCTGCCTCGGGCATGGATGTGTGTGATGTCCTTAGGTTAGTTATGTTTAAGTAGTTCTAAGTTCTAGGGGACTGATGACCTCAGATGTTGAGTCCAATAG
Organism: Schistocerca serialis cubense; assembly: GCF_023864345.2. Lineage (NCBI taxonomy): Eukaryota > Metazoa > Arthropoda > Insecta > Orthoptera > Acrididae > Schistocerca > Schistocerca serialis. The sequence goes on along the minus strand of NC_064644.1, from coordinate 505,904,655 downwards.
TGCTCAGAGCCATTTGAACCATTTGAGCCATGACCGAGTTTCTGCCCTAAACTACTGACCATTCAACTGGAACACCCAGTAACATAAGTCACGATCATTGAGTTCATGTTATACTGTTATGGAACTTTCCAGTTCGTGGTCCTACTAAGCAACACAGGGGATCATCTCATGTCTTTAGTGGTATCATATAAGCACCTCCGTCCAAAGGAAATTTCAACATGGTCAAGGTAGTACTGCTCTGCCGATTTGCCAAGACACCATAGTAATAGGTGTAACAAGTAATTTCTACATCTACATCTACATTTATACTCCGCAAGCCACCCAACGGTGTGTGGCGGAGGGCACTTTACGTGCCACTGTCATTACCTCCCTTTCCTGTTCCAGTCGCATATGGTTCGCGGGAAGAACGACTGCCGGAAGGCCTCCGAGCGCGCTCTAATCTCTCTAATTTTACATTCGTGATCTCCTTGGGAGGTATAAGTAGGGGGAAGCAATATATTCGATACCTCATCCAGAAACGCACCCTCTCGAAACCTGGCGAGCAAGCTACACCGCGATGTAGAGCGCCTCTCTTGCAGAGTCTGCCATTTGAGTTTGTTAAACATCTCCGTAACGCTATCACGGTTACCAAATAACCCTGTGACGAAACGCGCCGCTCTTCTTTGGATCTTCTCTATCTCCTCCGTCAACCCGATCTGGCGTGCGCGTAAGTATTTTTTATCGTCACAAGGTTTACAAAAGCGTTTTTTTTTCTCTTGGTGATAACGTGGTTTTTCACACTAAATGAAATATAACTTGTAGCGGTGCTACATAACACGTCTTAACAAGTCGGCGACCAAACATCAAAGGTAATGAAGTACATGTTAACATATCGGCGACCAGAAGTACAACTAACTATAAAGACTCTAGAATTTTATTAACAAATGATAAATTGTTCTTTCTTCTGTTTCGCAGCTTCTTGCTATCAAGCGTTGCGGCAATGATTTTAAATATCTGCACCCAGCGAGGCATAGTGTTTAAAAGTACCTTTTAAACGCTGGCCGCGTCTTGGTATAGGCGCACGTTATAAACAGATTTCGTTTCTCTACTCTCGCGTTGTCATGCTTAGTATCATTACAAACTACAGCTCGATGGCTGTCCTTTTCTCATATGCAAAATGTCTGAAATCCAATAATATCACAATCAGTAGGTCCAAGATGTTATCTCCACGAGTCGGTTCTCTGTTTAATTGCTCGAGGTAATTTTCGGATAGTGCACTCAGTATAATGTCACTCGATGCTCTGTCCCTACCACCCGTCCTAAACATCTGAGTGTCCCAGTGTATATCTGGTAAATTGAAATCTCCACCTAAGACTATAACATGCTGAGAAAATTTATGTGAAATGTATTCCAAATTTTCTCTCAGTTGTTCTGCCACTAATGCTGCTGAGTCGGGAGGTCGGTAAAAGGAGCCAATTATTAACCTAGCTCGGTTGTTGAGTGTAACCTCCACCCATAATAATTCACAGGAACTATCCACTTCTAGTTCACTACAGGATAAGCTACTACTAACAGCGACGAACACTCCACCACTGGTTGCATGCAATCTATCCTTTCTAAACACCGTCTGTACCTTTGTAAAAATTTCGGCAGAATTTATCTCCGGCTTCTGCCAGCTTTCTGTACCTACAACGATTTCAGCTTCGGTGCTTTCTATCAGCGCTTGAAGTTCCGGTACTTTACCAACGCAGCTTCGACAGTTTACAATTACAATACCGATTGCTGCTTGGTCCCCGCATGTCCTGACTTTGCCCCGCACCCGTTGAGGCTGTTGCCCTTTCTGTACTTGCCCAAGGCCATCTAACCTAAAAAACCGCCCAGCCCACGCCACACAACCCCTGCTACCCGTGTAGCGCTTGTTGCGTGTAGTGGACTCCTGACCTATCCAGCGGAACCCGAAACCCCACCACCCTATGGCGCAAGTTTACGAGGATAGAATGATAAACCTGAGTCTCACGCCAGACAGTACGCTCCAGATGCTCTGGTTAATCAAATTACTGCCTCAGATACAGCAAGAGATGATTTCACATGAAAATGAAATGAAGGAAGGCAAGTTATTCCTGTCTGACAGACCTTTTGCCATCCCACACTGACGACAGATGCCATGGATGCCAATGACAATCGCTAGAACATCCTTGGTGCGACACCCACGACCACAAGGAGTCCTCAAGACCCAAGCAATTGTGTACACTCACGAGAGTGATGTCAAGTGAGACAAGCGCTGTGACCTCTGGCTGCTGTAACGTCTCTTAGCAAAACACATATTATATGTGGTAAAAAAAAGGAGAAAAGAATCATTTAACTGGATGATTGTAATTGCGTGGACAACGATTGTGAGAACTTTATGTAATAAAGAGAAAGCATTATGTGTCATGTTTTGTTCTTGTATAGAATTATGACCGATTTTTTTAAAGATAATATCTGTATCGGCGAGTACTGAAACCGCCACAAACGATACTTATTAAATATCAAACAAAGATGAGCATATGTGACAACAAGTATAAATGGTAGTGACCGAACATTAATTTCTCTGTCGTCTTCTTGGAGTTACGTGAGTAGGAAGAGCCTGTGACGTTATATTGTACGCTTGCGTAGCATTCTTTTGTCAAGGTTGAGAGACGTACGCCATTACGTACTCATTGTAAAGGTGTGTAATAATTAAATCTGTTTAAATGTTTTGAATAGAGTTACTTAGTGAAAACTTACATTATGATTTGTAATAAGCTTGCTTGGTATTTTATCCCATCCTTTTAAGACATTTTCAGTTATTTAAATATTTTTCGTGGTGCAGACCTGCGCTACGAACGAACGAGCCGTTGCCGCGGCGCATTCAAACTGCATTAAATGAAACCAATCATACCGCAAAGAAGCGGACAGGTAAGAGTAAACTAAAATTATTTCTTTCAGCTCTCGGAATTGCAGAGCAGAGCAGCAGATTTTATGATTTGTTTTACAGGTGGACGCGGGCTGCTGATAATATATTATTAACAGTGCAAAAAGATAATTTACCTTCATAACATAAAAGAAATCGTGCTGTGCGTAGTTCTGGTCTGGCAAACATTATAGTAAAAACATCTTTTTCTATGATAATAGTCTCATGTTCTAGTGTTAGTCGTGGTACTTATTGGTGTTTTACTGTTAACAAAAATCCATTGCAAAATTTTGATGTTGAACAATCACTGCGTACTGCAACATCAGTATTGATAACGAAGTAATTTTCATTAACCTCTTCAATAACTGTAAAGTAAGGAAGATATGTTGAACTTTATGGCGAGTTACAGTAACGAAAAAATGTTCCTTTAATAGAAAGCCACAGCCAGAATAATAAGAACATAATATATTTTGTTTTGTTGAAATGTAATGATCCAAAGGAAGTCACAGTACAGCATCCCTAAAAAGTATTTCGGGGCTATTTTCGTAGCAACATATTTTACCTCATATATTAGTTGTTACGTGAGCATAAAACAAAGCAAAGAGAGCGAGCGAAACTGTCGACCAAAAGCGTGGGGCCCTAATTTGCAGTGGCCACGAAAATAATAACTGTTTTATGTGTTTTCTTTCATTGTCTATTGTTATATACATATATGTATTTAGTGATAAATGTCTGTATGTGTCTCATGATTAATGCCATGTATTAATGAATGTACAAAAATTCTTTCATGAAAAAACGCACCACTGCAAGCAAGTCAGAGGAAAAGATCCTGATAGTACTGAGAAACTGTAACGGCTACATAATCCGGGGTCAGCCGATCCCCGAAATCAGGTAAACTAAAGGTAAGACTACAGTGTAGTTGTCCAGTTCGTAGAAGCTTAACTCCAGTGAAGTGATCTCATATCGCTAGTGGTGTGCGTAGTTTGGCATTAGTATTTATGACAGAGCAAAACTGAGTGTAGATAGTAATTTTTAGTTTGCAGTGTATTGTAGATAAATTACCATATTTTGTGTGCAAGTGGCAAAACTGTGAGATCCTGTATTCGAGTAGGTAATTTATGAATATGGTTAAATTGCGCAGTCAACGTCCGAGCAATATGGATACTGAGGGACAGCCGTTAGTGCAGGAAAAATTAGAAACGGGTGCATTAAGCAGTACACGTTCTCTCTTTGAGGATATACCATGTGAAAATGTGGGGGCAGGGGCACAGGAAGTGGTGCCACCGCCCACCAGTGCTCAAGGAGATGTAGATAAAGAAATTGGACCATCCCCAGAAAAGCAGGAACCAGAGAGTGGTAATCTGCCTGGTGGGTATTCACTTCAGGCAATATTAGAGCGCGTGCTGGACTACCAGTCAAAATTTGCGCAACAAGAAGCTGAAAAGGACGAAAAAATCGAGAGCTTTCTCGCACAGCAAGCTGAGCGAGATCGACAGCTAACAGAAAATTGCCCAGCAAGCTGAGCGAGATCGCCAGCTA